>NC_142009.1:12548513-12876727 GCF_049901735.1 Notechis scutatus | reverse complement strand
TGGCCAAGGTTGGAGACACCTGGTCTAGAAGGCACCACAATTTATCTGCTGATCTAATTGCATTGTTTTGGTTAGAGAGACTCAAGCACCAATTTGGGCTATTTAATTACCAAATTTGGAAACTGGCCATCTCCCTCACAGAGCAAAATTATTAGAGAATAAAAATCTACTTTGTGGGTCCAAGGTTGATTCTAAGTCTCTGGAAGATATAGGGAGAAGATAAACTCAATCATGAAGGCCTACCATGAGCTTTAGGAGACCCAGTAGAAAGGGAAT
Source organism: Notechis scutatus (assembly GCF_049901735.1). NCBI lineage: Eukaryota > Metazoa > Chordata > Lepidosauria > Squamata > Elapidae > Notechis > Notechis scutatus. The sequence goes on along the minus strand of NC_142009.1, from coordinate 12,876,451 downwards.
CAACTGGGCAGCATTACACGGTTAGTCCTTGACTTATCATCAGTTGCTTAACAACTGTTTGAAGTTATGACTGACCTGAAAAAGGAGATTTACCACCTGAATTCAAAGTTCTAATGGTTAGACCCTCTCCATGGTCACATGACTGAACTTCGGGCATTCAGCAAAATGGCCGCATTAATGGCGGTTCACCGTGTCCTGTGGTCACGTGACTGGATCTTAGAATGGTTTTGCCAAAACCCACCACTTACTTCCTGTTTTTGGCAAAACTGTGGGTTTGGTTTTTGTTTGCTTAATGACTGCAGGGTTTGTCACTACTATAGGATTTGATTAAAAATCGCTGCAAAAAAGTCATAATTTTATGATCGTTACAACATATGACCCCAATGGACAGGCTCCACGAAGGTCGTATGTCGAGGATACTTCGATTAATAGTGGTCAGATTATTTTTTTTCCTTCCCTCACTGTGCCTTTCCCAGGAATCATATATAACTTGAAAGAACTATCTCACTATGTCAGGAGAACTATCTTTCATTTCCCTAATCTTACTTGGTTAGATTCCAGGGCACTGGGTCAAAAAGGCTGTGCACTGGGTGAAACTAATCCAGGAGAGAAGCAACCTAGAACTAAGGAGAAATTTTCTGACAGTTAGAACAATTAATCAGTGGAACAACTTGCCTCCAGAAGCTGTGAATTCTCCAACATTGGAGGTTTCTAAGAAGATATTGGACAACCACTGGTCTGAAATGGTATAGTCTCCTGCATGAGTGGGGGTGGGGGTGGTCTAGAAGATCTCCAAGGTTCCTTCCAACTCTGTTATTCCGTTATATTCTGTTATACCAAAGAAGCATGATGGACCCTATCAACAATGCTCTGATCCTGGAATCATCACGTTAAAAATAATCACGGTGGCTGCAGAGAGTGCAAGATGCATAATTATCTCTTCCGGTTGTGCCACCCAAGAATAGGATGGTGAGCAGCCTGAGGCATCTGACTGGCCACTAGGAAGCACACACACACACACACACACACAAAATGAACATCACCCTCACCTGCCTTCAACCTGTTGCAGCAACTCCTGCACTTTCCTGCATATCTCACTGGCCACGTCATAGGTCTTGCCAACCTTGGTGAAAAGTGCAGCGATCTTGTCCGTCCGTAAGAAGCCAGATGCCCGACGCTTCAGCATGTGGAGAAGGCAAATTTCTACCATCCCTGGGAAAAGAGAAACAAAAAACAGGACACAGGGCCAGTGAGCCAAAGCCTCCTGTAGCAGAAACACATGTTTAAATCATAGAATAACAGAGTTGGAGGGGACCTTGGAGGTCATCTGGTCCAACCCGCTGCTAGAACAGGAGAGGCTATGCTATTTTGGACAAGAAATGTAGAACTTAGAATAACTTTATTGTCACGTTGAATGCACACTCATCGTCATACATTAAAATGAAATTACACTGCATACAGCTGTCGAAAGGTCTCCACCTCTAATATAAACATAAATATGACAAGATAATACATACATACATACATACATACATACATACATACATACATACCATACATACATACATACATACATACATACATATGTAATTATAAATACAAAATGGATGTCTTCTTGAAAGCCTCCAGTGATGGGGCACCCACAACTTCTGAAATCTATATACATAAAAGCGAAATACCACTCACGCATCATCACAAAAGCTCCAGAACCGTAAAACCTACAAACTTGAAATTTGGTACATATGTTCTTCTTGGCTTCTAGGTGCTCACAAAGAAAGGATTTTTCAGAATGACCATCACAGCATTAGTATTTCGTATATTATTATTAACATGCTCTGATGCTAAGGAGTTCTACTCCCCCTCCCCACCTGAAAAGAAAGCTGTTCCAAATGCAAAACACAAGCAGAAGAGGGGAGTTTCAGTTTTAGTTTCATGGCATCGAGCGGCTTTAGTACAGAACAGTTGAGCTAAGCCATGCCCAGGCTCCTTGCTGTCTCCTTCTTGCTCACATAGCAAATACTGTTTCAGTTTCCAAACTGCCCTCAACTCTCTCACACATTGACAGGACGCTAGCCAGATGAATACCGATGGATGCTGGTAGGCAGAGGCTCCTCAATCAACTTTTCAAATTTTAAATAAAGGGAAGAATTAAAATTAGGTAAAGGAAAGCTTGACACATTCAGTAGACACATTCTTGGCCCTCCAAACAGCATGCTGGGAGGCACGACACAAATTAAAGAGACAAGATCCGAGGGCAAAATAGGCGTTAAATAGATCTTAGACTTGCAGGTACAAGTGAGAAAAAGGAAGCAGAATGTTTGCTGTCTTGAGCTTCTATAAAAAGGCAGGATACAAATTTAACACATACATACATTCATGCCTCTGTCAGGAGTCACCAACCCCTGGTTTGGGAACCAGTACTGGGTGCGGTATGCCAGAACCCAGGCCACGCAAACAAGGGAATTCAGGCAGCATGAGAAATGGAAGGGTTTATATTCCTTGCAGACAGCTGGTCATTTGCATCCTTTTAGAAAGTTGTTGAAGCACTTGGAGGATTATCTTCCATTCCCCACTATCCTATCAAGAAGCTGAAGAAGCTTCTTGGATGAGAAGCGAAACGTCTTCAAAAGAAAAAATAAGAAAGTCCAGTTGGCTCCTGAAAAAAATCATATTTGGGATACTGAACCACAAATTAAGGAAAAGTGCTGGATTCACAGAATATTTGTAGTTCAAGGTTAAACTGTGGGGCCCTTTGTGCTCTCTGAGCTTGATAGTTTTCTTGCAGATGGTTCTTGCAGATATCAGCACTGATAATGTTACCTAGTTGGGTAATGAAACGTCTGCAAGAAAACACACTCGGAGAGCACCAAGGACCTCATAGAGCATAGCACACTGTGGGGCTGAACTGTGGAGGTCTTGGTGCTCTCTGAGCTTGGTTGTTTTCTTGCAGATGTTTCTTGCAGATATCAGCACTGATGGTGTAATCAAGATAGGTAATGAAACATCTGCAAGAGAACAACTCAACTCAGAGAACACCAAGGATCTCAAACAGCACAGCAAACCATTAAAATTGTACACCAAGTTAACACTTGCCAAGCTGCATTTGTGAAAATGGAAGTGTATTCCCTCTTTAGTTGATATGGTTGTGTTTAATGTGTGATCATAGCCAGCTGTGTACAAGGAAGGACCCATAACACTGAAGTTTAAACCAAGGACGTTTAGTTCAAATTCAACATTTGATTCCAACAGTTGCAGCCTTTGTGAATGTAAGAGTCATCCATCAATCTCTCTGGGAATTGGCATCAATTATTCCAACACAATCCAGATCATGTAAAATGAGCTCTCAGAAACATGAAAGCTTATGAATCACCACTTTAGATTACAAGAAATGAGAAATGTTTGTGACTCTACAATGTTGATAAAGACATCTGACATGTAATTCATTTGTTAAATTACCGATGGCTGAATTTAGCTCCTTCTCCTCTTTGATCTCACCGTTTATGCCCACGTATTAAATTCTGAAGCTATCAATTGAATTGAACTGCACGGTTCTCTTTGTGCTTAACACCCACAGAATATTTCATCTATGAACAACTTCGGTTGATCTGTGATTACATTAAAAAAAAATGCAATAGCAAAAAGAGATGCACAGCACAGGAGGGCACAGAAATCTTAGAGATAGCCTGGTTCCCAGTCTACTCTACAAATTTCTGCACCCTTCCTGAAAGGAGCATTATAAAATAGATTTCATCTTTTCCAGACTAATCTAACCACAGAGGTCTGTCTGGCCTGCCAATTAGAGCAAGCAATTTCTAAGCAAACAAGCTGGCTTTTTTGCAGCTTAAAAAATAATAATAAAGCAACAGAAAAATCATGATCCATGGGGAAAGGATAGGTGGGGGTTTTTTGCTTTAAAAAAGGCAGAAAATCTTTCTCCTTCCAAGACAGCTTATCTCAGAAATATACCACGGGAAAAGATTGGGACTCCACCTTTAAACTCTCATGAAAACCTCTTGCTGTACATCCAGACACTGTGCCACAACTCTGACCCATGCTGATAACTGCTGCCTGAAGACACACACCTCTTTGCCAAATGACAGCAGTGGTGGGTTGATGTTGCTGTTTTGGTTAATTACCAGCTCCATCAGGACTAACTTTAATCAAAGAACTGGAATGAAATTTAATGGCATAATGTTTGCAGCAAATGGTCAGTGGTAAATGGCAGTCAATAAATATTGACAAAAACATAGGCCACACAGGGCTCTAGCTCTGAGAAATATAACATCAGGCAGCTCTCATTTAAGTTCCACAGCTGAGGACGATGGAAAAGTGAGGGATAAAAGATTGTACTCCATCAAAAAAAAAAAAAAAAACAGCTGGAAACCAATTGACTAGAATGGGATGTTCTGAAGTTCTCCAAGACAAGGTAGTGCTCAGCTTATGAATGTAATGGAGCTTGTCCATCACAATTTTAAGTCATGACGGTCGTGAAATGGATTGGTCACAGGACCAAACTGATAGAATCAAGATCATGTGAAGTATTAGTACTTCTATATATTGCTTTGATAAGACCACACTTGGAATACTGCATCCAGTTCTGGTCACCAGGATATAAAAAGTATGTTGTGGGAAGAGCAACAAAGATGATTAAGGGGCTGGAGGCTAAAACATTTGATGAATGTTTGCAGGATCTGGGTATGTGTAATCTAACAAACAGGACTAGGGGTGACATGATATCAGTCTCCCAAGACTGGGAAGCTATCAAAATAAAAGTAGGACAATTTATCCGAAGTACCTGATGGCAGGACAAGAAGCAACAAATGGAAACTAATCAAGGAGAGATCCAACCTAGAATTAAGGAGAAATTTGCTGACAGTGAGAACAATTAATCAGTGGAACAAACTGCTTCCAGAAATTGTGGGTGTTAGGTTTTTAAGAAGAGATTGAACAACCATTTGTTCAGAATTGTATATGATCTCCTGCTTGAACAGGCAGTTGAACTAGAACAGGGGTCACCAAACTTTTGGATCTCAGGGACCACCAAACTCATAATTTTAAATCCCATAGACCAGAGACCCTGGGAAAATCCCCCAAAAAGTCTGCAGGAAAATTCCCCACCCTGTTTTCCTACTGATCGATCATTTTTTATTTGGGGTCGCATGATACAGTCTCCTGCTCCGTTCTCAGGGGGAGAAAGAGACTGAGAGACTTTTGGCTTCATGCAAGGAAAGCAGCAGAAGCAGCAGAAGTCTTTCTTTCTCTCCCCCAAACTCCACCAGAAATGAGTCTTTGCCGGCATAGCCTCTTGGAGCAGGATGCCTTGCAGGGTCCAAAAGACTCATTTCTGGCAGTTTTGGGGAGAGAAAGAAAGACTTTCGCTGCTTTCCTTGCGTGCAGCCAAAAGCAGAAGAAAAAAGAATCAGAAAGAAGCACTGCTTTGGGGGGTGCTTTCGGGGTGACATTTCTCTGCGGACCACCAAAATTTTCTTTCAGACCACCAATGGTCCCCGGCACTGGTTGGCAACCACTGGACTAGAAGACCTTCCAACTCTGTTATTCTGAAAACATGGTCCTTCCATCAACCTTGGACATCCCAGGGTGAACCTAAAAATGGTTTAATGAGGCTTAATAATGCTTGTGCTCCAATTATCTTGGAGTTCTTTTAAGTTTGATTCTTTTACGTTTTTATTTCTGTTTTTAAATATTTTGAAAAGGTTTTAATTGTTACTTTGCTCAGAAGCTGCCCAGAGTCTCTTTTTGTGAGATGTGCTAAATGAAAAAATAAAAAAAATGGGCCAGTGCGTTATAAATTCAACCAAAGTTTTGCCCCAAGCATTCTCATGCTATTCAACGCCAGCTATGTTCTCTAGTCTAGATGAGAATCTGAATTGAAAGATGACTGACCTTTGCTGGCTTTTCAGCCTTAAGCAGTTACACTCAAAGTACTGATACACACTGAAATGGCAGAAAGCCTTCTGCAGGGGAAAATGGTTTATCAGATAAGTGGAAATGGCTGGGTCTAACCAGGTGTTTCACTTCGTTATAATATCTTTATCAAGATGGGTGGATGGACGGACAAATGGAGGGACAAAGAGCTTGATGGATAAATAGGCAGGCAGACAAACAGATAGAGACAGAAAGAGATAGTTAGATGATAGATGAATGAATACACACACGCGCACACACACAAGCTCGATACCTGTGCTTTGCTACGAAACTATATGGTCGGGTTTAGTTTTTGGGGGGAGGAAAATAAGGGGGGGAGAATTCTGCCTCTGCCTACCAGCATCCATCGGTATTCATCTGGCTAGCCTCCTGTCAGTGTGTGAGAGAGTTGAGGGCTGTTTGGAAACTGAAACAGTATTTGCTGTGTGAGCAAGAAAGAGACAGCAAGGAGCCTGGGCATGGCTTAGCTCAACTGTTTTATACCAAAGCTGCTTGGTGCTGTGAAACTAAAACTGAAACTGAAACTCCTCTACTCTGCTTGTGTTTTGCATTTGGAACAGATTTTTTTTTCAGGTGTGGGGGGAGTAGAACTCCTTAGCATCAGATCGTGTTAATAATAATATACGAAAAACTAATGCTCTGGTGGTCATTTTGAAAAATCCTTTCTTAGTGAGCACCTAGAAATGAAGAAGAACATACGTGCCAATGAGAAAGATAGTGAGATAGCTAGGTAGGTAGATGATAGATAGATGGATGGATGGATGGATGGATGGATGGATGGAAAACAGACAGACAGAAGGTGAATGGATAAATGAACAGACAGATATCTATCATCTATCTATCTATCATCTATCTATCTATCTATCTATCTATCTATCTATCTATCTATCTATCTAAAGAGATAACTAGCGAGGTAAATGGATATCTTTTATTTAGAATTTCTTTAAAGTATTTAGAATCTATTATAGGTTGGGACCTGCAATTGCCAGGAAAGAAACCCATGATTCTTTTTTACATGCAAATAATTTCTTCTGCTAAGAGATCTATAGACCTTGGGGGAACCAGGCAGGGAGAGGAGGGGGGGTTGATTATATATTGTTGAGTTAATCTAACTTAATCCACTAAGCGACTGAAAATCCAATTAGCTAGCTTGCTACAGTAATTAAAAAAAAACATTTTTCTACGGAGGGAAGGTGGGAGGTAACACACAGAAAGCTTAAAGACCACTTCAGCCTATCCTTTCACCTGTTTGAAAATGCGTCCTTTCAGACAAAACAATGTTGTAAATCACAATCCACATGATTGCAAACACACGAAAACAAACCGTAAATTGCAGGCCATTTGCCAAGTGCCCAAAATGCCATCATGTGACCTCGGGAATGGGGGACAGGAGACGGCCATCAGCACTTCAAATCTGAATCGTAACTTCCTCCTTTTCAGGTAAATTTGGCAGTCATAAGTCGAGAACTACTACTAAGTTATTATTACCTTTCTTGTCAGAGTACAACATGTGTACAATGAGATTGGCTGAGCCTCCCTTCGTGCACCTTCCCCCCAAACACAACTCACAGTGAGGACAGAAGTCCCTAACCCAGTCCCAATTTTGTTACACTATGTGACCTTGTTGCACACCATGCCGTCCCTGCAAGTGTATCATACTATGTTGACATGAGGTTATTTTCCGTTCAGAAGTCTGACAGCCCACGGGTAGAAACTGTTCTTCAGCCTGTTGGTGCAGCTGGCTATGCTTCTATATCTCCTACCCGATGGTAGGAGAGTGAAGAAGCGCTGACTGGGATGTGAGTCGTCCCTGAGAATTCTCCTCACTCTTCTAAGGCAGTGAGCCCTAGCGAGGTCATCTAGTGGTGTCAGGGAACAGCCCACAATGTTTAGTGATGTGCTCACCAACCTCTGTAATATCTTTCTATCCAGCATACCAAAACCATCATGCAATATGAGAGGACACTTTTTATTGTGGAAGGTAAGTGTTTCAATAAGAAATATTCCTGCTTAGGATATCTATCTAGTGATTGGCAGCCATATGACCTGCAGACATTAAGACTTTTATAGGTGGTCCTTGACTTACGACCACATTTGGGACCAGAATTTTTGTTGCTAAGCAAGGCAGTTGTTCAGGAAATCATGCCTGATTTTACAACCCTTTTGCCGCAGTTGTTAAGCGAATCCCTACAATTGTTAATAGTGCGGTCATTAGGCAAATCCAACTTCCCCGTTGATTTTGCTTGTCGGAAGCCAGCTGGGAAGTCACAAATGGCAATCACATGACCATGGGACATTGCAACCATCATAAATATATGCCAAACACTGGAGTTTTTGATCGTATGACTGTGGGGATGCTGCAATGGTCCTAAATGTGAAGACTGGTCATAAGTCATTTTTTCCTGTGGTGTTATCTTAGAGTGGCTGCTAAATGAATTGCCATAAGCTGAGGACTACCTGCATTTCAGCCATTGTTCACATGTCGCAGACAAAGGCACTGAGTTAAGGCTGTTCCCCTCTACTGTATTTAAGGAGCCCTGATGGCACAATGCAGTACTGCAGGCAAACTCTGTCCACAACCTGGCATTCAATCCTGACAGGGCTCCAGGTTGACTCAGCCTCCCATCCTTCCAAGGTCGGTAAAATAAGGACCCAACTTCGTTGGGGGCAATATACAAATAATGCTTCTATTTTTGCCCAGGGTGTGCAGAAAAATGCTATCGGGCAGTCTATAAGGCTAAATGCTACTGTTATTTCTATTTAATTCTGCCCAGACCAACAAGACCAATACATTCAATTTTGCAGCTATTAAGATTGTTGGGCGAGCAGGCACAAAAATAGCCAGGGAAGTGATTGAAGCCTGGGAAACGGGCCCTTTGCCAGTCAACAGAAATACTGATTTACTGCCAGCTTATCAAATACTTAGGAAGTGAAGGCTTGGCAGCACAAGAAAACAACAACCAACTATATAATTAACCAGCCATCAACACCTCAACATACATACATACATACATACATACATACATACATACATACATACATACATTTATTTTTATTTGGTTTGTCAATTGCTTACAAGGTAATAGGTATAAGTAAAAATATAGTTATGGATACATATAAGAAAAATAAAAGAAACAATAGGACAGGGACAGTAGGTACGCTTATGCACGCCCCCTACAGACCTCTTAGGAAAGGGGTGAGGTCAATAGTAGACAGTCTAAGGCAGGGGTCCTCAACCACCGGGCCGCGGACCGGTCCCGGTCCGTGGAGCACTCTGTACCGGGCCGCAAAAAATAAAAATTAAAAAAAATGGCGGCTTTCTTCGCCTTCGGTGAATCCTGCTGGGATCGGGATCAAGGACACAAATGAAAGAAGGGGAGGGAGGAAGCAACCGAAGCCTGTCCTGCTCTCTGACTCAGCGGCTTCGGTTCTCCCGCTCGTTCCTCTCAGTCGCTTCTCGCTGCTCCACCAGCCCAGGAAGAAACTGCTTCAAAGAAGCCGGGTGGCTTTTCTGTCGCCAGCTCCTCCGGCGCCGCACTTTCACACCCGCCCGCCCGCTTCAATTCAGTGCCCCGTTCTGCCTGTCTGGTTGTCTGGGAGCAGCTTCGCTGAGAATAATAACTATTCGCCTCTTTTTATCAGCCGAAGCTGCTCCAAACGAAGAAGGCAGGCAGGCAGGCAGGCAGAACGGAGCACTGTGGATTGAACCGCGTGGGCGGGCGGGTGGGGGTAAACAGGCGCTCGGAGGAGCTGCGGTGACAGGAAAAGCCACACACCCCCGGCTTCTTTGAAGCAGTTTCTTCCTGGGCTGGTGGAGCAGCGAGAGAGCGACTGAGAGAGGAACGAGGCAGACACCTGAGGGAGGGAGGGAGACACCTGAGGGATGGGGCTGAGGGAGGCAGGGCCGAGGCGCTCTGAACTTGGTGGTTTGCTGGCAGACGTTTTATTACCCGACTAGATAACAACATCAGATGTTACCTAGTCAGGTAATGAAACGTCTGCAAGCAAAACCACCAAACTCGGACTCTTCCCCCCCGGTCCTTGAAAAAGTGTTTGTGCTTGAAACTGGTCCCTGGTACAAAAAGGTTGGGGACCACTGGTCTAAGGTTAAAGTTTTTGGGGTTTGGGGAAGAAACCACAGAGTCAGGTAGAGTATTCCAGACATTGACCACTCTGTTGTTGAAGTTGTATTTCCTGCAATCAAGTTTGGTGGATTAACCTTGAGTTTGTATCTATTGTTTGCTCTTGTATTGTTATGGTTGAATATATTAAAAAAAAAACCACACAACAGGCACCCTATAAATACCACATACGAGAGAAGGTCCCTGAGAGGATGAGCCCCATCACAAGTGCAAAAGCTCGGAAGACAAAACCGACCAAGACTGGCTCCTGCAACATAACCCTGGATCACATATATTTGCCTTCATTCATCAGACCAACAAGAGCCCATTTTCAACCAGCATCCTCTGGGCCATGAGCTTCACTTCCCCCAAACAATTTTAATTTCACTGAATCAATGCATAAACCTAACGCCAACCCTCCTCTGCGAGGGAATGATGAGACGCCTTCTTTAAAACAATGCTTTCCAATGCTTGCATCAATTACATCAATTTAAACTGCACATCTACACACCTCAGTGGATCCTCTTTAAAATCAATCCCAAATCAAATTGCTGTCACACACAAAATGATCACTTGTTGCAAAACCAGGCCCTCTCTCAAAAAATTGTTTTGAGTTTTATTGCTGGCAATAAGGAGCTAAAACTGATGCAATGATTTGCAGAAGTACTAATACAAGCTCACACACTTTGCTTGGGTTCAAAAGTTGAGGAGAAACACCAAAAGAAAAAATATTTGGTTGCAAGGAATGTAAAATTGCAGGTATTGTATAAAAAGGGGGTACAAGTTAGCCAATGTGTAAGTTTTATTTCTTTAAAATAAGAAGCGAAATCTCTTCTATGCTTCTGTGTGAATGGTGATAAGAAACACACATTAAAAATACACAGAAATCTTCAGAAAAATGAAAGGTCAGCTCCACTTATTGTTACTATGTCTGGGTTAGTGGTCTCTCATTTATAATATTGCTGTCCAGAAAAGCCAATATTAAACTCTTTATACCAGAAATAAAGGTCTAAAAGGATCTAAAATATCTCTGGAATTTATGCCTTAAGAGCATAAATTCTAGAGATATTAGTCTTTTGGCCTTTCTCCTTCACTGCTCACTTCTACTTTTTGACCACAGCTGCTGTTGATTAAATCGTAAGAATTAGGAGTGGAGTTAATTTATTTTATTTTTTTCCTCCCGACCTTCTTTTCTTTACTATTGAATCTCTTTATAATGTAAATAAACTCAAAGACAGCAACTTCCTATTTTTATTATTAGGTAAGACTTTACGGCAGGAGTGTCCAACCTTGGCAACTTTAAGATTTGTGGACTTCAACTCCCAGAATTCCCTAGCCAGCCATGCTCCATTGTGGTGTATTCCTTGTAGACTAAAAGGAGAAGATATACTTTAAATAAATATCATGCATGCAACACATACGAAATCAGTTATGAGGAGCAACCATAATGCATAAGAAATTTTACGCAACTATCTGAATATTGGAGAAGCATTTTAGGAAATATGGGGGGCACCTGTGGGGTCCATCTTGATATCTGTGTAACTGCAAGCTCAACTCATCCTCATAGCAGTAACTGTGAGAGGGATCTTGGAGTCTTAGTGGACAACCAGCTAAATATGAGCCAGCAGTGTGCAGCAGCAGCCAAAAAAGCTAATGCAATCCTAAAGTGTATTAACAGAGGGATACAACTGAGGTCAAGTGAGGTACTAATACCACTCTGTAAAGCCTTAGTAAGACCACACCTAGAATGCTGCATCCAGTTTTGTTCACCACATTATTAAAAAATATGTTGAGACTCTAGGAAAAGTACAAAGAGCAACCAGGATGATTAGGGGACTGGAGGCTAAAACATACAATGGTTGCAGGAACTGGGCTTGGCTAGTCTAGAAAGAGAAGGACCAGGGGAGACATGATAGAGGTCTTCCAATATTTGAGGGGCTGCCACAGGGAGGAAGGGGTCAAGCTATTTTCCAAAGTGCCTGTAGGTCAGACAAGGAATAATGGATGGAAACTGAACAAGGAGAGATTTAACCTGGAAATAAGGAGAAACTTTCTGACAGTGAGAACAATCAACCAATGGAACAGCTTGCCCTTGGAAGTTGTAGAAGCGCCATCACTTGAGACCTTCAAGAAGAGACTGGATTGCCATTTGTCAGAAATGGCGTAGGGTCTCCTGCTTGGGTGGGGGTTGGACTAGATGACCTATAAGGTCCCTTCCAACTCTGAATATCTGTTATCTTTTCCACCTGACTCCAGAATTCTTCACCTCTGGATATTTTCACTTTGTTTCACCTGTAATTGTAGATTTGGGATGCATATATTTATTTGTATTCCACCTTCATTAGTTTATAAATAACTCAAGGTGGTGAATGCCTAATACTCCTTCTTCCTCTTCTTTTTCCCACAACAACTATCCTGTGAGGTGGGTTGGGCTGAAAAGGAATGACTAGCCACCCAGCTGGCTTTCATGCCTAAGGCAGGACTAGAACTCTAAGTCTCTTGGTGTCTGGCCCAAAGTCAACCAGCCAGCTACCACGTCTGAGGTGGGATTAGACTAAGCACCTTAACCACTAGACCAAACTAGCAGAGGGACTTAGATAACTCTCTTTTCCCAAGATGGCATAATTGCCCTCTGCAGCTATCATCAGTTGTTATAAAAAGATGTGGCTGTTTTAAAGGGAAATTGACAGGTATTTGTAGCTCCATTCTTCGTTCCAAACCATTTTCTCTCTTTCTTTTTTTTTTTAAGCACTGAATCTGAAGCGTTGTCCTCTTAAATTTCTACCTTGCTGCTACTAACCACAGGTAGTCCTTGACCTACAACCACAATTGAGATGAGAACTTCCACTTCTAAGTGCAGCAGATTCTAAGTGAGTCATTGGGGGAGGGGAGTGCAGAAAGAGCAACTAGTAAAGGCCTGGAGACAAAAGCATATGAAGAACGGTTGCAGGAAGTGGATAGGGCTAGTCTAGAGAAAAGAAGGACTAGGGGAGACATGATAGCAGCATTCCAGTCTTTGAGGGGCTGCCACAAAGAAGAGGGGGGCAATTTATTTTCCAAAGCACCAGAAGGCAAGAAACAATGGATGGAAACTAATCAAGGAGAGAAGCAACCTGGAATTAAGGAGAAACTTCCGAACAGTGAGGACAATTAATCAGTGGAACAGCTGCCTTCAGAAGTTCTGGATGCTTCATCACTGGAGGTTTTCAAAAAGAGACTGGACAGCCACTTTTTCAGAAATAGTATAGTGTCTCCTGTTTGAGCAGCAGGGTTGGACTAGAAGACCTCCAAGGTCCCTTCCAACTCTATTCTGATTGATGCCCAATTTTATGACGATGTTTGGCACAGTCAGCATGAATCCCATAGTCATTAAACAAATCCAGCTTCCACCATTGGCGCTGCTTGTTAGAGACAGGCTGGGAAGGTTGCAAATGGCAATTATGAGATTCTGGCACACTGAAACCACCATAAATACTTGTTGGTTGCCAAATTCTGATCACCTGACCATGGGGACACTGTGATGCTCATAAGTCATTTTTTTCATGGTGTTAAACTTTGAGTAGTCACTAAATGAATGGTCATAGGTCGAGGACCTAGTGAGAACAAGTAAGCAGTGGAATGGGTAGTTGCTTCATCACTGGAGGCTTTTAAGAAGAGATTGGACAACTTTTGCCTGGAATGGCATATGGTCTCTTGCTTGAGCAGGGGTTGGATTCAAAGACTTCCAAGGTCTTTCCAACTCTTACCAGTATTCTGTATTCTGTATTGTTGTGGTTTGCTGGCAGCAGGTCCGGACGGCTGAGGTCTCGGAGAGCGAGGGGCCTGCGTGTGATGAAGGGATGGGGCCAGGACCATCAGGGAGTGGACTGCTGCCTTCGGAGATTGTGGAGGCTGGCAGCAGTGATGAAGAGGTCCCCGAGGAACCTGTGCCCAGTGCGTGCATGTGTGCGCAGGGCTGCTCGAAGGAAAGAGAAGCTGCAGCAGCACGGGTGACTCGGGAGTAAGGCTACAAGGTAATGGCCCCTCCCTCAAGAGATAAAAGCCAGCTGAGAAACTGGAGTTCTTTGCAGGAAGCAAAGAAGTTTTTGCACTCAAGCCTTGTGGATGTTCAGAGTATCTTGCTTGGTGTTTGGAGACTCTTTGTGTTTGAAATATTTCTTGGCAACTTTATCTAGTGTTCTTGGCAGCCTTGCACAACCTTGGCAAGGCTTGTTCTTATCAGAGACAATTAGTTTGAAACAGCCTTTTAACCGTGAAGAAATGGAATTCATAAAGAATCATTAAAAGGTTTTGCTGTTACCTCCGTTTCATGTTTATTTCCTTGGAACAAGGTTTGGGTCAGAACATTCTACTCCACTTCACTCCACTGCACTCCTATTCCTATTCCTATTCCTATTCTATCAAACTATAGGCAGTTTGCACAAACTGTGGTGGCCCAGTCGGATTACAACTCCCTTCCTCCTTGATCTTATTATAGTTGGAGTGGGAGGGAGTTGAACTCCCACAGCATCAGAAGGACCACAAATTCCATGTCCTTGGCACTGATGATGTTACCGAATCGGGTGATGAGACAACTTCAAGAAAACAACCAAGCTCAGAGAGCACCAAAGACCCCACCAATGTATTTTATTCCAGAGGTGGTATTCAGCAGGTTCTGACCAATTCTGGAGAGCCGGTAGCGGAAATTTTGAATAGCTCAGAGAACCGGCAAATACCACCTCTGACTGGAGATTTTACAGTATCCTTCCCCTGCCCCACCCACCAAGCCACGGCCACAGAACCAGTAGTAAAAAAATTTGAATCCCAGCACTGATCTATTCCCAATGATGAAAGCACATTTGATATATGTTTTAGAAAACGGGTGGAGCAAGGAAGACAGGGAAAAAAATGTGTGTCAAATGAGTGGGAAGAGAAGTCTTGGAAAGGACAGCTGGCAGATTTTGTATTTCAACAGGGTTTCAACAAAACACAACGGATACCAAGGAGCACCCTCAGCTTCCAAATCCTTAATAAAGCTTTGAAAAAAAGAGTGGGCATCAGAAGTGACCGTGTTGCTTAGGAACAACCTGCTGTAGCTCTACTGCTGTTGTTTCAATTTGTTTCGAAAGAGATCAATCAAATATTAATGAAACAAACCAGAGCGAAAACGGGCAGGAGATCAAGGTTTTCATTGTTCTCGGGGTTGCAGTTGATATCCAAAGCAATCTTATCCTTATCAGCCTTGGCACTATCCAAATAGTGACAACTGCATGAAAAACTATTGTCAGAAGTCAACATTCTTGGGTAACTTCCAACATGCCTAGTTTGAAGCTCCTTTTAGGGGAAAACAAAAGGAATTACTCTGCAATGTTCCTTATTCATTTTGGTTAGCTCTCAAAGTTAACCCAACTTCAAAGATATGGTCTGTCAGAGAGTCCAATTCAGGCCAAGAAACCATTTTTGGAACCGGTCATTAATCTTTTGGAGTCCACCATGGAAGGGAAGAACATCAGTTTGATGGCTCAGAGATACAATCCAACCATGCCTGTGAGGATGGAGAAAAAGTCGAGTGGCCATAAACATACAATCGATATCCTGCTGCTTTTTATGTCTGCCACGACACAGGTAAAAAAGGGTGCGGCTTTGATAACATAATTGCGGTTGCCACCTTGAATTTTTTTTTGATTTTTTAAAAATTTTTCTAGAAAAAAACATTTATTTGACATACATTTAAAACAGACAAATCAATAGATAGATAGATAGATAGATAGATAGATAGATAGATAGATAGATAGATAGATAGATAGATAGATAGATAGACAGACAGACAGACAGACATATACATATATACATTTTACAGCATATATTGAGCATTGGTTAATTTTTTTTCTTTATCTTTATCATTGACGTGATCTGCCTTGTTACAATAACTCCTTCGTTCTTTTAATGTTTTAATTTCTCTATATAGTTTATAATTAAATGCACGTCTTCTGTAATTTCCATAACTTATCCAAATATCAAATATTACCTTTTCTTTAACCAATCATACCAAATGTTCCATATTTCATAATAGTCACTATCTTGTTTATTTTTTAACAATTTGGTTAGGCTATCCATCTCAGCACATTCATGTATTTTTTTTAATTACCATATCCTCTGAAGGAATGAAAGACAGGTTCCAGTTTTGTGCGTAGGTTATTCTGGCCGCAGTTATGATGTACAAAATTAAATATTGATATTTTTTCTCCATGTTTAAATCTATCATATTTAGTAGAATACTTAGCCATCTTGACTTTTATGTCCCTCAACGATACCCTGGTGCAATCAATTCAATGTTTATCTTATTCCTCCAAAACCATTGAGTAGAACAGCGTTTCTCAATTCCGACAACCTGAAGATGCGTGGGCTTCAATTCCCAGAATTCCTGGCTGGGGAATTCTGGGAGTTGAAGTTCATGCATTTTCAGGTTGCCAAGGCTGAGAAACACCGGAGTAGAATATGAACCCAAATCCCAATGCCAACATAAGCTATCTGCCCACCTTCCAGAGCAGTATCCGATAGCATCAAGGAAATTTTTTTTAAAAAAATCACATACAAACTTGCCATTTCAAGCAAAGTTTATGGGATGCTTTGAGAGAAGGTGTGCAAGACACATCAATCTTTCACAAGGCAACCAGGAGTTTACTTAACATTGTCATCATCCCTTTGGGCA
Source organism: Notechis scutatus (assembly GCF_049901735.1). Taxonomy (NCBI): domain Eukaryota; kingdom Metazoa; phylum Chordata; class Lepidosauria; order Squamata; family Elapidae; genus Notechis; species Notechis scutatus. Next base: position 12,859,693 of record NC_142009.1, on the reverse strand, counting down.
GATACTTCAAGTTCAGCAACCTGAAGATGTGTGAACCAACTCCCAGAATTCCCCAGCCATCCTGAAGGATTCTGGGAGTTGAAGTCTGCCCATCTTAAGGTAACAGAGGCTGAGAAACACTGTTCTACAGGAAAAAAAACAACAAAATGAAAAACAGGTTGAATGAAAAGGTTAAAAAGCAGCCTAGATCAATCCATCACCCATGCCTTCATTATTTTTTGTTTTGTTTTCTCCTTTGGAGTCTCTTCCAACACCTTATTTGTGGCCCCAAATATCTATTTTTTTGAAAAAGCAACAGGTAGTGGAGGTTATTTCATTAGGCTTTTGAAATCTGCTTTCTCCTTCTCGGCTAGATAAATGGTTTTAATCCCATCTGAAGGCCATTCTCACAGGTTGTAAAAAGCCAGCGTTATGGAGATGCTGAGATGGGTGCAGAGAAGAGGAAAAAGCAGCAGGAAATATATATAGAGAGAGATTTATTTTCCACATTATAAAGACAATGGTCTATATCAGGGGTCCCCAAACTTGGCAACTTTAAGACTTGTGGACTTCAACTCCCAGAATTCTCCAGTCAGCATAGCAATGTGATTCCAGGTTATAACATACATACATAGTCATAGTTATATTTTCAGCTTTCTTATCTAGTTTCATATCAAATCATTATCTATTTCATTTTTCTTTTAATGAATTTTCACTTCATATTATTTCATTCATCATTTCCAGAAAGAAAAACATTTTCATCCTAGAACATATTATCTAATATTTATCCCCTTTATTGTCAATTCCATTTTACCACTTATTTTATTTTATATGTTCTTTCCATTTTACTTTCTCAAAGCCGACGTATAGCAAATAAAAAACAAAAAGAAAACTAATATCAATATAGTCATTCTTAATTACTACCTTCCCATTAGCAACAATAATTCCCTATTTACTATTATATTTGCATATCTTTCTCCCCCCCGCCATTCAGGATCTACATGGTATTTCCCCCGCATCTACAATGAATCTTACATTTATTCCAAGAATATTCATACAACCATTTCATATTTTATATTTGTTTCCATTTAGCCAATTTTAAATATAGCATTATATTTAATTTTATTCATCACCTTGGTAGTTATAATATGATAAACTCATTTTAAATACTTTGATTAGCAATACGATCATTTGTAATTTCCGTATTCTTTGTTTTTCTAATACCATTTATATAACAAATTATATTTTCTATTACATTCACATTTAATCCTATATATGTGTGTATGTGTGTGTGTGTGAATAACAATACAATCATTTTAATTTCTCTTACTCTATAATCATTTTCCTCATCGTGTCGTTATATAATGTTCTTACAATAAATTCTTGTTTCCCTTTCAATTTCAATTAAATTTCTTTATTTTTAATAGTAATTCCCAATAGACTTTAGATTCCAAACTCCCTAATCTTTATTTCTAAAATACCAAAATACATTTCGGAGGGGGGGGGGGGGGGAGGGGGAGGGGGGGGGGGGGGGGGGGGGGGGGGGAGGGGAGGGGGGGGGGGGGGGGGGGGGGGGGGGGGGGGGAAGAGGGAAGGGGGGGGGGGGGGGGGAAAAGGAAAAAAAAAAAGAAAAGGGAAGGGGGGGGGGGGGGGGAAGGGGGGGGGGGGGGGAAAAAAAGAAAGGGGGAAGAAGAGGAAAAAGGAGGAGGAGAGGGGGGGGGAGGGGGGGGGGGGGGGGGGGGGGGGGGGGGGGCCCCCCCCCCCCCCATCATGTGGAATCCCCCCTTTTCTATCTTTAACCATCGTCTCTTAATCTGTCAGCCCTGTAATTTCTTCTAATCTTTGCCTGTTTTTCATTTTCTACCCTTTTTCGGTCCTTTCTCTTAATTCCTATTTTTCCCCCTGTTATTATTCTTGTTTTCATCTCCCATTTGCTTATTTTCCCCCTCCCTCTCCTGATTTTCCTTTTGTAGTTTCTTCTTCTGTAGCCTCTTCTTCTTTTATTTGTTCTTGGAGATATTTTCCCCTTTATTTATCACATTTCATTAAATTCTTAGTTTTAATTCCTTTTGTGTCTTTTTGCAATGTCCATTGTTCTCTTTGCTCTTTTAAGCTGGTTTCCTCTTTCTTTAACTCTTCCTCCTTGGGCTTTCTTTGTTCTTCTGTGAACTGCATCTCCATTTTTAATTTTTCTGCCAGGACATTCCATAGTTCCAAGCTTTCTTTTATTATTCCCCTCACGCTTTGCAATTCCAATCTGGATTCTTTGCATAATTCATTCATTTCACTTGCTTCCTCTTTATCTTCTTTAATGTTTATATCCAATTAAATTGTTCTGTAGCTTATTAAAAATAGTGTCTTTTACTTTAGTCTTTACCAACAGTGTCCATTTACCTTGGTTTCCATTGCTAATCCTTCTATTTCTTTATCACAGTCCCAGTCCACCAATCAATCCCAAGGTAGTTTCTTCACTTATCCCTTTACTATAATCTTTTTTGTTTCTGAGGTTATTGTTGTATTATAGTCTTTTATTTCATTCCAAATTCACACCTTTACTAGATCAGTAATTTTCCATAAAATCAGAGAAAAAAGAATTCCTTTTACCATTAGATGGCGATCTTACATCAGTTTTCACTTTCCACATTTAAATTTCACTTTTTAAATTTTTATTAACTCCGCAAATTTTCAATCATTAACTGTTATGTCTTTTAAATATAGTCAATTCCAGGATTCTAATCAATGCCTAATTAATATCATTTTTATCCAATTTTAGTTTCTTATTCTGTTATTGTTAAGAATTCTTCTCTGAGTGATATCACTTCCGTTTAGGTCTTTTTACAGTCCCATTTCTTTACCTTTATAATTTTCCTCTTTCTTTCAAATCGCCGCTTCCACAATTTTTAACAATTTAACATTTTTAACTCTTTCCTTCTGTTTCCCGTGGTTACTTTTAAAAAGTCCAAAGTATTTCACCTGGTCACACACTGCTCATCACTTCACTGCTCCAGCACAAACTTAGTTCCCGGATAGCTTCTTGTCTTCAAGGCAGCCATTAAAGTCTGCCGCTACAGCCTGTCTTCGGGAGGAGTGTTCCTAGCCAGGGAGGGAGATGCTGCTTCCCTCAACTCAGCAGGCGGTCTCCCCCTTTTTTTCCACCCCTCCAGGGTGGGTCCGGTCCCGTTTGGGACCCCCCAACAGGTAGAGCATGAATCGAAGCCGTGCACAATCATGGACTCCGATCCATCTTTGACGGAAGTGCCACCGGAAATCTGTATTCAGCAGGTTCTGACCAGTTCTGGAGAACCGGTAGCAGAACCGGTAGTAAAAAAAAATTGAATCCCACCACTGGTTGCCTGCAATACTGCATTCTAACCAGAGAGAGGGGTACTTTCAGACTTGCAAGATTATGTTAATGTACAAAAGGGCATATAGTCAAGGCTATGGTTTTCCCAGTTGCAATGTATGGACATGATAGCAGTGTTCCAATATTTGAGAGGCTGTCATGAAGAAAAAGGGGTCAATCTATTCTCCAAAGCACCTCAAGGAAGAAAAAGAAGCAACTAATGGAAACTAATGAGGGAGAGAACCAATCTAGAAATAAGGAGAAATTTCCTGACAGCAAGAAAATTAATCGGAGGAATGACTTGTCTCCAGAAGTTATGGGTGGAGTTTTTTAACACTGGAGTTTTTTAAGAAGAGATTGGATAAGAATTTGTCTGGAGTGGTGTAGGGCAGGAGTATCAAACTGGATTTCTTCGAGGGCCGGATCAGAATTGTTCTCTTTTGCGGGCTGATGCAGGGAGGAGATTGGATGGACTAATGCATCCTACAGCACCATGCTGGCCAAAACAAAGCATGGGAGAGCAGCGTGGGGCCTCCCTGCATCCTGTTTTCAGCCTGGATAGCCTCCTGCAGCACCCTGCCGGCCAAAGCGGGGTGTAAGGGGCCCGTGCGAAGCCTCCCTGTGCCCCTTTTTTGGCTTGGATGGCCTCCTTCCCGGCACTCCATTTTGGCTGCCAGACACCACGAGCCTCCCCCGCACTCCATTTTGGCTGCCAGAGGCGCCACCTTTGCTATTTTCAGGCCAGCCCCATGGGCCACATTTAAGTACCTCGTGGGCCGAATCTGGCCTATGGGCCTTGATTTTGACACCTTCAGCTTGGCCTTCAGCTTGAACAGGGGTTGGTCTCTAGAACAGTGGTCGCCAACTGGTGGGCTGGGGACCACTGGTGGTCCTCAAGAAAATTTTGGTGGTCCACAGAGAAATGTCACCCTCAAAACACCCCACAAAGCAATTAATCCAGGCTGCGCGGGAACACAAGGCTGTGCCGCCCACATGGCCCGTGGGAACACGAGGCTTGCATCACTTGTATTGTGAACAACACAAGGTAGTGAGGGGAGAGGGGAAAGGGCGGAGGAGGGGAACTTGCCCCACTCGCCCCATGCGCCTGGCCTGGCCACCGGGCTGCTTCTTTCTTCTTCTGCTTTTGATTGCATGCAAGGAAAGCAGCAAAAGTCTTTCTTTCTCTCCCCTAAACTCCACCAGAAATGAGTCTCTGGGAACCTGCAAGGCATCCTGCTCCTAGTGACTGCGCCGGCATGACAAGTCTCACAAAGACTCATTTCTGACAGGAGTTTGGGAGAGAGAGAAAAAGACTTCTACTGCTTTTGCTTCTCTCTCTCTCTCTCTCTCTCTCTCTCTCTCTCTCTCCCTCCCTCCCTCCCTCCCTCCCTCCCTCCCTCTCCCCCTGAGAATGGAGCTGGAGATGGTATCCTGCGATCCCAAATAAAGAATGATCAATTGGTAGGAAAACGGGGTGGGGAATTTTCCTGCAGACTTTTTTTGGGATTTTCACAGTGTCTTCTGGTCCACGGGATTTAAAATTATGAGTTTGGTGGTCCCCGAGGTCCAAAAGGTTGACGACTCCTGCTCCAGAAGGTCTCTAAGGTCCCTTCCAACTTCTCTTATTCTGTTTCAAACTTTACATATTCTGAGATTGGCCAGGGCTGTCCCAATCACTGAAGAATGGGCTGAATCATAAATGGAATTTATTTGGTAGTGGTGGGAACTCAAAAGCTTTCTTAAAGTGGCCCTGTGAGTTAGGAAAGGAAACTAATTAAACTATATATCAACCAACACTGCAAGCTGACAGGAATAAAACCCCATAGATCACAGAAAGGAAAAACCCAGTAATAAGGCAGACAGGAAAGTGAGTTTTCTACAAAATCTACCTCGAGGTGGAGATGATGGAGCAGGGAGGTTTAATTGAACTTTTCCAGCTGAAATTGTTTAACTGAGGTCTGCTCAGAGCTGGCCAAGGGCAGGTTAATTTCCAGAGAGAAATATTAACGTTCTCTCATAAGCTAAATCCATAAATTCATGGATCTTATCTGTTCCTTGTACATCTCAAATCTGCGAAAAGGTGCTGGGGCTTTAAAAATCTTTAAAATATCATTTAATTTTTTCTTCAAATATGAACTGTTTATAACAGGATGGGCAACATATGATGGATTTTGACTTGTAACTCAGATTCACGACATTCTGAACAGCTGCAGAAAGCATTCCGGGACTCCTTTGAATTAAGGGGCATAGCTGTATTTTTAGTCCTTTTTTGTTCTTTTTTTTTTTGGAAGGAATATTCCTTCCAATAAATGAACAAAGAAGGACTAAAAATATAGCTCTACCCCTTAAATAAAAGTTACATTATTATTATGGGAAAAGGAAATTGTGTCACACAAATCCAATAATTTTGCTGTATCTATTCATCTTCGTTTATTTCTTGAGATTAGAAGTAGTCCTTATTTAGCAACCACAATTGGGACCAGCAATTCTGTCATTAAACAAAGCAGCTACTAAGTGAAACTGCAACCGTGCTTATGATTTTACTACAGTTTTCCTTGGCGTTCATCATCAATGCAAGGACTGGTTGGTTGTAAATTTACTTTTTCATCACTGTTGTTTCTGTGAATAGTCTTTAAATGAGGCAGTCGCTAAACAAGGAGTACCTGTATATTGGTGGTTAGCATTTATCTTTCAGAGGTGAATTTCACTTGCATATTTTGTATTGCTACCATACTGTTATTGCTTTTATTTTCATTTGCTCAATAAAGCACAGAAAAAAAATTAAAGGAAAAAGAGGGGGGAGATCTCCTCTTATGTAATTTTCATGGGAGTCTATCTGTCCATCCTTGATGTGTGTCAGCAAACTGCAGATAATTCCTAGCTGGTGAGAACTGAGCAACAATATGTCGGCTTGCAAGACAAGTCCTTGGATTAAAGATAATAGCTTGCTTGCAATGACATGCGTATGCCTGGGATAAAAATGGATTTTTAAAAAGCTTGCTTATGCTGCTACTGGCCAACTTGTGCCAAAATCAAAACACTTGTCACCGTTAGTAGAGAATGCAGCACATAGTAAGGGTACAACTAACTGAAAACCTTGAGGAACTAATGACATTATATGTTGAGTTGATGACCCTCCAAGGGCATTTTTTAGCTAATCCCTCAGGAATTGTTCAGATGCTTTTGCAGTTTTAGATACTATACTATATTTACATGTTGAAAGCACAGATTCAACTGGTGACATCACCACTGCCTGATGAATGCCCAGTTGGGGACTCCTTTTATGTCCTTGTTTAGTTGCCCACTGAACTGATACCCATCTATCTACTCGTAGTTGCCTGCTTTTGAACTACTGGGTTGGCAGGAGATGGAACAAAAGTGATGGGAGCTCACCCCACCACGCGGCAGCAACCGAGTCTCAAACAAGAGCCTGCTGATTATCAGACCCAGTTTCTTAAACATGTGAGCTACCGTGCTCATCTGCAGTTTTAGATTAATGCTGTTTGCTTATTTTAATTGTTTGCGCCATCTATGTACCACAGATATTTTATTTTGGTAGGCCACCAAGAGTCTCACGATTGAAACAACCTATCAGTCTCGTCAATTAATCAGTTGGCACTCATTCATGTTCTGTTTGGATGTTATCTTCTCGTTTTATCATACAGGTTTCTCTACTTTCATTTTGTCCTTTTGCATTCACAGTCCTGTGACGTAGGCCCACAACAGACTCAAAAGGCATGCTGTGAGCTCCACACTTAGATCAGAGTCCAAACCTAATACTTTAGCAAGACCCTACATAAAAACTATAATCAATTCAGTGATTCTTAACTTTAGGCATTGCTGGCTGGGGAATTCTTGGAGTTGAAGTCCACACCTCTTAAAATGCCAGCTTGGGAAATCTGGGATTTAGTCCATACATCTTAAAATGGCTAAGGTAGAGAAGCACTGGTATAACCTCTAAAGGAGCTTAAAACAATCAAAAACAAATCTTTACAATAGCCTCCCATCACTCCATCTAAAAACCCAGACAAAAAAAATCAATTATTTTTTTTGTTCTTTCACTACATACATAGCAGGTGCTTCCCAGTTTCCTCCAAATTGAAGCATAGGTGGTAATCATCCATCCCACCCTGAATTTCTGGATATTGTGAAACTAGAATTGCCTTGCAATCTTGCCTTCCCCGTTTGTCATTTTGCAAGTGCTTAAAAAGAACACAGTTTGACTATTTTGATGGCTGGGGTGAAATACACCACAAACACACATCCACAGTTCACTGCTTCAGAATCCAAGCAAGCAGGGCTTCCTAATTGCATTTGTAAGATGGTGGGGGAATCTAATTATTTCCACAGCACAGTTTTCTTTTGCCCTATCGGCTGCTGTAGGAGACTGGTGAAAAACAACCTTGGCAGGCATCAAGATACTGCCATAAGTTTTCAAGGAAAACACACACACACATATATATACACACACAAACACACACATACACAAATGGAGCATGATTATAGGAATGCTAATCAAGCAAGAGTGAAATACTGTATATATCTTTCAAGTAGCAGCCAAATGATTAATTCATTAAATAAGCATATACCATTACTGGGGTTAATGACCATAAAACAGGATGGCCTCACTAATTCTTCTGTAGCTTTTCCCTTGCTCACCGTCCTCCATTCAATATTATAGCATGTGGTACAATCAATATAAGCAGCCTTACAATTGATAATGATCGACTGTCAATAGTAAAATAACAAGCAATCGAGAAATACACTGCAATCTACAATCTACAATCGGTAGATTCTCACTGGCTCATGGTTGACTCAGCCTTCCATCCTTCCAAGGTTGGTAAAATGAGGGTCCAGATTGTTGGGGGCAAATAATGCTGATTCTGCAAATTGCTTAGAGAGGGTTATAAAGCACTGCGAAGCGGGATATAAGTCTGAGTGCTAGTGTTGGTGCTAACTTGAAAAGATACAGGTAGTCCTCGACTTACAACTGGTTGCTTAGCAACTCTTCAAAGTTATGACCTACCTGAAAAAAAAGGGAGTCACAAACCAATTCCAAAGTTTCAACAGCCAGACGACGACGATGTCCCCCACGGTCACATGACTGGATTTCAGATGCTCAGATGACCAAGACTTCTGACTTTCTGCAGGCTTCCCCATTGACTTTGCTTGTGGGAAGCTAATAGAGAATGGTGATCACAAATGGTGGGATTTTGTGACCGTCAGAAACGTGGACCATTTACCAAGTACCCGAATCACAATCACAGGGATGCTATGACCGTTGCAACTTTGAGGACAGACCCCGAGTCTCCCTCATTCAGAGCCATTGTCTTTTTCTGAAATAATTTTGCTCAGGTCTGCTCAGCCTGCAACATGGCAGCCCTTCAGAGTCTTAAAGGAGTCTATCGGGTCTAATTTTCTCACCATCCCACCTTTCATTCTGAAGACCCAGAAGTCCTAGGATCTAGAGTTACCTCTGAACTAGCCAAAGAGCATTTTTTTGTCAAAATAAAAAACATAATACATTACATTAAAGATTGTGTAGGACAGGGGTGTCATTGAGGGCTGTATCAGGGTTGTATTTGACTTCGGGGGCAGGGGGACATGGCCAGGGTGGACGTAGCCAGCTTGACATCACTGTTAAGGATGCCTGTGGTGGCCTGAATCCTCTGCCAGTGAAAACGGGCTCCCAAGTTCCGTTTTTGGCTGTAACGGTCTCCAGCAACACTCTGCCAGCAAAAACGGAGCTCGGGAGGGCCACCTGCAGCCCTCCCGAGTTCTGTTTCCACCAGCAGAGGCACTGCGGGCCAGTCCTTTGCTGTTTCCATGGAGGCCCTATAGGCCAGATATAACCACCCCGTGGGCCGGATTTGACCCATGGGCCTTGAGTTTGACACCCCTAGTTTAGCACATCACTATTATTTTGTTTTTAATTATTGGAGCTTATCATCTGAGTCATGAAAATATGATCATCCCTCCTACACCTATACATTTTCAGTGTCTCCATATAAAGAATGTGGGCTCGCAACTTCTTTTGAAAGAAAAGAGAGATTCAGAAAATCCAGGGTGAATTAAAATTGTGATGTAACAATGTTTCTGTTTTAATGCCATTCTCCACTTTTGATTTTTTCCCTGAAAAAAAAAAGTTGATGGAATAAATAAACAAAGCATTTCTTTTGTAATGTCTCTGAAGGAGGAAAAAATAGCTAAGAAGCTAGGTAACATCATTAAGATGGGTCTGAGACCCAAGTCCTATCTCCTAATTGCCCAGAAATTTCAATTCTCAATATGCAACAGATGCTACTGTAGAAAAGTTAGCAGCCACACTTGTCCTAGAAGAGTGAAATATTTTAGGAAATATTAAAAAGGTAGAATATTATATTTCCCCTAAAAAAGAAATAGAAATCTTAAGGGAGACAGAAACTCAGGGCTTCAACTCTCTGCCCCCAGCAGATATTTGGTACCCATTCAGAAGGACTGGGCCAGGCTATCTACAAAACAAAACAGCTCCAGGATAATGGGGTTAAGACATCACCCTCCAGGACATAATTGGATTAGCCCTCTACCATCTAACAACAGAGCTCACCACATGGCACAACAAGCCCCTTCATTGCATCACCCAGCAGCTTCAACCAAGCCTGGGACTCAGACAGCCTACAAAGTTAGCAGTGACTCCTACAACAACCAATAGAATACATTTATTGCACAGGAACAGGAAGCTCAAGGGCAAGGCCCAAGAGAGGGTATAAATAACCCTCACTCTCCATTCCATATGGTCAGCTGCCCAGGATCTAAAACCCCTGTGGTCCTGTTCATCAATAAACCACCTTTTCAATCACCCTCCATGTTTCCAGTGTCTTTCTCCCCACCTGGAACTGAACCCTGATGAATATTTCTTACAATAGTACTTAAGCAGATATGGTTGAAATGAGCGCACAGAATTGTTTTGCATGTAGTAAGTTAAAAAGTAGAAAGCCAGACAGTGCAAATTGCATTGTTTTCTTTATTTTTCCCCTCCTGGGTCCTGTTGATTTGCAATCCTGGGCTCTATTTTTCTTAGGCAAAGAGGCAATGCCCCCACTTACACACACACCCCCAGCTCATTTAACAGCACTGAGAAAGAGGGCAAGAGAGACAGAGTCAATTGCACTAATCGTCTCATTACAGTCAACACAGCAATCACTCATTAGCTGGCTCAAAAAACCCAGACTTGTTGATAGCTGAAGAATAATGATCCAATGCTCAGAAGGATAGCAGAGGAACTTATGCAGCCAAACTTCCACGTGTCCTCAAGTGACAGAAGAGAGGTTTAAGAATCAGAAAAGCTGACAGGGGCTACCATGGCAACAAATGAAGGGAGCAATGGTTCCAGATGTGATCTGCAGGACGCAGCAAAGCTTGGTGCTTATTCCAGCTGTAAGGTTGACAAGCGATGGTTTGCAGAGGGAAACACATTGGCCGTGAAGCGAAAAGATCTCTTTGTTTCCCTCACACACACACACACACTTCTTCTCTTTTTAATTACACTGGAGTGCTTGCTAATGAACCCTGACAGCTCAAAAGCTGCTGGGGAGGTTTATTCAAATTGCTTTTGTCAGCTCAGAGATATTCCCTCAATGAGCATGGATAGCTACTGGCTACTGAGGTAGGACACAGAAACAGTGGGAAAAAACCACTTCTAGAGAGTTCAGGAATTAATTCCCCAAAGTGGCACTCAAAGTTGAGATTTTGGTTTATTAGAAAAGTGATGCACTTGTGCTAAAAAGAAAAAAAAATACCCTACAGGTCTGCACAAAAAAAGTTTTAAAAAATTAAGATACCCTAGAATCAACTGCTCAAGGGACATGGTGGCTCAGTGGCTAAGATGCTGAGCTTGTCAATCAGAAAGGTTGGCAGTTCAGCGGTTCCAATCCCTAGTGTCGCATACTGGAGTGAGCTCCCATTACTTGTCCCAGCTTCTGCCAACCTAGCAGTTCGAAAGCATGTAAAAAAGTGCAAGTAGAAAAATAGGGACCACTTTGGTGGGAAGATAACAGTGTTCCGTGCACCTTCGGCATTTAGTCATGCTGGCCACATGACCACGGAAATGTCTTTGGACAGCCCTGGCTTTTCAGCTTTGTAACGGAGATGAGCACCGCCCCCTAGAGCCAGAAACGACTAGCAAGTATGTGCGAGGGGAACCTTTATCTTTACCTTAGAATCAATTGCTAGGGGCCTCACAGAAGCTGCTCATATATGGAAGTGGTTGACCACTGTTTTCTTTCAGGATATTTTTCCAACTTCCAGGTCTGGGCAACATCCCTTGAATGTCCCAACAATGTCCTAACCAAGTATGAACTAGATTCAAAGCTGCTTATATGTTTTTAGCCCATCTAAGATTGCTTCAATGATGCATATAGAAAAGAATTTACAAGTAGTCCTTCAGTTGCGATCATAACAAAAGCATCAGGGTCGTAAGTCGTGACAACTGTAAATTGGATTGGTCATGTGAACCACCTGGTTTTATGGATTTTTTTTGCAGCAGTGGTTAAGCAAATGCTGCAGCTGCTAAATTCACCATGGGGTGGATTTTGTCGAAAACCAGAAGTAATTGCTGGGTTTCTGCAAAACTGTCATTAAAAACACGGTCATGTGATCTTGGGAGGCTGCAGACAGCCACAAATGTGGCAGTGTCGCGGAGTGCCCAAAATTCAGTCATGTGACTGTGGAGGGCCTTGATCCTTCAAAGTTACAGTGGTGCTGTATCGTATCTCTGCAGTCACTAGGAGCTGACAGTGATTTGAGGGCAGGTTTAAATCATGCCTCAGTGTGGCTTGCGAAACCAGCCATTAACGTTTCCTAAAACTTAGTGTATGATTTCATAGAATGCGTGAACGCAAGCAACGGTCGTTTATACTACACCCACTATGCCCCTGCCAGGCAGAGAATCTGTTAGTAAAAATTTTGAAGCCCACCCCTGGTTGGTTCCCAGAACCATTGATTGATTATCAATCAAAACAGGAATAGCACTTAGATTTATATATGCTTTTACAGCCCTCTCTTATCAGTTTACGGAGTCAGCCTCTTGCCCCCGACAATCTGAGTCCTCATTTTATCGATCTCGGAAGGATGGAAGGCTGAGTCAACCTTGAGCCAGTCAGGATCAAACACCTGGCAGTGGGCAGAGTTTTCCTGCAGCAGCAATAGCACTTAGGCTTATATACCGCTTTACAGTGCTTTACAGCCTCTCTAAGCAGTTTATAGAGTCAGCACATTGCCCTCATTTTACCAACCTCTGAAGGATGGAAGACTTGAGCCTGTGAAGATCGAACCCCTGGCAGTCAGCAGAATTAGCCTGCAATGCTGCATTGTAACCACTCTGCCATCATGGCTCTTAATGTTTCTCTTAACTGAAATGCACCTTACATTCAGTCCTGGCTTCTGGAGTGGGTTTTTAGTTTGTCAAATAAACTGCCATTGCTCTTGTTCATGTATGGTTCATGAACCATAAATGTTTTAGGAACCATAATGGCTCATTTCACGAGCCACATTTACACATGAATTAAACCATTGTCGATTAAACCACAGCTGGCTGGGTTCAAAACTGAAAAACAATGTTATAGCTTAGTGCGATGTGCAAGCAAGCCCTTCACATCCTCCTTCGGTTTCCCCTGTGTGCTTTTCTGCATGTAAATGCTCTCGTTTCCCCCCCCAAACATTGCATGTTTTATAAGAACATAAAGGTTATCCCCTGTACTCTCGCCCTAAGCTAGAAAAGCCATTTCCCCATCCAGCATTAAATACAATTTTCTCTACAGTGGCTAGATTCTCGTGTAATCAAGGACAGGGTTTTTAAAATGTGGTGGTTTAAGTGCCACGTTGCTATCCTCCACAACAATACCCCAAAAAGTGGGGATCAGTCCATCCATATGGAAATCTGTTTCCCACCTGAATGCAAAAGCTTATTACTTGCACTTCAACCAATTTAATTTGGAACGCCGCAACCTAGTCAAGTGCCATTGAAAAGCCCTTGTTGGTAACAATTGACCAAATTAGATTTGGCAGTTTGCAAAAACGACTCGAAGGGGGAGATTGTAAACTCCCACTCACAGAAGCCGTAGCGGTGAAGTACGGGCAATAGGGAACCCACTGTCCACAGATGTTGCTGAACTCTCAGCTTTTAGTCAGCGTGAACAGTAATCACGCAGACCACTCAGATTTTATAGTCAGGTTCCCCACCCCTGTAGTAAAATACATGCTTCACTTCTGGGCAATCTGATCATCAGGCAGAGCTGCTGAACTAGGAACCATCTACTGAAGCTGTAAGGCAGGGGTGTCAAATTGGATTTCTTCGAGGACGGGATCAGCATTGTAGTTCTCCTCCGTGGGCCAGGGGGGGAGGGGAAAGGGGGCAGGGAGGGGAGGGGGAGATGGATGCCTCCTGCAGCACCCTGCCGGCTGAAATGGGGCATGGATGGGCCATGTGCGCCCCCCGTGCCCCATTTTTGGCCCGGACAGCCTCCTGAAGCACCCTGCCGGCTGAAATGGGGCATGGATGGGCCATGTGTGCCCCTGTGCCCCATTTTTGGCCTGAACGACTTCCTGCAGCACCCTGCCGGCTGAAATGGGGCATGGATGGGCCATGTGTGCCCCTGCGCCCCATTTTTGGCCTGGACGGCCTCCTGCAGCACCCTGCCGGCTGAAATGGGGCATGGATGGGCCATGTGTGCCCCTGCGCCCCATTTTTGGCCTGGACGGCCTCCTGCAGCACCCTGCCAGCCAAAAACGGGCTGTGGGCAGATCGTGCATGTCTGTCGTCATCCCCCCGTGCCCCATTTTTGGCCAGCAGAGGCACCGCAGGCTGGTCCTTTCGTATTTCCAGCCCAACCCTGCAGGCCAGATCTAAGCCTTGAGTTTGACACCCCTGCTATAAGGCATACAATTGGCAGTGTAGACAGGGACAAATCCAGTGGCGGTATTCTACCGGTTCGGCCCGGTTCTGCCGAGCCGGTAGCGGCGATGAGCAGCAGAGACCGAACCCGTTCTCTCCGACACTCTGCTGTTGGGCCCACCCGCCTGCCTGGGCTCCCGTACGGTCCTTTATATCCTGCTTTTGAAGTGCCGCTGCTTTGCGTGGCACAGCAATTGCTGCGCAGCTGCTGCTGAAGCGTCAGGGAGAGTGCAGGATTGCAGGAGGTGACTCAAAATGCGTGCAAAGCGTGCCCACTAAGCTAAGCCCACCGAACGGGTGGTAAAAATATTTGAAACACACCCCTGGACAAATCCCTCTCTGAATTATCAATGTCAATCCCCATTTTTTCATGCCAAAAAAACAGGCTGTCCTCATCTTATCACTACTACTGAGCCCAAAATTTATGTTGCTAAGCGAGGCAGTTGTTAAGCAAATTTTGCTCCATTGTATGACCTTTCTTACCACAGTTCTTAAGTGAATCACTGCAGTTGCTAAGACAGTAACACATTTGTTAAATGAATCTGGCTTCCCCATTGACTTTGCTTATCAGAAGGTCGCAAAAGGGGATCGCCGTGAGCCCAGGGACACTGTGACCATCATAAATGTGAACCAGTTGCCAAACCTCTAAATTTTGATCACGCGACCATGGGGGAATGCTGCAAAGGTCTTAAATGGGGAAAAACAGTCATGTCGCTTTTTTTCAGTGCCGTTGTAACTCTGAATGGTCAACTAAACAAAAAGGTGGTAAGTTGAGAAGTACCTGTAAAAATAGAAAACTGGAACCCGTTTCCCTGCCGTGGGAATGGTTCTTGATTAGAAATAGAAAAATACTATAATAAAACGATAGAGCAGTGCGTGTAAAGAGCCTTCTGGCTGAAATCTGGAAAAGCTGATAATAGCCACAGCACAAAACAGCAGGCCAATGGGAGTTAAATTTCCTCCATTGACAAAATAATTCAAATGTTCCTTCGTGCATATTTTCTGAGTTGGAATACTAGTCGGAATTCAGTTACCGTATTTGCCGGCGTATAAGACGACTTTTTGCCCTAAAAACATGCCTCCAAGTGGGGGGGTCGTCTTATACGCCGGTAAATACATTGTCACTCGGTGCAAGAGCGACGGGGTGGAGCTCCGCAACTTGCGAAGCCCCTTCAAGCCCAGCCGGAGTCTCTCTTCCTCCTCCTCCCACCCACCGCCTGGCTCGGGCACTTGCGGAGGCCAATTTGGAGGTGGGGTGGGGGTGGAGCGGGAGGGTCTCTGGCGGGCCGCTTCGCCAGCCAGCCCCGAGCCGCGAATGGCCCAGGGAGTGGGGGGAGAAGGTGGTGGGGGTGGACTGTGGCGCCTCTCCTTCTGGGCAGCGGGGCGGGCGGCAATTTGCTCCTCCGCTTCTCCCTCCCTCTTTGAAAGACCGGGAGGGCTGTGCTTGGGGCGGGGGGGATGTCCTCAGGAAGTTCCTGATGGGACCCGCTGGGCAGGGCCACCCGGCTCCCGAGCTGCTTTCCAGGGTCCCCTTGGGAAGAAAGGGTCCGGTGGGCGGTGGAAGAAGGCGAGCGCCCTCCTCCCGCCCCCTGTCCCGTCCCGTCCCTCCTCTTGTCCCCTCCTCCCCTCCCCGCTTAAGAGAAAGATCTGCCTCCCCTGCACCGAGCTGCCACCCGGCGCCGCGTCTCTCCCGGCCAGCCAGCGCGCTGCGACTTGGGAACCGGCCAAGCGACTTTAAAACCGAGCGGAGGCCAGAGATAGCCGGAATTACCCTCCACACCACACACACACACACACACACACACACACACACACACACACAGAGAGAGAGAGAGAGAGTTGGCAGCTGTCCATCTCCCACCCTTGGAGTCCCGATGGCACGCACGCGGGGCTGTCACAAAGAAAGGGAGAGGAATTGAGTGCCAGCCTGAGAAAGGCGAAGCTGCCTCTCTAAAGCATTTTGGTGGCTTTGTAAGTTTGGGGGAAAGGGGTTGGGGTGTCAATCAAGAATTATATCCAGAATACCCCAAGTGTTACAACTTACCGTATTGCCGGCGTATGAGACGACTTTTTGCCTTGAAAAGCATGCCTCCAAGTGGGGGGTCGTCTTATACGGCGAGTATATAACAAAAACTATATTTTGAGTGGAAATGTTGGGGGCTCGTCTTATACGCCCAGTCGTCTTATACGCCGGCAAATACGGTACGTCCTTCGTCTCTGAACATTTCTAAATCTGGCAATGCCAGTCTTCTAAAGGAGATGGGACGCCCCAAAAATGAGCATGCAATGGAAAGGCGCTCAAATTCACACCCTTGGGGGAAAAGCATACACACTTGTAAAGGGAATATATAATTAAAGGAAGTTGCTGATCAAAATTCATATATGCAGAAATGTGTACAAAAATCAGAAGGAATGTGCAAGGAGACAGGCACGGATTTTTTATGCGTGCTTTAAAATTGCAAATGAGTGGGATGAAGGATTGGAGCAAAATGGAGTTACAGTGATAAAAAGAAGAAAAAGAGCAAAAGTACATTGGATCAAGTCTTTATTCACTAGAACAACAGATCTTCTTTAAATTCATACATAAAATTCAGGCCAATGTGATATCCATCACATAGAGTCCCCAGTTTACCATTTTATTAGGATACTAGCTCGATACCTGTGCTTCCCTACGAAAGTATGTGGTCGGGCTTAGTTTTTGGGGAGGAAAATAAGGGGGGGATTCGGCCTACCAGCATCCATCAGTATTCATCTGGATAGCGTCCTGTCAGTGTGTGAGACAGTTGAGGCTGTTTGGAAACTGAAACAGTATTTGCTGTGTGAGCAAGGAGACAGCAAGGAGCCTGGGCGTGGCTTAGCTCAACTGTTCTGGACTAAAGCTGGTTGCTGCTGTGAAACTAAAACTGAAACTGAATCTTCTCTCCTCTGCTTGTGTTTTGTATTTGGAACAGATTTCTTTTCAGGTGGGGAGGGGGAGTAGAACTCCTTAGTATTAGAGTGTGTTAATAATAATATACGAAATATTAATGCTGTGATGGTCATTTCGAAAAATCATTTCTTAGTGAGCACCTAGAAGCTAAGAGGAACATACGTGCCAAATTTCAAGTTTGCAGACTTTACAGTTCTGGAGATTTCGTGATGATGCGTGAGTGGCATTTCGCTTTTATATAGAGAGATTTTACGTTATATAAACAAACAAACTTCATTAAATATGTCAGAGTACTTATAAGATTCCACAATGAATTCTCCCTGTCTTTAGACAAAATGGAAGGTCATTTTTGGCTCCAGGCATAAAGGAGAAACAATGATCAGATGATTTTTCATATATAAAAAGGTACTGGATATGATCGAGGGAGCAGCAGCTTGGATTCACACAGCCATGTCTGTGATAATAAAAGTGGATAGTTAATACTACAGCATGTATATTAACTATTAGTTAATTAACTATTAGTTAATTAGGACAATTAACCAGTGGAACAGCTTGCCTTCAGAAGTTGTGGGTGTTTATCACTTGGGTTTTTAAGAAGAGACTGGACAGCCACTTGTCTAAAATGGCATAGGGTTTCCTGCTTGAACAGGAGGTTGGACTAGATGACCTCCAAGGTCCCTTCCAGCTCTATTCTGACTTATGATGTTATTGGAATACCATACTTTGTGTGAACAAAATTATATTGGCTAATACAGCCAATTAATATTGACTTTCAACCATTCATTTAATGACCAAAGTTACAATGGTACTGAGAAAAGTGACCTATGATAGGATCCCACACTGAAAACCTTCATAGAGTTCCCACAAACATGTGATCAAAACGTGTCGCTTGGCAACTGGCAGCTATTTATGAAAGTTGCATTGTCCTGGGGTCATGTGATCATCATTTATAACTTTCCCAGCCAGCTTCTGACAAGAAAAGTCAAAGGGGGACGCCAGATTTGCTTAACGACTGCATGATTCATTTAACAACTAAGTGATTTGCTTAACAACTGTGGCCAAAAATGGTTATAAAATGGGGCAAAGCTCCATTAATTGCCTTGTTAACAGACATTTTGGGCTCAGTTGTGGTCATAGGTCCAGGACTTCCTGTACTACATCTTCCAAAGCACTTGGATATAAAAACATGGGCCCTGTGAAAATTTTGAAATAAATGATCTGGGGGATAAAAGGGAAGAAAAATAACTATTTTGGAGACTTCATAAAATTCATGCAAATTCATGAATCACAGAATCAAGAGCAGCCTCAACAGTCACCTATTAGCCTATCACCGATTCAGCACCCTACATTTCTTGCAAAGAATCATCCAGATTTAAGAGTGACAAAAACTTGGTCATCAAGAAGTGTTTCCTAATGTTTTCTTAAAGTCCTTCTTGTCTACTTATGAATCTAACGGTTTAATTTAGCAACAGCAAAAATTTCCACTGAGGATTCCAATCCCACCTCGTCAAAATAAAGTTTGTCTCCCAAGGGGTTCTTGTAAAAATATATTTACATTTGCCAAGAAATTCTGAAAATGCATTTTTTTTCCTGGTGGTGAGGTGTGTGTGTGTGAATGTGCATTTTAAAATCTACCCAATCATTCTCAAGTCATTACTGCATTCAAAAAGAGGTTATAATAAGCAGCACAAGGAATGAATAGCACAGTATATTCATAGTGTAAAATACAGCTAAAGAAAAAAAAAATCAGCTGGAGATCAATAGAACAAAACTAACTTATCTGAGTCAATGCTTACAACTTTAGCACTTTTTTAAAAAAAAACGGCTATTTATGCTAGTTTACAGAGATAGATATACGTAAGCAGCAAGGTTTACAATGATAAACTTAATATGAAAAATGTATAAAGGAAAAGGCAGACTATTATCTATCCAGAGTGGACAGTCTTTCTTTCTTTCTTTCTTTCTTTCTTTCTTTCTTTCTTTCTTTCTTTCTTTCTTTCTTTCTTTCTTTCTCTCTTCTTTCTCCCTCCCTCCCTCCCTACTTCCCTCTTTGTCATTTGAGACCATGTTGGGCTGAAGATTGTTTTTTTCAGGCATCAGTATTATACTATCTATTGGCTCAAGAGATAGACTCTTGAAGAGCTTGGAAACCCATAATGTCTTTTTAGCTTCATGCAGGTTTAGGAAATCAGCACCCACACTCCATAAAAAGAAGGCTTTCCAAGGATCAAATTATTTACTTCTCTCCACTGTCAGGAAAACACTCCAGGCACTCCCTCCAACAGTTAAGTTTTACGAATGAGATATTTTTATATCTATTGAGAAAACTGGAGTGTTCCATTCAGTATCCATTTACAGAAATCCAGGCCAGCCTATCCACACACAAAAAAACCTTCAGCCACAGCTCCCCCAGGCTGTCTGGAGCTGGTGGGATTAAGAATTTACACACACACACCCCAAATTCTAAGAACAGGACATGACCTTTAGGACATAATAGGACTTTCCCATCACTATTAGAATAACAAAAGACACAAGGCTCACTACATTGTACAACCCCTTGGAGCATCTCAATCACAAAAACCTCAGAACCCTATAAAGTTCCATCCACTCACTCGGCCATTTTGTCAGCTACCCCCGATACATTACTGCTGTCACTGAAGGTTCTGGAAACCAAATAAATAGAGTCTCCATTTTACTTCCAGCATTTTTTTCCCCTCCCGGCTTGGAACCAGACTGCATTTTTCTTCCAACAGAAGAACCATTTGAATGCTCGAAGATACTGCTGACAGTTTTGGCCAAAATATCTAGTTTTACCCACTCCTGATTCAGAATTTGGAAGGGATCTTGGACATCTTATAATCCAAACCCCTGTTCAAGCAAGAGACCCCTATACCATTCCAGACAAATGGTTGACCAATCTCTTCTTTAAAACCTCCAGTGATGGAGGTACCCTCAACTTCTGGAGAGAACCTGTTCCACTGTTCTCACGGTCAAGAAATCTCTCTTTAGTTCTAGGCTCAATCTCTCTTTGATAGGCTTCCATCTGTTACTTCAATTCAAGTTTCAATTCAAGGCTTTCAGACTCAGGAACCGAAGAGGGAAGATCATCATCCAAGGAGTGATCTAGTAGATCTCAACATCAGAAGCCAAAGACATTTAGAGCAATGGACTTGATCAATTAAACTGTAAGAAATCCAGAAACAAATTAATATGGTTTGACTGTTGGCCAGTGTTGAGGTAATTCCCCGTTAGGAGAATGAGCGCATACAGGGAGATGTATTTTGAGAGTAGTGTTTGAATAATACACACACAGCACACAGATACACTGTACAGTAAATGTAGGTTTTTACTTCCAGAAACGTTTAAGCAAAGTTCAAACAAGCAGTCCAAAGTAATTCACAGGTTAAATCAGTCAGTTTTCATCCAGGGATAATCCAATAACAAAGTCCAGTGTCAAAAACAGTTCAGTATCATACTTAAATCAAATCCAAAAATAGCAGTCAATAGAAGGAATGGCAATACTCTCCAACAGAAGGAAACAGAGACTTACTCACACTCTCTTCTGAGACTAAGACAACCCAGGTTTCTGGCTCCATCTTATGCCCGTTTGAGAAAACACACCCACTTACAGTTTTGCAATTTCTTAAAGATACAGTTTTAAAATGTCTATCTTGGTTTATATATTTCCATCCCAAATAGCTGTTAGGTGACTCACATTCCTAACATTCTCCCCTTTTGGGTAGGACAATATATACAACCTTACATTCTAAGTCCATAATCTTCACAGCATGCCTTATTCTTTATAGAGCCTTGGGCCTTTGTAAAATGATCTGCTATATTGTTTTCTGACATACAGTATTCCAGCTTAATCATTTTACTTTGCACACATTGTCTCACATTTAAATATCTTAAATCTGTGTGTTTCGTTCTTGTTTTAACAGCAATATTTGAAGCCATCTGTATTGCTGATTGGTTGTCTTCGTAAACTACAATAAGAATCTGTTACATCAATTCCCATGTCAGTTAGTAATTGTTTATACAAAACTAAATCTGTACATAATAAATACAAACATGAGAATTCAGCCTCTATTGTTGACAAACTTAGATGTTTCTGTCTAATAGACCTCCATCCAATCAATGCTTTTCCCAATAATACTACAGTACCTGATGTAGATTTTCGTGTATTTATGTCTGTAGCAAAACTTGCATCAGCATATGCGGTTAAATTCAGTTCATCTTTAGGCTCCAAATACAATGCATAGTGCATTGTTTGTTTCAGACATCTTAACACACGTTTAGTAGCTTGCCAGTGCCTTTCAGTCGGCTCAGCGTTCAATCTCGCTAATTGATTAACACTGTATGCTATATCTGGCCTTGACCAATTACTGAGATAAGATAAACTACCAATCAAAGACTGATAAATGTTCTTATCAAAAATAGGACTTTGAACATCACTATTGCTAAACTCCTGGCTCATTGGTGTTTCAGCCGGTTTACAAAGTTCCATTTTAAATTTTTTTAGTAATTGGTTAGTTTTATCTGCCTGTGAGATCTTGTATCCTCCCCTAGTTCTATCTATCTTTAAACCAAGATATTGTTTGATTTCTCCTAACTGTTTTATCTTAAATTTCCTCTCTAACAGTGAGATTATTTTAGTAGCTTCTTGTTCAGTTTTGGTGATTAATGCTATGTCATCAGTAAACAATAGCAACAATGAAATTACACCATTACTTTTTCTTTTAAACAAACATGGATCAGCCATGCCAGCTACAAAACCTATCTTAGTTAATTCCTTAACTATACATTGGTTCCACTCATATCCTGATTGCTTTAAGCCATAAAGACTCTTTTTCAATCTCCAGCAATCAGTTGTATTATCATTTTTTAGACCTAAAGGTTTCTTTAAATATATAGTGTGTTGCAACAGTGCATGCAGATATGCAGTCTCTACATCCAAATGATTTATAACCTATTTCTCCTTAGCTGCCCACACTAATGCTGCCCTTAATGTAGCAGCCTTCAGATTAGGTGCAAACACCTCATCATAGTCATTTGCTGTCTGATTGAACCCTTGTGCTACCAACCTGGCTTTATGGGTAACAGTCCCATCCACACCTGTCTTAAGTTTATAAATCCATTTACATCCTATGGCATGTTTACCTGGTAGTAACTTAACATTTTCATATACCTCCAGTTTTTTTAATGATTCCAGTTCCTTATTCATTGCTACCTGCCAAGCAGCCTGATCCTTAGCAGGATACAGTTTTAGTTCACTATAATTACTTGGAACTGTATTCACTTGGCATACAACACTAGCCTGATATCTATCAGGTGGTCGTGTTACACGGGTTGAACGTCTTGGTAATACAGGGCTTACTGGTGGACTCACCTGTGCCACCTGCTCCTGTTCTTCTACTTCCTCCTGTGCCTGTTCTCCTACTTTCTCCTGTTCTTCCTCTTTAATGGCTATTCTTGGTTTATCTATATGATCTGTAGGGACTATTTGGGTGTCAATAATATTATTATTGCTGGATTCCTGTTCCACTTTATCCCACCCAACGTGCTCAAGAAATTTTGCATTAGCACTACAATAAACATGAGCTGTGCCTTGATCCCAAAATCTAAATGATCTATGGTTGGCTTCATAACCCACAAAAAATAACTTCTTAGCTCTATGTTGCCCTTTCAGTCTTACTTGTGAGGGAATACGCACCCATGCTGGAGCTCCAAATGTGTGTAGGTAACTTAAAATTTGGCTTTTTGCCATGCCAAAGAGTGAATGGCAATTCTCCAATTGTTGTGCTAACTACATTGTTCAAAACATGGTTACTACACATTATGGCCTCACCCCACAGTGTTTCAGGTAAACCTGAGTCAGATAACATAGTGCGAGCCATGGCTTGTAATGTTTGCCCTCTTCATTCTACAAACGAGTTATGTTGTGGTCTGTAAGGTGCAGAACGTTTATGCTCAATACCAGCCAATTTCAACATAGTTCAGAATCTTTTGTTAACAAATTCAGTCCCATTATCAGTAACTAAAGTAATTACTTTACTTTTCATTTTTCTTTCAGCAACATATCGTGAATAATGGTCCATAATACTCAAAATATAACAGGCACCTCCTAAACTTGGTTTTTTAGGACCAATTATGTCAGCAAAAACAACCTCTAAAGGTTCTTTGGTCTTAAACCCATTTAGTCTGTTTGCAGGAGTAACCTTACTCTTCTCTTGGCTACAAGCATTACAGTTTAAATACTTGCTACAGGGTTTCAATTTTACTCTGACAATTCAACAGTTTGTTTGAGCATTTTGAAATTAATGTGACCTAGATGTCTATGTAATAAATGTATACATTCATCATGTGGCTTAACATTGTTATAAACCGAGTTAGCCATCTTCAACTGGTCATCATGTATCACATATAAATCATTCTCTAAATTAGCAGTAACACTTTTACCCTCTTTCTCTATTATCCAGTTATCTCCCCTAAAGGTTACTACATAACCAAGATTAACTAAAGCCCTTACTGATAATAAATTAAATTTCAGTTTAGGTATATATAACATAGTTAAATGTTTGTTTATACAAGAACAATATGTAGTATCTTCACCTGATGCTTTAATCTTCCATCCATTTGCCAATGATACATGTTGTTTACTTGTAGACATCTTTATAAACCTTATTCTATCTTTAGTAATGCATTGCAATGATCCACTATCAACAACCCACAAATCATGGTTTACAGTTGAATTGCTAGACATAGCTAAACTAACATTCTTCTTGGCCTTCTGGTGATTACCAGCATTCTGTCTTTTTCCCTTTTTACAGAATCTAGTTATATGTCCCCTAGCCCCACAAGAAAAACGTTTCCTAACAGTATAGGCAGTTGAACACAAATCCTTTTCTTGTGGTTGTTTCTTCCTCAGTTGGTCCCTATCCAGCCGTCTTCTTGCTTCTAACAACCTTCCGGTTATGTCAGTCAATGTCAGTTTATCTCTGGGCAGGACTTCCAGTGAAGATACATAGTCATCATAACTTTCATCCAAAGAGGAAAGAATGATGTAAACTTGATGCAGTTCTGAAAATATTGGTTCCTTTTCATGTAGCTCTTGAAAAGTTCTTTTCATGAAGTTCAAATGAGCTAACATATTTCCACCTTTCAGAAGACGTGCTCTAAACAGTTTATGTGTAAGATGTATGTGTGCACCTACACTGTCACGAACATAAATCCTCTTCAAATTCTCCCAACACTTAGCAGCAGACTCTTCTCCACGAATATGGACTAGCTCAGGGGTGGGCAAACTTTTTGGCTTGGGGGCCGCATTGACTTTTAAAATTTGACAGATGGGCCGGGTCAGCACAAGATTTTTTGGGAATCGCCCCCCCCCACCCTTCCCCCCCTCTTCTCCTCCTTCCCCTCCCTCGGAGGCCCCCTGAGTCAGGAGTTGCTACCGCCAGCGCGGCTCCGCGGGCTCCAGTCCCGCGTTGCCTCGGGAAGGGAAAGGCAAAAAGGAAGAGCCGCGGCAGTGCTTTGCAACGGGAGCAGCGGCACCGGAGGCTCAGGCTCAGCGGCTCCTGGTTTTGCCTTTTCCTTCCCAAGGCAACGCGGGACTGGAGCCGCCGGAGCTGAGCCGGCGGTAGCAACTCCTGACAGCCCCAGGACACCTGAGCGGAGCCCGGCGAAACTGCCTGTTGCTGCTGCCGGAGCACCGCCGGTCGCCTCCTCTAAGCAGCCTGCCCGCCCACCGGGCTTCCCTCTACCGCGCGGCTCGGGGCCAGGCGCGAGCACCCGCGAGTTAAAGGAAGCCGAAAGTTGCTGGGAAGTTGCTCGGGTGCTGGGAGCAGGCTTTTAAAGTGCCGCCCGAGCAAAGTTTAAGCAACCCGCCTGCCCGCCGGGAGGAATCCTTCCTGCTCCTCGGCGGGAAGACGCTCCAGCCTGCAAACTTTGCCTTTGCAAAGTTTAAGCCTGGAAGCCCGAGCAAGCAACTTCCCAGCAAGTTTGGCTTCCTTTTAACTCGCAGGCGCTCGTGCCTGGCGGAGGGAAGCCGGGGCCTCCTCAAGCAGTCCACCCGCTGGGCTTCCCCTCGCCGCGCGACTTGGGGCCAGGCGCGGCGCCCAGAGTTAAAAGGAAGCTGAAAGTTGCTGGGAAGTTGCTTGGGTTTCTGGGGCTTCCAGGGCTTTGCAAAGGCAAAGTTTGCAGGCGGGAGCGTCTTCCCGCCAAGGAGCGGAAGGTTCCGCCGGCGGCGGGACGGGCTGCTGGAGCAGGCTGCCGTGCGGCTCGGGGCGAGGCACGGCGCCCGCGAGATAAAAGTTGCTGAAAAGTTGCTCGGGTGCTGGGAG
This sequence comes from Notechis scutatus, assembly GCF_049901735.1. Classification (NCBI taxonomy): domain Eukaryota; kingdom Metazoa; phylum Chordata; class Lepidosauria; order Squamata; family Elapidae; genus Notechis; species Notechis scutatus. The sequence goes on along the minus strand of NC_142009.1, from coordinate 12,834,170 downwards.
CAGGCTTTTAAAGTGCCGCCTGAGCAAAGTTTAAGCAGCCCGCCCGCCGCCGGGCGGAACCCTTCCCGCTCGTCGGCGGGAAGGCGCTCCAGCCTGCAAACTTTGCCTTTGCAAAGCCCTGGAAGCCCGGAAACCCGAGCAACTTCCCAGCAACTTTCAGCTTCGTTTTAACTTGCGGCGCTCGCGCCTCGCCCCGAGCCGCACGGCAGCCCGCTCCAAGCAGCCCGTCCCGCCCGCCGGGCGGAACCCTTCCCGCTCCTCGACGGGAAGACGCTCCAGCCTGCAAACTTTGCCTTTGCAAAGTTTAAGCCTGAAGCCCGGAAATCCGAGCAACTTCCCAGCAACTTTCGGCCGTTTTAACTCGCGGGCGCTCATGCCTCGCCCGAGCCGCACGGCGGAGGGAAGCCCGGAGCGCCGCCGGGTCGCCTCCTCAAGCAGCCCGCCTGCCCGCCCGCCCGCCGGGCTTCCCCTCCGCCGCACAGCTCGGGGCCAGGTGCGAGCGCCCGCGAGTTAAAACAAAGCGGAAAGTTGCTGGGAAGTTGCTCGGGTGCCGCCCGAGCAGGACCGCCGAGCCGGGAAACGGGGCACCATGGCAGGGCAAGGCTCCACCAGCAGCGGCCTAGCTTTAGGTGGCTCCAAGCAGCCCGCCCGCCCGCCGGGTGGAACCCTTCCCGCTCCTCGGCGGGAAGACGCTCCAGCCTGCAAGCTTTGCCTTTGCAAAGTTTAAGCCTGGAAGCCCCGGGAAAAAAGGGGGGATCGGTGGGGACTCACCTTCGGAGAGGTCGCACTCGAAGGTGATTTCGAACTCCCAGCCGAGGCCTTTGCAAATTTCTTTTCTTTCCTACCCCTAGATCGCTCCACACTGTTTTGCAGCTTTGGAGGCCACGCGGCACAGGGCAATACACCACGCCCAGCGATTTTTTTTCAGGGGCGGGCCGGATTGGACAGACCAATGGCAGCGATTTTTTTTCAGGGGCGGGCCGCATTGGACAGACCAACGGGCCGGATGTGGCCCGCGGGCCGTAGTTTGCCCACCCCTGGACTAGCTGCTGGTCACTCAGTGTTAGTTCAATTATACAAAGAGCTCGTTCGTTGTTCTGTTTAAAGTCAACAAGCTTCTTGGCATCATCCTCATTTTCTGGATCCCAAGCATTTACATCCGGTGGGTGTTGAACTACATTCCATAACCCTTCTCTACGCAGAAGTAGACTGCACTTCATAGACCAGGAAACATAGTTTGTTCCATCCAATCAGGTTATCAGTGATAGACTTGTTGAAGTGACTTGTGCCATCTTTACCAGGATAGTAACCCACAATTAAACAGTAAACAGCTGTCTGTATACAGTACTGTGCATTCACACTAACTCTCAGTTATCTGAGCCTGGTATGGCCTGGGCCCATAACCAGTGTTGAGGTAATTCCCCGTTAGGAGAATGAGCGCATACAGGGAGACGTATTTTGAGAGTAGTGTTTGAATAATACAAACACAGCACACAGATACACTGTACAGTAAAAGTAGGTTTTTACTTCCAGAAACATTTAAGCAAAGTTCAAACAAGCAGTCCAAAGTCATTCACAGGTTAAATGTCAGTTTTCATCCAGGGATAATCCAATAACAAAGTCCAGTGTCAAAAACAGTTCAGTATCAGACTTAAATCAAATCCAAAAATAGCAGTCAATAGAAGGAACGGCAATACTCTCCAACAGAAGGAAACAGAGACTTACTCACACTCTCTTCTGAGACTAAGACTAAGACAACCCAGGTTTCTGGCTCCATCTTATGGCCGTTTGAGAAAACACACCCAATTACAGTTTCGCAATTTCTTACAGTTTTAAAATGTCTATCTTGGTTTATATATTTCCATCCCAAATAGCTGTTAGGTGACTCACATTCCTAACAGCCAGTCTAGCTCAGCATTTCTCACAGGGCACTTCTTCCTCATGTCAAGAGCCTGATAACCAGCGTCTTTCAGAGAGAGGCAGGTGGGCTCACCGCTTGCTTCTGCCCACGAGATAAATTTTCCATTGCTGTCTTCTCTACAGCCCACACAGCTATCTAGAGATCTGAGCTGTTTTCTCATTCCTGCCATGCGCTTCCTTTCTATTGAGATTGCCAGCAGTTATTAATAGCCCTTAATGGACTGACACTTATGAATATTTCCTCCACCCCAGCACTGGGGATGTTACCAAAGCTCCCATAATCACTGTAATGACGGCAGCAAACTGGAAATTCAGAACAGAGCTGGTTCAATTATACAAGACACAACCGCACTCTTGTATCACCCTTGAGAGATTCACTTTAGCCAGCCAAGTCCATCTGCATTTTCTGTCTTTTCAAATGGACAGAGGCAGCTGGTAGATGGTTCAGACACGGTGAAGAAACAGGAGGCTAAAACAAGAGAGACATGAGGTTGGAGAACCTGTTGTCCCACAAGCTTGTTGCGTTGATCTGGACTGAAACCATCATTTGAGTGCAGAGTCCTGAGGAACATTTTAGAACAGGACTGGATAAACCCAGATTGAAGTCCATCTTTAACCACAAAATTCATCCAACCCAATCATGCAACATGATTAATCTGGTTAGTAGATTAAACCCAAGATGTATGTGAGGGGTGTTTATGCAATATACAGATTTTACACATCTCCTTAAACCAAGGGTGTCCAATCTTGGCAACTTTAGGTTTTCTGGACTTCAACTCCCAGAATTCCCCAGCCAACATGACTGACTGGGGAATTCAGGGAGTTGAAGTCCAGAAGTCTTAAACTTGCCAAGGTTAGACACCTCTCCCTTAATAGATTGGGTTTGTGCAACATGCTAAGCTACAAAAAAAAGTTAAGTGGAATTCACACTATTTTAGTTTTGCAATTATTAGCTGATGCAATTATTAGCAAGGCCTTCATCCTGACCTGGGACACTATCTACACAGTCCAACCTACTCACAGAGTTGTTATGGGAAAACTAGAAGAGGAAGTATTATGCATGCCGGAATAGAGGTGTGACAGGAATCTTTAATATTTGCTTATTAGGCTTTTATCCCATCTTTACTTTACAAGTAACTCAAGGCAGTGAACATACCCAACAGTCTCCTTTCTTCTCCTGTTTTCCCAACAACAGTGATGTTGTATCTTTTCTTTTATGTATACAGAGAGCATTTGCACCAAGACAAATTCCTTGTGTGTCCAATCACACTTGGCCAATAAAAGAATTCTAATTCTAATTGAGTTGGCTGAAGGAGACTGATTGGCTCAGAGTCACCCAGCTAGCTTTCCTTTTCCAGGCCAGCTCCTTAATCACTGCATCAAACTGGCTATGTAACGAACAGACATACTGTATCTCGGCCAGAAAACAATAGGCTAAGCCATTTCTGCTTGCCAGTCTTCTACTCCATCAATGAGAAGAGAGAGAAAAAACAGTTTTCTGCCTCTCTCTTCTGAGAGGCGGTTCAAACTGGGCCCAAATTAAAGGCGTGACAATTACAGTGGGGGGGAAATGGAGAAGATCCTGCCTCTAAATGATCTCTGATGGATCTGAAAGAGATACCTGCATTTAAACATAACCCAATGTGGTACAGTGTTTATGGCTACATATACCTTAGTCAAAATAATCATCTTTAAGGTGCTCTAAGATTTTGTTATTTTGCTGCAAATGGATAGATTACGCCTTCTTAAATTCTTAAAATTTATAAATAGGCAATTGGGCTTTGTAGGGGGTCAAAAAATCCAAAGGTTTTCTACTAGCTGCAAGGAACTTCGGTTTCCCACATATTTCTTTGTCACCCACCTGAAAATGGGACACCAGATGGAAGATTGCTTAGAAACCTAGAAGAGACACAGGCACGCATGTCTGTATGCACACGCACACATGCAAAATGGCTCCTTGCAAGCTACATCCTCCTCTCCCTGTTGGTTTGCTGCACAGAGGCAAAGTAAACCCTATTTGGAGAATTATGGCGCTAAATTGCTGTTTTATAGGCACCCTGGGAATACTTTGTTTCCCATATCTTTAGTAAATGCTAAGTGAAAAAGATGTTGTTTTCCCATTCAGACATTAGCATTACAAGGGGCATGGTGGCTTCAACCAGAGTTAGAGCTGCCACTGCTGCTGCTGCTGCTTGCACTGAGAAAAAAACAGAGCTCTTTGGAATCATATTAAAATTCTAATTTTAAAGCTCTAACGATGCAGTGTCTCCGGAGGTTTTCAGAAACAACCCGAGCAGGCTTATATAACTGGGTCTGGCAGCGGTACTTCAAACAAGATGGTTGTTTGCTCTCAGAGGGACCATGTAGAGGAGTCAGGGTGGGGTGGAAGAAGAGAAGCAATTTTGTGAGCCGGAGGCCAAATTTGGGGTTGGAGCATTAGCCAAATATGTGTTCCCCAAGTAAAAGGTTGACCTGTTTCTAAATCATGATGCTGTTGTTTGGTTGCTAAGTTGTGTCAGACTCTTAATGACCCATGAAACACAGCATTCCAGGTCCCCTTGTCCTCCATCATTTCCCAGAGTTGGCACAAATTCATGTTCATTGTGTCGATGACACTAGTTAACCATCTCATCCCTCTGTCATCCCCTTCTCCTTTTGCTTTCCCAATCAGGGTCTTTCCCAAGGACTCCTCTCTTCTCATTTGATGGCAGAAGTATCTCAGCTTCATCTTCAGTATGTCCTTCACGATGCTAAACCATAATGTAGCTTGCTTGTGTCAAATGAACGAAGCCAATAGTGCATTATTCAAATGTCATAGCTAAAGCAAAGCAAAGCAGAGGGGCCCCACTTTTTTCCCCAAAAAAGTTGCCCCAAATTACACACACACACACACACACACACACGCCATCATTCAGAAGATGAAAAAAAGCAACATAATTTTGTGGAGTCCCTGGTGCTCTCTGAGCTTGGCTTCCAATACTTGAAGGGCTGCCACAAGAAGAGGAGGCCAACTTATCGATTTCAGGGTTCCAAGTAATAGTCCCATAGCAAGCTTCAGGGTTGACAATTTACCAAAACACTTGAAGGCAAGATAAGAAACAATGGATGGAAACTAACCAAAGAAAGAAGCAACCTGGAATGAAGGAGAAACTTCCTATCAGTGAGAACAATCAACCAGTGGAACAAATTTCCTTTGGAAGTTGTGGGTGTGCCATCACTGGAGACTTTTAAGAGACTGAACAGCCATGTGTCAGAAATAATATAGGTCTCCTGGATGAGCAGGGGGGTGAACTAGATGACCTCCAAGGTCCCTTGCATCCCTGTTACTGTTACTGTTTTCTTGCAGATGTTTTATTACCCAAACTAGATTATATCAACTGCACTGATGTTAACTAGTTTAGGTAATAGAACATATCTGCAAGAAAACAACTGAACTGCGAAATCATTTCAACCTTGAGCTACAAATACTTTCCTTTATTGGTAAGAGAGATATCTACGATGGAGTCCCACATGTAACTTATAAAAGTATGTGTACAGTGGGAAAGAGAGAATTAAACTGATAGAATGTGCACTGCAATCTACCCCTATTGGTTTTACTAAAGCCAAGCAGAACATCACTTCCATCTGAATAAAACCAATCATCTGGAAAGCAGACAGGCAAATAAACCATAAGACCACTACTAAGTCAGATCTTAAGGTTGTCCAATATATCATTTTATTCAGAGTGGTTGACTTCAAAAACAACCTAGAACTAAGAAGAAATTTCCTGTTAGAACAATGAATCTGTGGAACAACTTGCCTTCAGAAGTTGTGAAAAACTGGAAGTTTTTAAGAAGAGATTGGACAACCATTTGTCTGAAATGGTATAGGTTTTCCTGCTTGAGATGGGAGGAGGGTTGGCCTAGAACAGGGATCCCCAACCTTTCGGCGCCGCGGCCCGGTTCCGACATCAGCTGGGCGCCGCGACCCGGTACCGGCGTCAACTGGGCGCCGCCATCTTTTATGACGAAAAGGCGCTTCCGGTGGCGTCACGGGAGCGCTGTTTTGTCATAAAAAGATGGCGGCGCCAGCGCTTCTGGTGAGCTTTTTCGGGTAGAAATGGCTTTCTACCGGAAAAGCTCACCGAACGCTGCGCCGCCATCTTTTATGATGAAACAGCGCTTCGTGAGCTTTCTACCGGAAAAGCTCACCAGAAGCGCTTTTACCAAAAAAAGATGGCGGCGCCCAGCAACCAGCGGCCCGGTAAGGGTTGTTCCGCGGCCCGGTACCGGTCCGCGGACCGGCGGTTGGGGACCCCTGGCCTAGAAGACCTCCAAGATCCCTTCCAGCTATTCTATCCTATTCCTATTCCATTCCATTCTGTTCATCTTCTCACTGTGGTTTTCACCCAAAATCTGGTCTTAAGACACACAATCTAGTGAAAGTAAGAGAGAGATTTGTCATAATGAATTGCCACTGAAGCAACAATTTTCACTGTGAATTTGTTTCTCTAAGTCTGTGTGTTGTAATCTTGGCAGCTTTAAGATACAGGTAACCATGTGATCCGAATTTATGAATGGGCAAATAAATGAGATGCCAGACACCGCTGACCATTTCCTCTTGCACTTGCTAAGTGATGTAATGGCATAAGATCAAGAACACACACACACAAACCCAGAGCCAAGCCCTGTGCTTGCAGCAAGTGACTCACTCAGTGTGTGTGTGTGTGTGAAATGGAACATGCTTGCAAGGATCCCAATGAGACGGAAAACAAGCTAAATATATTATCCGGGAGTCAGTGCCAAGGGAAATGCCATTTCTCCCAAACAGCTTGGTCTTTCTTGGTCCAGTTGGTCATGGTGTGATCACAACACCCGGACAGATGTCTCCTGCGGGTTATTTCAGTGCAATTATCACAGGAACCTCCCCACATGTCAGGCCAGGTGGTTGGTTAGATTCCCAGAAGTAATCAGAGGAGCTTAGCAACCACAAGTTGGCTGACAAAAAGGAGTTAACTTCTCCTCTTTTACTTAGGATGCTTCCAAGCCTCCTCCACATTCCTGGGAGGTATTCTTAGAAGATAAAAGGGCAAGTGGCAGTCCAGTGCTTTGTTTGGAAGTGTGTGCACTGGGTTACAGGTAATCCTTGACTTACAATAGTTCATTCAATGACCATCTGAAGTCACAACAGCATTGAAAAAAGTGACTTATAATGTTTTTTCACACATATGACCGTTGCAGCATCCCCACCGTCATGAGAGGCCAGGCAAGGAGAAGCATCCCCATGGTCATCTGATCAGAATTCAGATGCTTGGCAACTGACTCATATTTACAGCGGTTGTAATATTCTGGGGTCATGTGATCACCTTTTGCAAGGAAAGTCAATGGGGAAGCCAGATTCACTTAACAACCGTGTTACTAACTTAACTGCAGTGATTCACTGGCGCAGTGGTTAGAGTGCAGTACTGCAGGCTGCTTCTGCTGACTGCCAGCTGACTGCAATTTGGCAGTTCGAATCTCACTAGGCTCAAGGTTGACTCAGCCTTTCAAGTCGGTAAAAATGAGGACCCAGATTGTTGGGGGCAATATGCTGACTCTGTAAACCACTTAGAGAGGTCTGAAAAGCACTGTGAAGCAGCATATAAGTCTTAAGTGCTATTGCTATGATAAGTGTGGCAAGAAATATCATAAAATGGGGCAAAATTCTTTTAACAAATTTCTTAGCAAAGAAATGTTGGGCTCAATTGTGGTTGTAAGTTGAGGACTACCTGTACAATAGTGTTTTCTGTCACACCAAATACCACCCATGACCTTTTGTTGAGTTAAAATTCCAGATGTGCCCTACTAGCTTCCAAAATCTGCCGATGATCAACCCAATATGTTAAACCATAAACAGCTGTTTGTTAACTGCATAGTTATGTTCGCACAAACAACTAATCTTAACCAAATCAAGCCACATCATCATTTGCTTTTGATCATAGATTTGGAAGAATTTTTGTTTCGGCCAACGTTAACAGCTTTACCTGCTTTGATCATCCTAATTCACCCGTGAATTGCATCCAATCAACCGCTAACTGTTGTATTTCAAGTATGCTTAACATGTTCTCTCATTCAACCATCACTCTGGAAGAGGATATTTGGAACAAAGGATATTCACGGAAGGTGGGGCAATGGATGAGGAGAAGAATAACAACCTTGTTTTTATTAACCTCTAACTCAGGGGTATCAAACTTGATTTTATTGAGGGCTGCACTAGGGTTGTGTTTGACTTCGGGGGGGGGGAGAGCTGGGGGAGGCATGTCCAGCTTGATGTCACTCACCGAGGCTCCATTTTCAGCCGCGACAGCCTCCTGCAGCCCACCCCAGCCTCCTGCAGCCGAGGCTCCATTTTCACTGGCAGAGGCACCGCGGACCGGTCCTTCACTATTTCCAGAGTGGATCCAGGGGTGGGATTCAAATTTTTTAACAACCGGTTCTGTGGGTGTGGCTAGGTGGGCATGGCTAGGTGGACATGGTTATGTGACTGGGAGGGCATGGCTTCTTTTTTTGCAGCAACACCACCCCGCACTCTTTATTTTTGGCCTCCTAGGCCTCAGGGAAGCCTCCTGAGGGAGTGTTTTTGCTCTCTGGAAGCTTCCCTGAGGCCCAGGAAGGCAAAAAACGGAACGCACGGGGTGGGGGGGCAGCCAGGGGTGGGATTCTACTAGTTCGCACCTATTCTCTAGAACCAGTTGTTCATGCTAAGCAGTTTGGAGAACCGGTTGTTAGAAGAAATTACTGGCCTAATCCTGTAAGGAAGGCAGGAAGGAAACATTCTGGTGTTGCTTACAGAAACTGCCTCTCCGTTAACCCTTATTACATTCTTGGCAGGACTAGACTTCCTGTCTCAGAAACATCTCTGGAGTTTTTTCCCCTCCTTTGCTGGTACTTTGCTTGTGTGGAGTGACCATTCAAAGTTACAATGGCACTGAAAAAAGTGACTTGTGGCCATTTTTCACACTTACAACTGTTGCAGCATCCCCACAGTCATGAGAGGCCCAGGCGAGGAGATGCATGCCTCGATGTGAGTGATATTGAGTTGGCCACGCCCAGCCAATAACATGACCACCAAGCCACTCCCACCACCTAAGTCACGCCCACAGAACTGGTTGTTAAAAATTTTGAATCCCACCCCTGGGGGCAGCACCTACACCCCATGTGCCCCTTTTTGCCTCCTGGGCCTCAGGAAAGCCTCCTGAGCAAAGCAGTAATACAGCGAGGGGGATCCCGGCACAGCTGATCATCGGAAGAGGTGATCGTCGGGAGGGGGAAAAAAGAAATACCTTAAGGAGTGACTGGGCAGGGGATAACGCCATCAGTGATGTCAGGCATGCGCACAATGTTGCGTGTGCACAATAAGGACTGACTGGCCAGGGAGGGGTGGGTGGAAAGGGGAGGGGCCAGCCAGGGGCACAATTTGTCGGTTCTCTGAACTGCACAGAATCGTAACAACCGGTTCTATAGAACTGGTCCGGACTGGTAGAATCCCACCCCTGGCTAGATCTAAGCACCTTGCAGGCCAGATCCACCCAATGAGTCTTGAGTTTAACACCCCGGCTCTAACTGAAATGGAGCTTTTCATAAAATTAAGGATCGTGGGCAATGAAATAATTTGTGGTCTCTAGCATCTCTGCTTGATTCGTTTCCATCCATTGCTTCTTGTCCTGCCTTCAGGTGATTTGAAGAATAGCTTGGCCTCCTCTTCTTTATGGCAGCCCCTCAAATATTGGAAGACTGCTATCGTGTAATCCCAGCCCTTCTTTTCACTAGACTAGACACACCCAATTCCTGCAACTGTTCCCCATGTGTTTTAGCTTCTAGCCTCCTAATCATCTTTGTAGCTCTTCTCTGCACTCTTTCCACCGTATTATAAATACAGTGACCAAAACTGGATGCAGTATTCCAAGTCTTACTAAAGCAGAGTAGGTTTGGTAAGGGGATGAGTGGCAGGTTTAATTGCTAAAGCTGCGTTTAAAAGAGTCGGTTTCTGGATGGGCTGGAGACAGGTTTGCACAAACAATGATCTAATCTAATCTCTAATCTCCAAACACAAATCCAGGAAGCTAATCTGGATGTCGTAACATCTGCATTCAAAAAAATGCCTTAGGTGAGGCTGGTGGTTGGATTTGGACATCACCTCTGGATTACTACCATGGTGCCCACAGACACCTTGATGGGCACTTACCTAAAAGTAAATAGGAAGCAAGCATATTATACAGCTGGTGTGTATTTACAACAATCATGGGATCACAGTTGTGGACTTCACTGCCATCTCCTGATAAGCAAAGTCAATGGGGAAAGTTAGATTTGCTTAACAATCACACAATTCATTTAATGACTGCAGTGATTTGCTTGGCAAAAAAGGTCATAAAACCAGGCACCATTCACTTAACAGCCACCTTCTTTAACAATAGAAATTCTGGAAATTCTGGTCCAAATTGTGGTCATAAGTCAAGGACATCCTATCTGCATCTATGCATGCTATTTTATGCATTTAAATATATTTTCTCAAGAATGCGTCCATCTCAAAAGAGTCTCTGGCAATAAAGACTAAGAATCTCTAATCAAAAACCTTCACTTGTTACCCATTATTGAAACAAACAAACAAACAAAAACCAATTCTTCAGAAAGTGCATCTAATTATTTGAATTATCCTATCCGGGAAGGACTTGTTACTATCAACATGCAGCGGAAAGAGCTAACTTTTTTTGTCCATCAACTTTAAAAAAACACAAGCCCTGTGACTAATAAGGCAGGAATCTCTCTCTTTCTCTTTTTTCATCCTTAAAATGATGAGTCAGTATAAAAAGCAACTAGCTTAGAACAGCAGGTGTTGATCAAATCTAATAACCTTCTCAATGCCATACAACAGCAAAGGAAATGATCCGCTCAAACAGATTGCAAAGTGCACACTGAATCATGAGACATCCTGAGGTGATCTGTGGGCCCACCTCGCCCAGTTGTTCTAAGTATCAACCGAATGGCTGTACAATTTGCTATTTTCATCTATTTCCTAGGCTAAGCTAGTAGGTAGGTAGGTAGGTAGGTAGGTAGGTAGGTAGGTACAGACAGATGTAGAGAATAGATGTTAGATATAGATAGATACAAAACAGATGATAGATTGATAGAAACAGATAATAAACAGATATATAGTAGATAGATGATAGACAACAGATGATAGAGACAGATATAGTAGATAGACAGTAGATAGATAGATAGATAGATAGATAGATAGATAGATAGATAGATAGATAGATAGATAGATAGATAGATAGATATGGTTAAAGATGCTGAGACAGGCAGGTTCAAGACTTGAACTCTGCGCAACAGGGTGAACGCCCATTATTTGCCCCAGTCCTGCCTACCAAGCAGTTTGAAAACATGCAAATGCAAGTAGATAAATAGGTACCACTTCGGTGGAAAGGTTACAGCAATCTATGCACCTTTGGCACATAGCCATGCCGGCCACATGACCACAGAAATTGTTTTTGGATAATGCTGGCTCCCTCAGGCAAGAAATGGGAGATAAGCACCGTCCCCTAAAGTCGAACACGACAGGGAAACCTTTACATATATGCATGTACGTACGTATCCATGTATATATGTATGTAAGTATGTATGTCCATGTATGTAAAGGTTTACCTGCCAGTGATGTCCGACTCTAGGGCATTTCAGTCAGCCCTCAAATCTTATTCAGCTTTTCCCAGTCGGGTGTCCTTCAGCTCTGCTGACTCTTCTATAAAGTGCTGCTATTCTTTTCATCTTGGGAAAGGGGGCCACATCTAAGAATAACCATCTCAAACCACAAGGATGCTCTTCTTCCCTGTTTCAGCATCTTAAGAGGAGACGCAGAGGCACAAACCTTGCATAACACTGTGGAGATCACATCTTAGATTTCTATTTCGACCCATTTCAGATATAACAAAAAGCTACATCCTTTATACTATCTATTGTTAGAAAAATTGGGGTTTTTAATGACTATGATGTCACCAGCCTTCTTCCTTGTGGCCAATGCTTCATATTGTACCTTCTAGAAGACTATGGTTTATAGATTTGGATACATAATTCAAAGCTCTAGGTTCATAGAAGTTGTCTGATGCCCCTTCATATTATTATATGTTTCATGCCTACCCTGTATATTTTTAAAAACTAAATATGCTTGCATATGAATCCATCTGCAGATTAACCAACTCTGGAATTTTTAAGCAAATTACTGTGAAAAACATACTATCCACAGATAAGCCGACCTTCAAAATGTCTGTGTGTTTTAATTTTCACGATTGCCTTAATCATAGGTAATCCATGGATTATTCATTTTTCATGGTATTTTGGTTAATAAGGGTCAGCTTATCCCCGGAAGGGCTTATCTGCAAGAATATATGGGTGTTTTAAAAATAAGTATTACTCTTTATGCTTGCAGATAAGCCCATCTGTGGAGAAGATAATGTGAATTGTTATGGTGTATTTTGACATCTAAAATTCACAGTTTATTCACAAGAATATAACTGTCAACTGTGCCACTCAGTCATCCAGCAAAGAAAGATTCCTGGCCATTTGTTTTTTGTTTTTTGCCAAGAATATACTTTACTGAAGCTTATGAAGCTTCATGATAAGAAGTGAAATGTTTTCAAGAAAAACTCTCCAAGAAAGTCCAGTTGCCTTTTGAAAAGCAACTTTGGAACAAATTTCACCTCCCCATTTCCAATCATGGTTTGGCAGATTACAATTCCTTTTTACTACAATGGAGTAGAAACAAGATAGACAAACTTTTTTTTATTTTAGAAGCTGGCTTGATCTCTGTAACCACACTTCAAATAAATCACTGGGGCATTTGACAGTGATTAGCCTTGGCATGACAGTTTCTGATTTCACAGCTGTGAACATTTTTTTTAATGAAAAAAGGAGAGGAGAAGGAAGAATGGTTCAGAATGAGATAAAAATAAATGCACATTGTGTCTGGATTAAGCAACTGTGTCTCTGAACAGCTGCATTTGTTATTATTCCAAAGTGAGAGAGAGAAACACACACACACTGTTTGTGTTTCCTTTGTTTTTTTCCTTTCTTTTGTTATACTATCAGTTGAGGGAAAAATACTATTTCCAAAATATACAAATGCTGCATTCATTAAAAAAAGGATGCAAATCTTCACCCAGTGATTTTGTGACTTGGCTATGAAAATCAATTACTCCCAGAAAGAGAAATAGATAGATAAGCAAATTTTGGATAAAATGAAGCATTGATCAAACCCTTAGATAACTGAATGCCACCCAATTCTTCATTTACCAAATTTTGTTGAGTTAAATGGCAGAGTTTACATAGGACGACCAAAGGGAGACAAAATAAGCCAATTACACAGCAAATAAAATAAAGCAAAACAAATATAATACTAAAATTTTAAATGAAAATTTTAATCAAAACCCAAAATATTCAAATAAAATACAAAAACAATGAAATGCTGTTTACTGCAGTGTTTGCCGGTCTAGGCAATTTTAAAATATGTGGACTTCAACTTCTAGAATTCCCTAGACAGCATGCTGGCTGGGGAATTTTGGGAGATGAAGTCCACACATCTTAAAGTAACCAAGGTTGAAAAACACTGCTCTAGAGCATCGTGTCCTCTCTTCAGTCAAAATGGTCTTTTCAGGCAGATTCCCCAGGTCAAAGTTTTGGATTTGTAAGAAGGCTCTGCTCTACTACAGTAGTTCCCAGCCCTGGTCTTAAAAGTTTCATGGTCCTTGCTCAAAATTGTGACCCCACCATGCTTACAAGGCTGTGGATTGGTCATTCTTTCAGCCATAAGATGGTCTATTTTATTTATTAAATTTGTAGCTTGATTTTTCCTGTAGGAATCCAAGGCAGCATTCACAGCACTTTATCATCTTATTTTTTCCCCATGAGAAAACTGTGAGATAGAATTGGCTGAGATAAACTTACAGGCTCCACATCATGAAGTGAGCCTCCATGGTTCAGGGTGACACAAATTTGAGTCTCGTATCCCTAATCTACCCCCAACCATCATCCCCAACTGGATTTCAGAAGATACAGTGGGACAAAATAGATAAACATGTGACTATTAGATCAATAATTTGCCTTGACTGCAGGACCTCAAAGGGTTATAATTTAATTTTATCTCCCAAACCACAACTCTGTAAGTAGGCCAAGCTAAGAAAGATGGACTAGCCAAAATGTCCACAGGGAGCTTCTTAAGACTGACCCTAGTCTTAATCCAGCATTTTATCCACTACATCATACTAACTTGTGCTTGTTCTATTCAGAAAACACAACGAATCACAAATTAGCCGACTGTATTTTAACCCATATGGCTCACTGAGTGGTCTACTTTTCATGCCAGAAAATTGGTTTGAATAAATCGGCGTTTCCTAACCGTAGCAGTTTGAAGATATGTAGACTTCAACTCCCAGAATTCTGCACTCAGCAAGACTATTTGTGGAATTCTGGGAGTTGTAGTTCACATATCTTAAAGTTGCTACGGTTAGGAAACACTGGAGTAAATGATAAGTGAATTCAGGTAAGCAGGCTGTGTCTTCTGGGGACCCGAGACAAGGATTCCGAACATATCTCTTGCCTCTATTCTGGGATATTGTGATATCACTGGGATACCACTGATAGCAAAATATGTTCACAAAGCAGAAATATCGCAAGGGCAGGGCCAAAAGGTGCCCCCTTCATCGCTTACCACACAGGGCAATGATATGACTGCTGTCTTCATGCACAAACTTCCTGGTGACAGCTTCTTCCATTATTTGCTTGACCTGAAAATGAAAAGAATGTAAAAGGTATTGAAACCGATAGGCATAATGTTAAGTTATATTAATTAACTAATTAATTAATTAAACACGTTAAACTAATGCTGGATTTTCACGTAGGGTTAAACCAGTGTTTTTCAAATTTGGCCAGTGTAAGGTACATGGACTCACTTGCAGAATTCCCCAATCAATATGCCAGAGCAGCATATTCAAAATTAAAGCATTTATTGATTTTACACATGCTCCCTAATTTTTGCAGGTGACAAAATAAAAGCATTTTAAAGCCTAATAAAAGACAGGTTGTTTAATTCCCCGAGTTCCTTCCTTCAAGGAACCTCAGTGGTTTGCCCACAAATTACCTTTCACTGTATCCACATAAAAATAACTCAGTGAGGTAGGTTTGGTTGGAAGAGGTAGATCAGCACAAACACAATTTGTTTCTATGGGCTATAAGTAGATGTCAATCTGGATCTCCAGCTACAGCTGTATTATTTGTAAAAAATATTTTAGTCCACTTTTCATTCAAAAAAAAAAAAAAACATCCCAAAGTACCATGACTCACTCTCTTCCTGGCAATGACTCGCTAGGATTTTCAGCAGGATATGGCTTGTCATCATTTGCTCCAGATTTTTTTAACTGGAGATGCTAGAAATGGAATCTTCTTCAACCTTCCACATAGAAAGCCAAGAACTTGACTTATCATTAGAGGCAACATCCCAAAAGCCAGTCTGGTCTAGCAGTGAAGACACAAGATTAGAAACCAGAAGGCTGTGAGTTCTAATCCTGCCTTAGACATGAAAGCTGGCTGGGTGATTTTGGGCCATTCAACAGGAAATGGAAAATTCTAATCCTGCTTTAGGCATAAAAGCCACCTGGGTGACTACAGGCCAATCACCAGCAAATGGAGAGTTCTAGTTCCACCTTAATTCATGAAAGCCAGCTGGGTAATTTTGGCCCTGTCACTCCCTCTGAACCCATCCCACCTAAATAGGGTTGTTGTGTGGAAAATAGAAACCCTATGCCATTTGAGACAAATGGTTGTTCAATCTCTTCTTAAAAACTTCCATGCTGAAGGATCCACAACTTCTGAAAGCCAGTGATTCCACTGATGAATTGATCTCACTGTCAGGAAATTTCTCCTTATTTCTAGGTTGGTTCTCTCCTTGATTAAATTTCCTGCCGTTGCTTCTTGTCCTGCCTTCAGGTGCTTTTCTTTGTGGCAGCTTGCATGATAACAGCCATACCTGGTGATAGCTTATAGATCAGAGGACATCTGATGTTCCATATAGTCAGAATGGACAGTAAGACGCAATAAATAAATATAAATAGCAACAGCCATTACGGGCCTGATTCAAATAGCTCTTAGCTCAAAGCAGAGGCTATGTCAAATGGCACGCAAAAGTAAACATCATTAAGAACCCTTAAACCTTTGGAATAGTCAATTTTAAAAACAAACATACAGCCTACATTGCTGGTCCATTAAGAGAAGGGAGGAAAATACCTAGAACAGCATGATCTATTAGTCAGGAAGGCTAACTAAAAGCTAGAAATTAGCAAAACAGTGTATATTTTTCATTAGACATTTTCACCATAGGAATTGCTGCTGCATCCCATTCAGCATTTTGAAGACCACTATTATGTATATGTAAATAACGTAGTTGGGTTGACAATATATAAACTACAAATATATATGCTTGTAGCTTTAAGGAAAAACACTGCAATGTATTATGCCGTGTTCTGGTTGGTTAATTATGCTATAAGTTGCCATAAGAGGTAGCTATAGATCATGGTTTAATTCTCTTTCTCTTTTTCACTGATGATCTTTCTTGATACTGATACTAACTGACTACAGACTGACACTGACTAACCCTGTTTATTTTGATATTCTGTTGATATCAAAGGTTATTTGTTATATTATGGTTTGATATTTGTCTGCTGTAAAAGACATGGAACTGGTAAGAAGACTTTATAACTATATGTAAAAAGACTTTATAACTGGATATTTCTGGACTGTTAAAAACGTGTATGACATGGACTGTTTATTGGGCTGTGCTATTTCTTCAAGTAAACATTAATACAACTTGTTCAACTCTGTGTAGCTGTATATTTCTTCATAACTGTTCTTATAAACTGTTTTCTGTGTGCATATCCTTTTTATACAAGGGTTACTCTGCACATATCCTAACAACCACCACTGATAAACTCAGTGTCAACATAAGAAAACTAAATATTAATAAATAAATGTCCAAGATTTGGTCATTCTCGCCTCAACATTCAAAATACATCAAGCCAGAACAACAAATCCTGCAAAAATTCAGCAGTTTTCCCATGCTGGCAGGGGAATTCTGGGAGTTGAAGTCCATCAGTCTTAAAGTTGGGTTGGACACCATTGTCCTAGAGCTTCAGAGACAAAAGTAACTTAATAACAGTTGTGGTGTCCTTTAAATCAGTGGTTGGCAACCAATGGGCCAGGGATCACTGGTGGTCCGCGAGAAAATTTTGGTGGTCCACAGAGAAATGTTACCCCAAAGCATCCCCCAAAGCAATTAATCCAGGCTGCACAGGAACACAAAGCTGCACTGCCCACATGGCCCGCGGGAACACAAGGCTTGTGTTGTTTGCATTGCGAACAACACGAGGTAGTGAGGGGAGGGGGGGAAAGGGTGGAGAGGGGGAACTTGTCCTACTCGCCCCACACACCTTGTCTGGCCACCGGGCTGCTTCTTTCCACTTCTTTCTTCTGCTTTTGGCTGCACGCACGGAAAGCAGCAAAGTCTTTCTTTCTCTCCCCCAAACTCCACCAGAAATGAGTCTTTGGGATCCTGCAAGGCATCTTGCTCCAAGAGGCTGCGCTGGCATGACAAGTCTCACAAAGACTCATTTCTGGTGGAGTTTGGGGGAAGAGAAAGAAAGGCTTCTGCTGCTTCTGCTGCTTTCCTTGCATGAAGCCAAAAGTCTCTCTCTCCCTCTCTCTCTCCCCTGAGAATGGAGCTGGAGATGGTATCCTGTGGTCCCAAATAAAGAATGATTGATTGGTAGAAAAACGGGGTGGGAAATTTTCCTGAATACTTTTTTGGGCATTTTCCCAGGGTCTCTGGTCCACAGGATTTAAAATTATGAGTTTGGTGGTCCCTGAGGTCCAAATGGTTGGCAACCCCTGCTTTAAATAGCCCATGATTGAGAGGAAATAAACCCCACAGCAAACAAACGTATCTTTGGTGGCGGCAACACTTATGCCACTTGCCAATTTAAACAAACAAAATAATAATAATAATCACTCAGCCAAAGATAATCTTGGACTGTTGGTTCCTTGCCACACACTATCGATCCAGAAGGGAGGGAAAGGTATCATTCCAGAAACAAATTGCTTCGATCCACAGAAAACAGCGGGAGGTGGAAGTTGTTGCTTTTTAAGAAATAGGAAACATTAGCAGACGAGATTAGCCTGTAAATAGCATCCTTGAGAGATCTGTGGAATATTGTTAAACTAAAGGTGCCCCTCTGCTCCTGTTTGTACAATCTTTATCCACTCATTCTTTGCTTCAGCATCATGTCTAGTTACGGATAGTCCTCAATTTACAACTATTAGTTTAGTGACTGTGCAAACAGCACCGAAAAAAGTGACTTATGACCATTTTTCACACTTGCAAACATTGCAACATCCCCGTTATCAAAATTCAGTCCCTTGGAAACTGGGGCAATTTAGGACCATTGCAGTATCCTCTATAAGGTCATGTAATTCACTTTTTGCGATCATCTGACAAGCAAAGTCAACGGGGAAGTCAAGGGTCACTTTACTACTATGTTACTAACTTAAATGCAGAGATTCACTTAACAACAGTGGCAAGAAAGGTCGTAAAGTGGGGCATGTTTTACTTGACAAATGTTTTGCTTCGCAAGGGAAATTTTGGGTGCAATTGTGGTTGTAAGTCAAGGACTTCCTGTATAGAGAGCCCTCAATTTATCATTCATTAATGACTATTCAATGTTATAATGGCACTGGAAAAAGCAATTTACAACCAACGGGTCCTTACACTTATAATAATTCATCAAGTGTGATTGGACACACAAGGAATTTCTCATTGGTGCATATGCTCTTAATGTACATAAAATATATATTCATCAAGACTCATAAGATACAACACTTAGTGATAGTCATAGGATACTAAATAAGCAATCAAATCCTACTAGGAAACTAAATAAAACAATATAAACCGTAAAGATACAAGCAACAAGGTTATGGTCATAAGTGGGAAGAGATAGGCAATAGGAAGGATGAGAAGAATAATAGTAGTAAAGTCTTAGTAAATAGTTTGACAGTGTTGTGAGAATTATTTGTTTAGCAGAGTGATGGCATTTGAGAAAAAACTATCCTTGTGTCTAGTTGTTCTGGTGTGCAGTGCCCTATAGCGTCGTTTTGAGGGTAGAAGATGAAACAATTTATATCCAGGATATGAGGGGTCATCCCCATGATTACATGATCAAAATTTGGGCACTTGGCAATTTGACATATATTTGTGACCGTTGTAGCATCCGAGGTCATGTGATCACCATATGTGACCTTCTCAGTCTATGGTGATGCTCCTGTCAGCTTTGGAAGCTATATTAAGATCAGATGCTCCCACACTGCCACATTTTAGTCTGGGAAAGTGGGAGGGGGGAATTTATTGGAGTATATCTAGTAAGATATAACAACATTCTTTTTCTGGTTCAAGGTCAGGTTATTTTGTACATAAGTGAGAGGAAGTCTTAACTTGGAATGGATGGCGATTGGGCCATGTGATGTGATGATGGGTGCAAGAGATGGATTTGTAGTTTTTTACTTATTGTAAGGAAGCCTGGAACTTTCAGATTCGGGATTCCCCAGTTGTGCCAGTTACTATCCAAACAGAAAGGAACCTTTGAGAAGATGTCTGTCTCGGAGTTATTGGGAGGAATGGGGGGTTGCTGGAATGCTGACAGCTACTTTAAAAGGCTCCAATCATTTTTCCACAGAGTTACAATCAAATCCACTTTTTAAAATGGCTGCTGCTTCTATTATAAACACAGGAAGAGGAAAAGGAAAGGCTAAAAATGACATGTCATTTGAATGAGATACTGACAACACAGATGAATTCTCTGAGGTACCAGTAACTATGGAGAACACCAGCACATTGGTGATACCTGTGGTAAAAAGATAATAAAATCAGGCACGACTCATTTAATTATCTTGTAGCAATGGAAATTCTGGTCCTAAATGTGATTGTAAGTCAAGGATTGTCTATACAGGTAGTCCTCAACTTACAACAGTTCGTTTAGTGACTGTTCAAAGTTACGACACTGAAAAATGTGACTTATGAAGGAGACAACAGAGGGAAAGGTTTTCAGTGACAAAGCCTATTCTTTCCTGGGTGGTAGGTGGCGATAGGTTTCTGGCAGGTAGTAGCCATGGTGTCACAGTGGTTAAAATGCAGTATTGCAGGCTAACTCTGCCCACTGCCAGGGGTTCGATCCTAACCAGCTCAAGGTTGACTCAGCCTTCCACCCTTCCGAAGTCAGTAAAATGAAGACCCAGATTGTTGGAGGAAATAATGCTGATTCTGTAAACTGCTTAGAGAGGGCTGTAAAACTATATAAATTGAAATGCTATTGCTAAGTGCTATTTGTGTGTTGCCATTTTTTAAGTGCAACAACAAAACAACCCCGCCCCTAATCTTTTAATAACAGTAGAGATTGGTAATAATATTCATAGTATTTGTATTGGCTAGCTCTGTTGTATTTATCTTCACAGTAAATCGGTTATGTTACAGGTTAACTGCCCATTTATTCTCTGTGCAGGGATCCTTAGATAACCTACAGGCAATTGCCTCCAGGCAGTTTTATTTGTTGAATCAAGTCAGCTGTAACTTGCAAAGATTTCTGCCTCGTCATAAAATTTGTTAGGTGGAAAAGATGCTGGACGATTCTTCCTGATTTTGGACTGCCACGGACTTTACACCCATCTCCTACAATGATGTTTACAGGCAAGAGCATTTCCATGCTTTGGGGAAACCACAAAGTTTGCAAAGAACGAACAGCATGGAGGAATGTGTGAAATACCAGAACAGAAGAGCCAGTCTGATATAGTGGTTAAGGTGCTGACCAGGAGACCAGGAGTTCTAGTCCTGCCTTAGGCATGAATGACTTTAGGCCAATCACCAGGACAGCCTGAATTCTACCTGACCGACGCCATTTTATGGCTTTTTTGTGACAGTTCTTAGGTGAATGCTGTGGTTATTAAGCGAACTCAATGTTTGCTATGACATGATTTTGTTTAAAACTGGAAGTACCATAAAACACAGTGACAGGGCCGTCATAACTTTGAATTTGATCATGAGTAGCCCAAAAGTCTATGCCAGGCTTGTGGGTTGCTTAGATCTGGCCCACAGGGCCGACCTGGAAATATCGAAGGACCAGCCTGAGGTGCCTTTGCCGGCCAAAAACAGGCCACGGGGGTAAGCATTCCCTTCATCTTCACCTGAAAATATCTCCAAACAGCTCTGTGGGTGTATGCAGATGATATTAAGCTGGCAGGAATAGCTAACACCCAAGAAGATAGGCTCAAGATCCAGATGGATCTTCACAGAGTAGAACACTGAGCCGTATCTAATAAAATGAAATTTAACATAGAGAAAAGTAAAGTCCTACACTTAGACAAGAAAAACCAAAAGTACACATATAGACTAGATGAAACCAGGTTCAATAGCAGTAACTGTGAGAGGGATCTTTGAGTCTTAGTGGACAACCAGCTAAATAAGAGCCAGCAGTGTGCAGCGGCAGCCAAAAAAGCCAATGTAATCCTAAATTGCATTAACAGAGGGATACAATCGAGATCAAGTGAGGTACTAATACCACTCTATAAAGCCTTAGTAAGACCACACCTAGAGTACTGCATCCAGTTTTGGTCACATTATAAAAAAGATGTTGAGACTCTAGAAAAAGTACAGAGAAGAGCAACCAGGATGATTAGGGGCAGACGTGTTATTTAGCAGGTTCTGAACAGTTCTGAAGAACTCGTAGTGGAACTTTTGAGTAGTTCGGAGAACCGGCAAATACCGCCTCTGACTGGCCCCGCCCCCATCTATTCTCTGCCTCCTGAGTCCCAGCTGATTGGCTGGATCTTCTTTTGTTGCCCTGCACAGGAGAACGGAGCAGGAAATCAGGTTAGTGGGGTGGGGAGGGAATGGGATTTTGCAGTATCCTTCCCCTGCCATGCCCACCAAGCCACATCACACCCAAGCCACACCCACAGAACCGGTAATAAAAATTTTTGAATCCCACCACTGATTAAGGTACTGGGGACTAAAACACATGAAGAACGGTTACAGGAACTGGGCATGGCTAGTCTAGTGAAGAAAAGGACTAGTGGAGACATAATAGCAGTCTTCCAATATTTCTGTTGCTAAGTGAGCCATCTGTTAAATGAATTTTGCCCCATTTAATGAACTTTATTGCCATATTTGTTAAATGAATCGTGACGGTTGTTAAGTTTGGAACATGGTTGTTAAGTGAATCTGGCTCCCCCATTGACTTTGCTTGTCAGAAGGTTGAAAAATGACCCCAGGACACTGCAACCGTCATAAATATGAACCAGTCTCTGAATTTTGTTTACATGACCATGGGGATGCGGCAATGGTCTTAAGTGTGAAAAACGGTCATAATAAGTCACCTTTTTCCATACCGTTATAACTTTGAACAGTCACTAAAAGAACTGTTGTAAGTCAAGGACTACCTGGATAGCAGAAAAAGTCATCCATTATGCTAAGCAATAATGTAAAGCAGGGATCCCCAAACTTGGCAACTTTAAGACTTGTGGACTTCAACTCCCAGAATTCTCCAGAAAGTCACCACTGAAAGAGCAGAAGGAACAGGTTAGGGAACATATCATCCCAGAGACAATCTTTCTAGGTAGTCACTAGGACAATGACTTGATGGCCAACTCACCAAATAGGTTCCACCAGGCAGTGTGCAACTATAAAACAAATTAGTTCTAGCTTCAACAACAGAAACCCAAAGCACATAATCAGGCCATAACCATCCAATCTGAGCCCCAAATTGGCAATGCAATGTATGTAATGCCACAGAAAGGACCTTGAATAGTTTCTTCGTTTAATTAGGTGAGACCAATCTAAGCTTAATTTCTGCATTTGTAATGTTTGACGTTTCAATCTGTGTCTTCTGCTACTTCCAGAAACAGTCTGTTTGGTGTAGTGCTTAAAGACACCAGGCTAGAAACTACTAGAAGAACATGAATTTCTTGTCCTGTCTTAGGCACAGAGCCAATTGAGGATCTTTGTGCCTCTCATTCTTTCTCAGCCTAAGAACCCCTTCTGAAAATTGTCCCAAAGGTGTTTTTTTTTTCAAGAGGAAACTGAATAAGGCAACTGAATGTGCTGAAGAAGCTTCTTGGATGAGAAGCGAAACATCTTCCAAGAAAAAAAACAAGAATGTCCAGTTGCCTCTTGCAAAAAAAAAGCACCTTTGGAACAATTATGACCTGGATGACTGAGACTCTCCATTGACCCTTCTGAAAATGTTTCCCCCCAAAACCCCATGGACTTAGAACCCAGAATGATAGCATGGGAGGGGGCCCTGGAGGTCTCCTAGTCCAACCCCCTGCTCAAGTAGGAGACCCTATACCATTTTAACAAATGGATGTCCTGTCTCTTTTTGAAAGCCTCCAGTGATGGAGCACCCATAACTTCTGAGGGCAAGCTATTCCACTGGTTGATTGCTCTCACCGTTAGGAAATTTCTCCTTAGTTTTAGGTTGCTTCTCTCCTTGGTTAGATTCCATCCGTTGTTTCTTGTCTGGCCTTTTGATGCTTTGGAAAATAGTTTACCCCTTCATCTTTGTAGAAGCCCCTCAAATATTGGAACATTGTCCAGCTAGTTCCCAGGAATCATCGCCACATAAGCCATTTTCTGTTGGATTGGACCTCTGGATCATTCAGTCCAGTAACCTCTTTGTGCAGTGACTGACCAATTCTACAAGGAAGTCCACCAATCTCTTAGAAGAAGACCTTCAGAGGCAGCCACCTATGCTAAGATCACTGAATGACTCTGACATGAGTTGGTCCAACCTTTTGTGAAGCCAGCCAAGATGGTGCCCAACATCACAAATCATGGTAGTAAATTCCAAAGTGTGATTAAGTGCTGTGTGAAAGTCAAGACTTTGAAGATATAAAAAAAGAAGCTGCAAAGAATTGTATTTTCCCTAACTCATGGCTCTCCAAACTTAGCAACTTTCAAGGCTTGTGGATTTCAACTCTCCAGAATTCCTCAGCCAGCCACATTTGAAATCACAAGCCTGAAAGTCACCAAGTTTGGAGACCCCTGCCCTAATCCATCATTCCACTTGCACCACAGGTTCAAGACCTGCGAGTTTCTCCTTATGCGTTATAGTTTTACGAGAGCAGTTTGTCTTTATTTGGTCCACGATTAATTGATTTCTCCTGCTGTCCATGGTGCTTTTTAGTAATCATCTCCACCTCCGAGTCAAAAACATTCATCTTCTTGGCTTTTAAATTAAACAGCTGCCAAATTTGCTCCAGCCTGATACCAGGTAGCTACATAACCATCCATTTCTGAGGGAAAAAAGCCCAGGGTGACCTAACAAAACAGGTGTCCATCTACATCAGAGATTCTCAATCTTTTATATCTTAATTTCCACCAATTGCATGAACCTAGATGACATCAGGATGGGAACATTTTAATGGCACTGCTTTTATTTTTATCTTTTATAATTAGTGTTGTTGCTGCAAGCTATTCTGAATGCTAGACAGAGAGGAAGAGATCAAAATTTGGGAGAAAAGCATGTTTATGTGCTTATTGCTATCACGTCACCATAAATATGATAATACTTAAATTTTATGAAAGATCTGTGCAACATTCCAGGATTGGCATTCAGTAGGAAATATCATTGCAAGCAAGGAAGCTGCATCCAGTTTTGGTCACCACATTATAAAAAAGATGTTGAGACTGTGGAAAAAGTGCAGAGAAGAGCAACAAAGTTGATTAGGGGCCTGGAGACTAAAACATATGAGGAACGGTTGCAGGAATTGGGTATGGCTTGCCTAGTGAGAAGATGGACCAGGGGTGACATGACAGCAGTGTTCCAATATCTGAAGGGCTGCCACAAAAAAGAGGGAGTCAAGCTTTTTTCCAAAGTGCCCGAATGCAAGACAAGAAACAATGGATGGAAATTAATCAACCTAGAACTAAGGTGTAATTTCCTGACAGTGAGAACAGTCAATCAATAGAACAGCTTGCCTTCAGAAGTTGTGGGCACTCCCTCACTGGAGGCAGTTAAGAAGAGACTGAACAGCCACCTGTCTGAAATAATATAGAGCAGTGGTCCCCATCCTTTTTTGTACCATGGACTGGTACAATCCACGGACCAATCCACGGACCGGTACCGGCATCAGCACGCACGACCAAGGCAAGGCGAGCCGAGCGACCGGCCAGCCAGCTGTCCCCCGCTTCTCCCCGCCACCTTCAACTCCTCCTTTGTACCTTCTCGTGGTTGATGGGCTTTTTGGGCTCTTTCTTAATCTCCTCCTGAGTAACGCGAGACTCCACCGCCATCGGGACGGCTCTTTGTTCGAAGCCACCACCCTCTTCCACGAAACTAAGGCACGAGGATTCCTTCAGCACCCAAACGCTGCTTTCCAACAAGCTCACCCGGAAGCACTTTCTCAAGCGCCGTCAAAACAAGATGGCGGCGCCCACTTCTTTGCGGCCTGGTACAAAATGACCCACGGACCGGTACCGGTCCGGGGCCCGGTGGTTGGGGACCCCTGATATAGAGTACAGTCTCCTGCTTGAGAAGAGGGTTGGACTACAAGACCTTCAAGGTCCCTTCCAACTCTGATATTCTGTGTTCTATGATCCTGCGCATTAGCTCATCCAGAGCGATTTGCTCTGAACAAGTGGCCACAAGAGGAGTTAAGCTGCCCTCTCTGGTGAACACAGTTCTGAAGAAAGCAAAAGGCCCATTGGACTTGAGTCTCCAGAAGATAGATTCGTGATCTCTTTGGTCAGAACGTTAGACCCATGGATGGGTTGCCCAAAGGGCAAGAATTTCTCCAGGCTTTGCAACTGGGAATGGATGCGAAGAGCTATTGAGAGCATCATGATAAATAGCAGGAAATACCACTGAAGAGATGACCCATCAAGGCTTTTAAGAGACTGGACAAGTGTTTGTCTGAAATGGTTTTCTGCTTGAGCAAGGGGGTTAGACTAGAAGACCTCCAAGGTCCCTTCCAATTCTGTTATTCTATTATTCTCTACTCCAAATCACATCAGTCTCTACTCATGCATTGGGGCTCCATCATCCAACGTCATTTCTCTTCCTCCATGAGGCTTCACAGCCAGGAATGAGAAAACAAAGACGGAGGGGGAAAAAAAAACCTACCAACTGTGTTTTTCTGCTGCAACAGCTTTTGAACAAAACGTGGAAACTTCTACGGACTGTGAGGTGCCCGGAGAGCTGATTTCCTTTTCCCCTTTTCAAGCTGTGTTGCTCACCAGGCAGCTGGCAACAGACAAGCTGGGAAAGCAAGCAGGCTTGAAATACAGGCAATGTGTGAAGGCAACTTGAGCAATCTGGGAATAATCATTCTGCTGCTGCTTTTCGCCAATGCTCACCTCCTAAACTCATTCTGATTCACTCTTCAGCAATTCACACACACACACACCCCAGAAAAAGTCAGAACTGAAGTCAGAATCGAAGAAGCTTCTTGCATAAGAAGTGAAACCTCTTCAAGGAAAGATGAAGAAAGCCCAGTTGCCTTTTGAAAAAAGCACCTTTGACCATGACCTGGAGGACTGAGAATCTCCATAGACATTTCCCACCAGATGTCCCATCGTTTAAAAAAATAATAATATTATTAGCCCATGAGGGGTGGGGATGAGGGAACAGTCCTCTGATTTTCCAAACAGTTGGAAAATCTCCAGGATCTGAAATGCTTTGCTAAAGGGGACTTTCCTTGCCCCATTTCAGAAGATGATTGGAATACTGCATTCAGTCAAGGTCGCCACGATGTAAAAAAGACGGTGAGATTCTAGAAAGAGTGCAGAGAAGAGCAACAAAGATGATTAGGAGACTGGAGGCTAAAACAGTTGCTGTAACTGGATATGTGTAGTCTGATGAAAAGAAGGTCTAGGGCAGGGGTGTCCAACCTTGGCAACTTTAAGACTTGTGGACTTCAACTCCCAGAATTCCTCAGCCAGCTGCTGGCTGAGGAATTCTGGGAGTTGAAGTCCACAAGTCTTAAAGTTGCCAAGGTTGGACACCCTGGTCTAGGGTGACATATGACAGCACTGTTCCAGGATTTGAGAGCCTGCCACAAGGAAGAGGGAATCAAGCTATTCTCCAAAGCAGGGGTCGCCAATCTTTTGGACCTCAGGGACCACCAAACTCGGACAAGAGACCCTAGGAAAATCCCCAAAAAAGTCTGCAGGAAAATTTCCCACCCCGTTTTCCTACCAATCAATCATTCTTTATTTGGGACCACAGAATACCATTTCCACCTCCATTCTCAGGGGAAAGAGAGAGTGAGTGAGTTTTGGCTTCATGCAAAGAAAGCAGCAGAAGTCTATCTTTCTCTCCCCCCAAATTCCACCAGAAATGAGTCTTTGTCAGATTTGTCACACCGGCGCAGCCTCTTGGAGCAAGATGCCTTGCAGGGCCCCAAAGACTCATTTCTGGTGGAGTTTGGGGGAGAGAAAGAAAAACTTTTTCTCCTTTCCTTGCGTGCAGCCAAAAGCAGAAGAAGAAAGAAGCAGAAAGAAGCAGCCCGGTGGCCAGGCCAGGCGCATGGGGCAAGTTCCCCCCTCCGCCCTTTCCCCCCTCCCCTCACTATCTCGTGTTGTTTGCAACACAAGCCACACAAGCCTTGTGTTCCCGTAGGCCATGTGGGCGGCACAGCTTTGTGTTCCTGTGCAGCCTGGATTAATTGCTTTGGGGGTGACATTTCTCTGCTGACCACCAAAATTTTCTCATGGACCACCAGGGGTCCCCGGCCCACTGGTTGGCGACCACTGTTCCAAAGCACTTGAAGGCAGGACAAGAAGCAATGGGTGGAAACTAATCATGGGGAGAAGCAACCCAGAACTAAGGAGAAATTTAACAATTAATCAATGGAACAGCTTGCCTCCAGAAACTGTGAATGCTTCTTAAAGAAGAGATTGGACAACCCTTTGTCTGAAGTGGTATAGGATTTCCTGCTTGGGCAGGAGGTTGGACTAAGGCCCAGGTCCCTTCCAACTCTGTTATTCTAAGACTTGTTATTCTCATTCAGAAGCCAATCTTTCTGGGATGCAAGACAGGCCTTCTCCAGTTTCACTCCCCTGCTGGGAAAGATGGTGAGCCTTTAAAAAGCTACCTGTGTTAGAAACTTCGATGGCTGTGAGTAACCAGATCACTTAAGCCAGGGGTCTCCAAACTTGGCAACTTTAAGACCTGTGGCCTTCAGTTCCCAGAATAGCTCGCTGGAGAATTCTGGGAGTTGAAGTCCACAAGTCTTAAAGTTGCCAAGTTTGGGGACCTCTGACTTAAGCTGTTAATGGAAGCAGAGAGATCCGGGATCTGATGGATAGGCCTGCTGAACAGCATGCTGTTTTGTAGAACTTGGTGTCCCCTTTCCATTTTGTCACAGAAAAGCGAATTGTTAAGACACAGGAGCTTTTTAAAAGCAAGCAACTCCAGTCAAATTTCCAAGCGGCGTTATGAGCTTCCCTTTGAAATGCTTCAATATGGGAAAAGACAAGGCTGATTTCAGCAGAATTCAATTAGATTCCTTCATTTTGTTTACTTAACACCTTTACATTTAAACATTTAAAGAGCACAGAAGGAGATTTACAATCGAGCCCTGCAAAGAATGAAATACACTTTTTTTTTAAAAAAAAGAAAGCAATTACATAGAAGTTTACAAAAATGCTTCATGAGGTTTTGACCAGCAACTATTCTAGGCTTTATGAAAGCGAGCCCACCAGCCATTTCTCTTTTTCCCAATGCAAAATAGGCAGTCCTCCATTTATGACAATTGGGGGCAAAAATGTAGGTTGCTAAGCAAGGTGGCTGTTAAGTGAGGCGCACCCGATTTTTACAGCCTTTTTTTTTGCCATGGTTGTTAAGTGAAATATTCCAGCTGTTAAGTAGACCGTGCATCTGGATTTGCCTGTTGACTTTGCTTGGTGGAAGAATAACAACAACAACAACAATAATAATAATAATAATAATAATAATAATAATCCATCAGAATGAATGCAATCAAAGCCAGAATAGAAAAAGTTGCTGCTGACCCCAAATGCAGACTCTTCAAAGAAGCAGATGAAACCATCGATCACATACTGAGCTATTGTAAGACAATCGCTCAGACTGACTACAAACAATGTCACAACACAGTCACTCAGATGGTCCACTGGAATTTGTGTCACAACTACCGTCTGCCTGTAGCAAAGAACTGGTGGGATCATAAGCCTGAAAAAGTGGTCGAAAATGAGCATGCAAAATTACTGTGGGACTTCCGAATGCAGACTGACAAAGTTTTGGAACACAATACCCCAGATATCACGATTGTGGAGAAGAAAAAAGTGTGGATGGCCGACATTGCCATACCTGATGACAGCAGAATCGACGAGAAACAACTTGAAAAAATCACCAGATATCAGTCCTTGAGAATCGAACTGCAGAGACTCTGGCATAAACCAGTGCAGGTGGTTCCAGTGGTACTAGGCACACTGGGTGCTGTGCCTAAAGACCTAGGCAAGCACTTGAAAACAATTGGTGCTGGCAAAATCACCATTGGTCAGCTGCAGAAGGCCACCTTACTGGGATCTGCTCGCATAATCCGCTGATACATCATGCAGTCCCAAACGCTTGGGAAGCGTTCAACTAGTGATTTGTGATACGAAACCCAGCGTAGTTATCTCGTTTGCTGTGTACACTGTTGTTTTTTGTGTCAAATAATAATAATGATGATGATGACGGTGACGGTGACAATATAGGTAATCCCCAACTTACAACAATTTGTTTATTGATCGTTCAAAGCTACAGCAGCAGTGAAAAATGTGACTTATGACCGTTTTTCACACTAAGGACCATCGCAGCATCCCCATGTGATCAAAATTCAGATGCTTGGCAAGCTCATATTTAGGATGGTTGTTGTGTCCTGGGGTCATGTAATCACCTTTTGTGACCTTCTGACAAGCAAAATCAGTGGAGAATCCACATTCACTTGACAACTGTGTGACTAATTAACTGCAGCAATTCCCACAACAAGTGTGGCAAGAAAGGTTGTAAAATGGGGCAAAACTCTCACTCAACAAATGGCTCACATAGCAACAGAAACTTTGGGCTCAAATATGGTCATAAGTTGAGGACCACCTGTACACCTAACCTGTTTATATAAACACACCAACCTACATTAAGCCTATCACAAGGCCTGTCAGTTCCTCATGGCTATAAAAGAGTACACTCCATAGACTCAGAAAAGCATAGATTTACCTCAGAGTAAGAGATTATCTGATTATATAATTATATTGGTACTAAGGAAAGTTAATGTCATTTCTTCCCAACACACACACACACACACACTAGGTGCCAGGAAATCAGGAGATTGAGGCAGTTCAAATGAATATAAAGATTTATTGCAAGCATAAGCTCTCTAGAAGAATCTGAACCACTAACAGCCAAGGGAAATTAGCAGGAGATAAGAGTAGAAAGGAATTCAAGGTGGGCTGCAGTCAGATCTCTTGTGGGTCTGCAGGGCAGTGGTACCTTTCAAAATAGATTACCACCGGTTCAGTGAGCATGGCTTAGTGGGCACACTTTGTGTGCGCGCGCGTACCAAACGCGCACTCACTTTGCACAGGCGCAGAGGCTTTCCGACTCACCTCCTGCAATCCTGCACTCTCCCTGTTGCTTCAGCAGCTGACGCACGGCAATCTGCTGTACCACGCAAAGCAACTGCGCTTCAAAAGCAGGACATAAAGGTTAGTATGGGAGCCCAGACGAGCAGATGAGCCCAACAGCAACTCCAGCAGCTCCTCAGAGAGAACCGGTTCAATCTCCGCCGATTTTCAGCGCTACCGGTACGCTAGAACCGGGCCGAACTGGTAGAATACCACCAGGGTCTCTTGACTTATGGTGCATTTGACGCCTCCCTCAGGCTCAGCCTGATCTTCTCCTACACATAATAGTTTCCCCATTTTTTTTTAACTTTTTAACTTTTTCCCCTTCTGACTATTTTGCTCTTTATATTGGTATTTTGTAGTTTTTTCTTGAAATATAACAAAGTTGTGTAAAAAGAGCATAGGCTTATGAATGATTTGCATGTTTTTAGGAAAGATTTCATGGATTCCCTTCAGCTAGTTTTGATGCATACAAAACAGTTGAAACGAATTAAGCAACTACCATATATGCAAGTCTTAAATATTTCCAATATTTAATGACACCATGTTGATGCTCTATGAAACTGGGCTCACTTTATTATATTTTTAAAATATGCTTACATCTCAAACTACAGGTAATCCTCGACTTGTAACCCCAAAGAGCCCCAAATTTTTGTTGCTAAGTGAGACATTTAAGTGAATTTTGCCTGATTTTATGACCACTCTCTCCCCCAACCCCGCCCTCTCTCTCCCATTCACACTCTCACACTTATCTGGAATCACATACAGATTTGGGATATGGGAAATGTTACTCTCCAATGACAGGAAAAATATGTGGATTATACTAGTAGTCCTTGACTTACAGTCACAAATCAGCCCAACATTTTGTCCCGTTTTATGGTATTTCTTGCCGCAGTTGTTAAGTGAATCACTGCAGATGTTGTTGTGGTTCACCAATGCAGATGGCAGCAGAATCTGGGACCAGTCTGGGAGTCTGGGGAGGACTCAGAGGAGGGTCCTGCATCCGATGCAGAGATGGGGCCAGGGCCATCTGGGAGTTTTGTGCTGACTCCGGAGCCTCCAGAATCTGGCAGCAGCGAGGCAGAGGAACAAGGAGAGCCTGTTCCCAGTGCGCGTGTGCGCAGAGCTACTAAAAGGCAAGAGCAGCTAAGATGAAAGGGGCAACTCGGGACTAAGGCTTGGAGGTGATTGCTCTTCCCATAAGGTATAACGGAAGTGCAAAGGTAGGAAAACCTTTGCAGGAAGCAACGTCATTCACTCTGATCGGTTTGGACTCTGAAAGCTCCATGGTGAATTTGTTCTCTGTTTGGTTTTGGAAAGACTAATTTGGGACTTTAGTCGTTGGCAGAACTTTGGCAAACATCCCTGAGACTAATTATAACCCGTTAAGACTCATTCCGGGCTGTGAATGACGATAATTCACAGCCGTTGAACTAAAATAAAAGTGTCTTGGATTTTATGTGTGTTTGTTGGTGTCTCAGGAAGCCTTGGTCAGAACAGATGTTGTTAGTAACCTGGTTGTTAACTGAATCTGGCTTCCCCATTGACTTTGCTCGTCAGGGGATCGCATGGCCACGGGAAACAGCAACCGTCGTAAATACGTCCCAATTGCCAAGCATCTGAATTTTGATCGCGGTGACCATAGGGATGCTGCAAAGGTTGTAAGTGTGATCATACATCACTTTATTCAGCGCCACTGTAACTTTGAACCGCCACCTAATGAACTGTTCTTAAGGCGAGGACTACCTGTATAGGGGAGGGGTGGGAGAAATTGCAAGGGGGGAAGATGTCTATCCAATACATGACATGTCTTTTAGAAGAGATTAGCTCGATACCCGTGCTTCACTAAGAAACTATGTGGTCGGGCTTAGTTTTTGGGGAGCAAATTAAAGGAGGGGGAATTCTGCCTCTGCCTACCAGCATCCATCGGTATTCATCTGGATAGCGTCCTGTCAGTGTGTGTGAGAGTTGAGGGCAGTTTGGAAACTGAAACAGTATTCGCTGTGTGAGCAAGGAGACAGCAAGGAGTCTGGGCGTGGCTTAACTCAACTGTTCTGTATTAAAGCTGGTTGCTGCTGTGAAACTAAAACTGAAACTGAAACTCCTCTCCTCTGCTTGTGTTTTGCATTTGGAACAGATTTCTTTTCAGGTGGGGAGAGGGAGTAGAATTCCTTAGCATCAGAGCGTGTTAATAATAACATACGAAATACTATCCTTTCTTAGTGAGCACCTATAAGCCAAGAGGAACATACCTGCCAAATTTCAAGTTTGTAGGCTTTACGGTTCTGGAGGTTTTGTGATGATGAGTGAGTGGTATTTCGCTTTTATATATAGATTCCAAATTATTCTCCTTCTGTCTAATAAAAGGGAATGCCTGCTTTGAGCCCACAACTGCTGCAACCCCACATTGTAAAGCAAAGAAATAATGACTTTGCTCTCTGCAGACCCAACAAAACACCGGATTTATTCACCCACGGAGCTGCACCTTTTTAAAGTCGGCTATCGGATGAATTCATGCTCATGCGGTTAATCAGCCACGACCTGTTTGAACCATGGAAAGAGCAGAACTTAAATTGCATCGGTAACATAGAAGAAGATGGTAAGGTTTTAGTTTTTGAATGAATGCTGATCTATCTTCCCCCCCCCAACCCTCCAGCCTGCACAGCCCCTCCTGCCCAAAACACAGATTCACAGTTGCAAGGACAACAGTAGCATCTGCGTCATCAAGATCAGAGCCACTGATGGGTGGGAGATAATGAAAGAAGATAGAGAAATTGAGTATTACGATAAAGCCCATATATTGCTCATCACTGTCCTTTTCCAGAAAAAGGCTTTAGCATCTTTTCTTAAAAGATGCATTCAAGGGACATTCTGTTCTGCTCTTTGCAATCCTTTCCCCCACACCCCTCCTGACACTGCCCAAGCCTTATATGATCACATTCCTGCCAGCTAAAGATAACATTTTCAAATGCATCCAGCGAAATGTTGAGAAAGTAATGCACCGGTGGGCAATTCAGCTATACAAGATGCCATTGGATTTGGACTGGAAATTCCCAAATTCCACCAACCGGTCCGGATGCAAGAAAGATACACTTTTTAAAAAAAAAAAAAAAATCTGAGCGGAAGAATTTATTCAGAGTAGCAGATTACCCCAGGCATCTTCCTTGTCAAGAACAGGGACATAAATTATTTTGCTGTTGCAGATCTGGAGCAATAAGGCAAACGAAATCTTTGTCAATTTCCTGCAGAGATTGATCGTTAAATTGCAATCTTCCTTGTATAAAGGCTTCTGCAGCAACATACCTCTCAGCTTCTGAAGAGCCATAAAGCTCTCTGCCCTCTTAACTGCACCCTGGCACAGGAGCCAAGCAGGCAGACCACCTGGCAGTTTGATTCTCTAGGTAAAAAAAAAAAAAGATTCCTTTCCAAGTGAAAGCCACTGTTGGCCATAAGCATGCAATGAAGACTATTAAATATATTAAGCCAGTGTTTCTCAACCTTGACAACTATAAGACGTGTGGACTTCAACTCCCAGATTTCCCAGCTGGCTGGGGAATTCTGGGAGTTGAAGTCCACGCATCTTCAAAGTTGCCAAAGTTGAGCAGCACAGTACTAAGCCATACCAAGCCTTCCCCAAACTGATGTTTTCCAAATGTACATGCTTACGGTCGGCCAGTGGCCTTTACCTTCACCTGAGAATATAATCTCCAAAATTCCATGGCTGAAAATGTTGGGCTTTGTAGTCCTGACGCACACCAACTGCATAATGGAGTTCCAGCCCAATTAGGTGATACCCCTAATGGACTGTGACAGATCTTAGAAAAAGCAAGTTTGTGCTTGGATGGTGCTTGGATGGGATACCACCAGGAAATTTCAGCGCTGAGAAGTCCT
Source organism: Notechis scutatus (assembly GCF_049901735.1). NCBI lineage: Eukaryota > Metazoa > Chordata > Lepidosauria > Squamata > Elapidae > Notechis > Notechis scutatus. Next base: position 12,799,640 of record NC_142009.1, on the reverse strand, counting down.
AAAAATAACTTGAAAGGAAGCTGTAATAAATCAAATCGTTTCATGCCAAGGAAACTGCATAGATGGATCTATGAAATCTCTAGGAATTGGGTTCAATGCTGAATCGTGATTTTAGATGATTTTTTTAAATACATAAATAAAACAGGCCAAGATTTACAGTGATTGGAGCATTTCTCCATCACTGTCTTTAAGATTTGATATGTATGATTCAGAGGATGTAGGCAGCTTTCTAACTTTGCTCCTTTGACCCCACAACCATCACACCAGTCCTAGGAAAATATCTGTCAGCAACAGGTCCTTTGTGAGACAATAATATTCTGCATGCCCTCAGAGGCACTCTTGTTTGTTTATCAGCAGAGACAAAGTTGACTGGCCCTGATCAGCCCCAGTAGACTAAACATTTTGCCTAATACAAATAGTCCTCAACTTACAACCACAATCGAGCCCAAAATTTCTCTTGTTAAATGAGACATTTGTCAAATGAGTTTTGCTCCATTTTACAACTTTTCTTGCCACAGTTGTTAAGTGAACCACTGCAGTTGATAAGTTAGTGACCCCGTTGTTAAGTGAATCTGGCTTCCCCTTTGACTTTGCTGGTCAGAAGTTCGCAAAAGGAGAATCACACTGCAACGGTCATAAATATGAACCAGTTGCCAAGCATCTGAATTTTGATCACCTATTCATGAGGATACTGAACGGGTCGTCACTGAAAAACGTTCATAAAAGTCACTTTTTTCAGTGCCATAGTAGTTTTGAATGGTCACTAACTGAACCGTTGTAAGTCAAGGACTACCTGTATTACATTCGTTTCCCTTTCCAAGATCCTATTCATAAACAGGTCCTTTGCATCAACTGATCCCTTTTGAACTAGACATGTCAAGGATTAAACCAGAAGCCTTTCGATGGGAAAAAAAAAAAGAGAGAAAGAGAGAGAGAGAGAAACAGCCTTTAAGGACAATATTCTGTTTTTGAGTTGCATGATTCCAGAAATTCTACTACCACCTGCATACACCCCACAAAGGCAACCTGAAAGCTGACTGGTTGCCAAGCTGAAGATGGATAAAAATGAACTTGACTAAGTTGCATCATAATCAAACACAGCTTGTGCCAAAGTAAATATGATTAGGAAAAGGGTAAAAGGCTCCTGTGTTTGTCCTCCCTCATCTCACCTGGTTAGACAAGGGAGAGACAAAGGAGTCTCTGAGCTTGTAAAGGGTGCATATTTGATCAAAATCAGGCAGACTTGCTCGATTCAGGAACGAGAAATTCTCCATTTCTCTCTCAAAGATTTTGAAACCATCCACCAGCTGCAGTTTCACTCCAAAAGAGATGCTCTATAAATGCCCTTTGCAAATTTTAATCCTCACCCCGTTTTTGGTGTGTCTGTGCATTCAGCTCTATTCCCTCAATAGGGTGTTAATAATTGGTTTCACACAACATACTGGTTCTCTTCAGACACCTCTCAGGATTTCCCTACTGAATTAACTCACTCTTTGGATTCACACAGCCAGGTCCATAACCAGACACTACGCCGGAAGAAAGAAAGAAAAATCAAGGTCTAAACCAGCTTCGTCAAACGTTTTCTGCTCGAACGTACTACAGGTTGTGCGAAAGCAGCCACGGAGCCACTATGCAAGCCAACTTCATTTCAACTTAGCGTTTTGAATGAACCCAAACCCGAGTGGCTCGCTGGCGGATTAAGGTCGGTTGCGCTAGCGGAAAACAGATCCGTGCTGGGAAGCAGGCAAGAGAGTCGTGCGAACACGGCCGCGAATGACTCGCCTTCCTTGTTATTTCTTTTTAAGACCGGAGCAGCGTCCAACTCGTAGTTAGGAGCCGTAAGGCGAGGACTTTCCCACTTAGTGACTTATCTGGTAGCCACCCCAGAGTCACCGTAGGATGCCAACCACAGCAAACCCCAAAATGCAAACCAACCTCGGCAAGAGAAAGAGAGGGATGGTCCGGTTCTCTCCTACTCTCCCTTCCCAAAATCGGTCAAAGTAAGGTAAAGAAGCTAACAACAGATTTATAGAGTTGGAAGGGACCCTTGGAGGTCTTCTAGCCCAACTCCCTATACTACTTCAGACAAACGGTTGACTATCGACTATTTAGGCTGTATGTTGAGTGAAGAATCTTGCAGCTCCAGTGGATCTCTTACTAATCAGCATCACGACCACTAACATACACACACACACAAATAAAATCTACCCCACGCCTTCCTTACCTCCTTTTTCACATTCCAAAGCAATTTTTCCTTCGCGGCATCACCCGAGCAACTCATGGTGCCGCGGGGGGACGAAGGGTCCGGAGCGATCGGAAGGGGAGAAAGGGCCAACTAAGCCGGGGGCGAGGGCAGGGCGGGGGTCTCCCACTCGCGCTGCGCTCTGCAGAGCTGGGACCGACCGGCCCCGGAGAGGCGAGCCAGCCAGGCGCCTTCTTCTTCCTCCTCGTCCTCCTCCTCCTCCTCCTGCTGCTTCGCCGCCGCCGCAGCCCTGCGCTCGCTCTTGCAGCGGGCAACCCCTTCAGCCGCCGCCGCCGCCGCTGCAGCCATCTTCCGCGGCCTCCCCCACATTGACGTCACTCCCGCTGGCCCAACCTGGTTTTCCCCGGGGGGGGGGGGCAAGAGCAGGAAGGAGGGAAGCGGCGGCGGGGGGGGGGAATTATCGAGTAACAATACACTTGTGTGATGGGGGAGGGGCGCGCAGGCGGCGGGTGGGGGGTTGTCCCTTGCCTGGGCAAGGCAAGGGGTGGGTGGATATCTCCAAACCCTGGAGAAAAATGGAGGGCTCCAGAGCATGGACAGAACGCCGGGGTGGGGTGGGGTGGAAGGTGTCTCTTAACCCTGCAATCCTGGTTGCAAAGCTCGTTCTGTCCTCCCCCCCACCTCCCGTCCTGCTTGAATTAGAAAATAGCCCTGCGAGGTAGACTACAGGGGGCGGGAGCTGTGTTGTTCCAGGTTATAGGCTCCTCGCTTGAAGGGCCCCTGTTCGTCCTATCCGTGTTCTGGGTTCAGACGGGATCAAAGTGTGTTGGGCAAACTCGTGGGATTAGTTGGTGGTTCACAAGAGTTCTGGCCACTCAGAAAACGGCGTTGGGTAAACCCTGATGTATAGATTCTGCCGCTCAACTTCTCTAACTCCCATGTATAGAAAGGGTAGGAAACGTTGGTTTGAATCTGCAGGTGCCCGCAGTAAATCATGAGGTAATCGGGGCTTATGGGTGTAAAAACATGTGCAGTTAGTTGATTTGCAAAGGCAAACTTAGGGAGAGAGAGAGAGAGAAAAGCACTCCCGTGTCAGTTGCAGTCTAATTGATTGGATTGATAATCCTAGCTTTTCATTTAGGAGCTAAGGCAGTTTGTCAAGTGTCTATCTAGATTCTCAGCCATCCAGGTCATGGTTGTCGCAAAGGTGCTTTTTCCGAGGCAACTGGACTTTCTGGAGTTTTTTTTAAGGATGTTTCGCTTCTCATCCAAGAAGCTTCTTCAGCTCTGACTGGATAGTGGAGCCTTCCATTTCCCACCATCCAGTCAGAGCTGAAGAAGCTTCTTGGATGAAAAGCAAAACATCTTCAAGAAAAACTAGAAAGTCCAGTTGCCTCTAGAAAAAGCACCTTTTGGAAGTATGTCAAGTGCTCCCCTCTCCTCCATACAACAACCCTGCAGAGATAGGTTGCAGTGAGACGATAGGACTGGCCCTTGAGGTCTCTTCCATGGCTGAGACTGGATGTATCTCTGAATATATGATTTAATAACTTAAGGAGTTGATGCAGCAAAGAAAATTTGTTTTTAGAATCTGTGTTAGAGCTGGCTCCCGCCTGCAAGATAATGAACAGTTGTCATCATTTTTGAACACACATCATACCTGTACCTGTCACTCACCTGCTGTTGGGTTATTAAAGCTGTAAAGTTCTCACATTCAATCTCCAAAAAGTGTTTGATAGGTACAGTAAGAGTAATGTTTAGCCTTCTGTGCACTTTGGGGCCATTCATCCAAAATACCAATCTGTTCTAATGGGTTGTTTTTGTTTTCTTTTAAAGAGGTTTAGAGTATTCGAAAACAGGAATGTTTTATTTCCCTTGGTTGAAGGTTGGCCAGCAGATGATAAATTAGAAATATTAGATTTCAGTTATCATGTAGCTCTCAGATCTAACAGAGCACAATTGTATGCAAACATACTCGGCATAGTGGGAGCAAATTTTTAGGGAATAGAAAACGGGTGTGGAATTTGGAGATTCTCTCGTGAGAGCTGCCACAAAATGGTTGCTATGGGAAGGGAAGGGAGAAAATATTTGCCACAGTGTAGGTAACTCATTATTCAACATTCATTTAGCAAAAGCTAGGGATTTTCTTTATCCATTCATTCATTTTTATATTGTGGAAAGTCCCCCGTCCCAGAAGAATGAAATATTTTGGGAAATATTAAAAATGCAGAATATTGTATTTCCCTAAATGAGAAATGGAGAAAAAAAATTAGAGGCAGAAAACACCCCTCCTTTTCTTAATAGCCTACAGCAGATGTCAACACTTAAGAGATAAAGAGCTTATTGAAAAAAGACAAGTATAGCTCCATTCATAAGCAAATACCCTCACCCAAGAGCCAAAACAGGACAAAAGCCATTAAGTCACAATAGGAATTGCATCACCCCCAGAGCAGTGCAAACTTTAACCAAACCTGGGAGCTCAGACAAACACCTAGGAATTTGTGTTTCCTCTTTTGCCTATAGAGCCAGCTACATGACCCCTACATGACCCCAAAGGAATCTGGCAACAGCCAATAGAATACATGTTCTTGCACAGGAACAGGAAGCTCAAATACAAAGCCCAAAGAAGGTATAACCCCACCTTCAACTCCATTTTGCCAGCTACCCAGAACCACTAACCCATGTGGTTCTGCTTTATCATTAAACCATCATTCCAATCAGCCTCCATGTTTCCAGTGTCTTTCTCCCAGCTTGGAACTGAACTAGACGGATATTTCTTCCCACAGAACATGGTTCTTACTGGTTTAGGTCATGAAAGCCCAACAAGGTAAAAATAGTATATTAATGTAAAAGAATCAAGAAGAATATGGTGATGCAATTACTACAAAGCTACTAAAATCACCATTCATTGCCCAAAGCAGCTCATTTTCTGAAGCAATAGAAAAAGCTAACTTCAAAGAGCAACAGGATCCCTTAAATATGGGAGCATCACTGAAAAACACTTTGAAAACTGAAAAACAACTAATATTTTGGGCAGGATGCAAATAGAGAAATACCCTTTGAATTGCACTTAGAAAACTGTTTATAGTGAACATTCAGACAGTAGAGCAAGTATGAAATGGCTATGGTCACTTTGATTCGCAAATATACTGCATTTTGAATCAATTGTAGTTTTTGATTAGTCTTCAAAGGCAACCTAAGGTAGACTACCCAGCAGAAATCTAGGGTTTTTTTATGCTGCTTGTTTCATTCTTATATTTTGTCATGGTGATTTAAGGCCTTTGTTGTTTGCCACACAGAGTTCATCAGGACTAGAGCAGGCTATAAACATTGCAAAATCAACAAAATAAATTGTGGACTGAAAATACTTGTTAGGAATAACATAGGTTACCTAACGTAGTTTGGGTAAAATAATATATATAGACTATAATAGTGAGTTTAAGTGTGTGTCACTTTAAATGCAAAGTTTGTAATTTTGGGTGCGGCTGTAAATCGCCATAAGAGGGAGCAAGAGAACTGGATTGATTGCTGGCTTACTGGATTGCTTGCAGACAATGATGGATTGATGGTTCGTTAACTGCGTGTTCTTTGCTGTTGCTGAAGGAAGAAAGGAGGTTTGACTTCTTCATATCTCTACTGCGAAGAGATATATTACTGGACTGATATTTGTAAGTTTACTGACCTCTTTTTCGACTCTGGACTTTGCAACTGAATAATCCCCGGACGGACTGAACTAGTGTATGATATATGGACTGTTTTGACTATGCTAAAACTATTACTGGAATAAACTATTTAACTAGCACATTGTATCTGTTTTACTGAGTGTAAGCTACAAAAACGTTTGTCTCACATATTTGCCTGCCTGCCTGACTGCCATGCAGGTTCTGCTAGGGTGTATATCCCTAACAATACTACTCCTTTGAAAGTCGCCATTGGAGGCATAAATATTGCTGACTGGGGAATTCTGGGAATTGAAATCTACACATTAAAGTTGTCAGAGCTGAGAAACACTGATTTAGAGCCTAATTAGCTATAGATTAATACTTTTCAGTTCAGACACTATGCTAGATGGTGGTTAACTATATAAGCATTCTGCTGAAGTGGGAAAGATGTTTGAAGTACCATTTGACCAAATATCTAGGTATGACTATATTATATACATGTAGAAAGTTTAGTACCTACCCCTCCTAGAAGAATGAAATATTTTAGAAAATATTAAAAAGGAAGAATATTATATTTCCTTAAAGGAGAAAAATGCTCTTGGAAAGCAGCCCCCACCTTTCTCAATAGCTCTAGCAGGATTGGGCCAGCCAACCTACAAGGCAATTAGACTTTCAACTCCAGGGTGATGGGATTAAGACATGACTGTCCAGGACATAATAGGATTACCTCTCAGCAGAGCTCATCAATGGCATCATCCAGCAAGGTTCAACCAAACTTATCTCAGACTACCTCAGCTATAACCTCTGCATAGCCCCCTGGGAGTCTGACAACCAATAGAATACATAAGATATGAAACCAATAGAATACATAAGATATGCACAGGAACAGGAAGCTCAAGAGCAATGCCCAAGAGAGAGTATAAATACCTTCTCTCTCTCTCTCTCTCTCCTCCATGTGTTCAGCTGCCCAGGACCTAAAACCCATGTGGTCCTGTCCATCAGTAAACCATCTTTCCAATCAGCCTCCATGTTTCCAGTGTCTTTCTTCCCACTTGGAACTGAACCCAGATGGATATTTCTTCCAACACACCAGAGGTGGTATTCAGCAGGTTCTGACCAGTTCTGGAGAACCGGTAGCGGAAATTTTGAGTAGTTCAGAGAACGAACAAATATCACCTCTGACTGGAGATTTTACAGTATCCTTCCCCTGCCACGCCCACCAAGCCCCGCCCACAGAACCGGTAGTAAAAAAAATTTGAATCCCACCACTGCAATACACACACACACACACACACACACACACAAAGACAGAGACAGAGTCAGACCCCACTATCTTATTGCCACAAAGAAAAAAAAAACCCATGAAGATGCATGAAGCTACCCGACATTGAAGAAGATTTTTATTTAATCAAAATTATGTCTTAGTGTTAGGGGACACAGCTAACAGAGTATATTTTTTTAATCCAGTTTTTCATTAATTTGATCTTGCCTTGCACAGCAGTTCTAGGATGGCACTCACTCCATCACCTAATATCAAGTAAGCAAATAGCAAAAAAGCAACAGTCTGGTGTAATGGTTAAGGTGCTGACCTAGAAAGCAGACTGTGTGTTCTAGTTCTGCCTTAGGCATGAAAACCGGCTGGGTGATTTTGGACCAATCACCAGGAGACTGAGCTCATACTAGAAAGAAGATGTTGAGACTTTGGAAAAAGTACAGAGAAGAGCAACTAAGATGATCAAAGGCCTGGAGACTAAACCATATGAAGAAGGTTTTGGGTTTGGCTAGTGAGTCTAAAAGAAATAAAGAATTAGGGATGACATAATAGCAGCATTCCAGTACTTGAGGGGCTGCTACAAAGAAGAGGGGGTCAAATTATTCTCCAAAGCACCAGAAGGCAGGACAAGAAACAATAGATGGAAACTAATCAAGGAGAGAAACAACATGGAATTAAGGAGAAACTTCCTAACAGTGAGGACAATTAACCAGTGGAACAGCTGGCCTCCAGAAGTTGTAGATGCTTCATCACTGGAGGTTTTTAAGAAGGGTCTAGACAAGTCACTTATCTCAAATAGTATAGGTTCTCCTGCTTGAGCAAGGGGCTGGACTAGAAGACCTCCATAGTCCCTTCCAGCTCATTCATTCTATTCTAAACCCACCTTAGGCATGAAAGCCAGTTTGGTTGACTTTGGGCCAATCACTCCCTCTCAGCCCAACCTACCTCACAGGGTAGTTGTTATGGGGAAAATAGGAGGAAGGAGATTAAATATATTTGGCACTGTGAATTATTTATAAAAATTATAAAGGTGGGATTAAAAAAAAACTAAATAAGAAGAACCTCTCCTTGATCCAGTACAGTATCATGGTTATGATGCTGGCCTGGGAATGAGGAATCTCTTCCTCCGGGTGCAAAAACTATTATAAGAAGCAGATTTTTGCTCCTGTGGACCAAGTATTGGTTGATCCTGGGGCTTTGCTGGCTGAGAGCCATATTGAGGTATTGGGAGCAGCATTCCAAAAAAAATAAATAAATAGGTGGACCAGGCCCAAACGGAAATTGATTCCATTAAATATCGATTGGACTTAAATGAAAATGACATCAATGAAATTCAGGTAGTATCCCCCATGCACACATCATTGTCTCCCTGTTTCCATTTGGATAATCATCATTTCAGAAGTTGTAAATGCTCTAACACTGGAATTTTTTAAGAAGAGACTGGATAACCATTTGTCTGAAGTGGTGTAGGTTTTCCTGCCTAAGCAGGGGGTTGGACTAGATGACCTACAAGGTCCCTTCCAGCTCTGTTAATCTGTTTATCTGTAAAAAGGTCACAAAATAGGAACTGTGTCATTGCGATGATTTAGGGTGCAATGTTGCAGACAAACTCTGCCCACAGCCTGGAGTTCGATCCTGATGAGGCTCCAGGTTGACTCAGCCTTCCATCCTTCCGAGTTGGGGAAAATGAGGACCCAGATTGCTGGGGGCAATATGCCGACATTTGTAAACTGCCCAGAAAGTGCCGTAAAGCATTATGGAGCGGTATATAAGCCTAAGTGCTATTGCTATTGCTTTTGCTAAAATCAGGCATGACTCACTTAACAACCGCCTCGCTTATGTTCATAAGTCAAGAACTACCTGTAGCAGCAGAAGGAATTTCCTGTTCTATTAGGTTCCTGTTTTTCTGAAACCAGAACGGTTCTTGCCTGTTTACAGAGTGATGGAAAGTCTCTTTTGCAGTGTGACTGCCCGCACCATCTGTTCTCCAACAACTTTTATCTGCAGCTTGAAAACAAAATCACGGAGCCGGGGAATTTTCAAAGGAGCATTTTGACACTTTTTTCCCCCTATGCTATCTAATTACAAGCTGGAAGGAGAAGCATCTAGGGACTAGCAAGCAGACAGATTTTGAACTTCTACATGTTGCCTCTGAAAAACAACCAAATATTTACTAGTTGGAAGCATTCGTGAATAGGAAGTTAACTAAATAAAAATAAAAATAAACATCCAAAGCAAGAGAGAGGGGGGCACAACAATAGTATATGAATTCGTATCATTATCAAATAGCAAACTTAAGAGCTCTAAAAATAAGGTGGAGAGTTCCTTTTGTGTGTGCGTGGCTAATAGGTGTTAAAAATAAGAAATATTAGTTTACATTAAGGGGGATAAAGATTTACAACATAAGTGCAATTGTATTTATCTAGGAATCAGGCAAGAAGACCCAAAGCTTTGTTCCAACTATTAGAATTATTAGTTATTATTTATTTGACTGGTAGCAACAGCAATAGTACTTAAACTTATATTCTGCTTTACAGTGCTTTTACAGCCTTCTCTAAGTGGTTTACAGAATCAGCATATTGCCCCCAACAATTTGATTCCTCATTTTACCCATCTCGGAAGGATGGAAAGCTGAGCCAACCTTGAGCCTGGTGGGATTTGAACTGCCAAATTGCAGGTAGTCAGCAGTCAGCAGAAGTAGCCTGCAGTACTGCACTCTAACCACTGCACCACCATGGCTCATAACTTGCTTTCCAGACAGCATTCATTAGCATGGAACATTTTAGTTTCTAACAAGAGTTTGGTCCTTAGCGGATCTTATTAAAAAATATTATATTTTTATAGCATTTATATTTTCCTCTATTGTAATATATGTCTATATGCATTTATATTTTCTTCTACAATCATCTGGTTAATTACATCTGTCTGCATTTGCTAGCTAAGTTATATATCTGAAGAAACTAAATTCTACCACCACTGATTAGTCTGTAATACAGATTGTCCTCAACTTACGACCTCAATTGAGCCCAAAATTTTCATTGCTAAACATGAATTATTGAGTTTTGCCCCATTTTAGACCTTTCTTGCCACCGTTGTTAAGTAAATCACTGTTATGTTAGTAACTCAGTTGTTAAATGAATCTGGCTTCCCCATTGACTTTGCTCAAAAGTTTGCAAAAGATGATGACACATGACCCCAGGACAATACAACCATCATAAATATGAACCAGTTGCCAAGCATCCTAATTTTGATTACATGGGGATGCAGTCACGGTCGTAAGTGTGAAAAAAGGTCATAAGTCACTTTTTTTAGCACCATTGTAACTTTGATGGTCACTAATTGAATGGTTGTAAGTTGAAATGCACTCTTGAGACAGTCCAACAGGACTTTTTGGTAAAGCTGAAATCTACTGGAGGAATTATGGCCACTTTACCTCAGGCAAATCCCTTTAAGAGAGCCAGATGTGATTTGCTAAAGATTATACAAGGAGTGAACGGTAGAAGCACCCTGGCTTTAATGCATAAATTACAATTCCTATCAAAAGCATGGCCAAAATCTATAACTGGGAAGCTATTTGCCAACTGTTTATGCCAGAAATGCAAGCAGATGTCTAAAAAAAGAGACCATGGAAATGTGAAACAGAAGTAAAGGATCTCCTCAGAGAATTCAGGAGAGAAATGTTAATTTTAAAGAGAAAGGTAGTATGCTACCGTTGAAACAGATGGGTAATTTAGGTGTAGTGGGGATTTCTGGCTTAAGCAAATAGTCAGAAAGAGTCTGGTAGCACCTTTTCTGACTAACAAATGTTATTAAAGTGCAGCTCAAGAAAGCGTATGTCTTTTAATAAAAATGTGTTACTCAGAAAAGTGTGTGTTTTGCCACCACACACAAACCTTTTTCTACAGGGGCTTCAGCACAGAAATCCATCACAGCTTCCATACCTTAAAAATGTGCACTAAATTGGGTATGCAAGGTTTTTTTTACTTGTAATCTTATTTCTATCCTGCCTTTCTTATTATTACAAATAACTCAAGACAGCAAACATTAGAATGGAATTGAATTCTTTATTGGCCATGTATGATTGGACACACAATCCCCTCACATCCCGGACATAAACTGTTTCAACTTCTACCCTCAAAACAACGCTACAGAGCACTGCACACCAGAACAACTAGACACAAGAACTGTTTTTTTCCCGAACGCCATCACTTGGCTAAACAAATAATTCCCTCAACACTATCCAACTATTACAAAGTCTGCACTACTATTACTGTTAATCTTCTCATCACTCCTTATCACCCATCCCCTCCCACTTGTGACTGTATGACTGTAACTTTGTCTCTTGTATTCTTACGATTTACACTGACTGTTTCCTAGTATGATTTGATTGCTTATTGTACCCTATGACTATCATTAAGTGTTGTACCTCATGATTCTTGATTCTTGACGGATGTATCTTTTCTTTTATGTATATTGAGAATATTTGCACCAAGACAAATTCCTTGTGTGTCCAATCACACTTGGCCAATAAAGAATTCTATAATCTATAATTCTTTCTATAACAAGAAATTTGTCTCTGGTGCAGCCAACCTTTCACCTTCTATTTACCTCATAACAACCCTGTGAGGTGGCTTACGGTGAGAGAGAGTGACAGGCCTAAAGTCTCCCAGCTGGCTTTCATGGCTTAGTAATTATAGTTGTAAGATGTGACAGTCATGAAGCAGGTCACCCTGTGATCATGCCTGATTTTACACCTTTTGTTTTTGCAAAGATCATTAAATAAACAGCAGTTGTTGAACAAATTAAACACCAGTCATTAAACAAACACATGATATCAAACAAATCTATTTTGCCAGAAATTCAAAAGTAAATCCTGGAGATCAGCAAAATAGCTCCAAAAGCATGTTTATGGGATTGCATGACACTGCAAACAGCCATGAATGCAAGTTGGTTACCAAGCACCCAAAATATGATCATGTGACTGTGAAGGCAGCCATCACAACTTCAAAAATGGGTCATTGATAGCCATTAAGAGCCAGGGTGGCACAATGGTAAGAATGCAAGTTTCAGGCTAATTCTGCTGACTGCCAACTGCCAGCAGTTCAATCCTGACCAGCTCAAGGTTGACTCTGCCTTCCATCCTTCCAAGGTTGGTAAAATGAAGACCCAGATTATTGGGGGCAATAGGCTGCCTCTGTAAAACTCTTAGAAAGAGGGCTGTAAAGCACTGTGAAGCGGTATACAGGTAGTCCTTGACTTACAACAGTTCACTTAGTGACCATTCAAAGTTACAACAGCACTGGAAAAAGTGGCTTTTGACCATTTTTCACACTTATGACCATTGCAACAACCCCATGGTCATGTGATTTATATTCGGATGCTTGACAACTGATTCACATTTACGACAGTTGCAGTGTCCTGGGGCCATGTGATCCCTCTTTGTGATCTTCCGACAAGGAAAGTCAATGGAGGAAATCAAATTCGCTTAACAACAGTGTTACTAATTTAACAACTGCAGTGTTTTGTTTAAGAAATGTGGCAAGCAAAGTCGTAAAAAGGGACAAACTCACTAGCAAAGGTTTCACTTAGCAACATAAATTTTGGGCTCAATTGTGATCATAGCTCATGGACTACCTGTATAAGTCTAAGTGCTATTGCTATTTGGGGAAGACCATCATAACTTCGATAGTTGCTGGTTGTTAAATGAGGAGTGTAGATTTTAATCCATGGCGATCTGTCCCTAACCTATTCTTTCAAGTCTTCCAATGGTGCATTCGTTATGATGGAAGTCACTGCTCCTAGAAGAATGAAGTATTATGAGAAAAATTTTAAAAAGCAGATTATTATATTTCCTGTAAAAGAGAAATAGAAATCTTAAGGGAGACAGAAACGCCCTGCTCCAACAGCTATTTGGTGCCCATTAAGAAAGACTGGGCCATCCTCTCTACAAGACAAAAGACGTTCAGCTCCAGGGTGATGGGATTAAGACATGACCCTCCAGGACACTGTAGGATTATCTAGCAGCATTGCAAAATCTCCTCAGGACAGTGCATCACCCAGCAAACTTCAACCAAACTTATCTCAGAGAAACAAGACCCCAGATGGCCCCATGGGAATCTGACAACAGCCAATACAATACATGTTCTTACACAGGAACAGGAAGCTCAAGTGTGAAGCCCAAGAGAAGGTATAAAAGCCCCCTCCCCCACACTGAACTCCATGTGTTTAGCTGCACCACAGAACCCTATGCTTGGTGGTTCTCTTTCTTTCCAATCAGCCTCCAGCCTCCATTTTGTCTCTAGTGTCTTTCTCCTGCCTTGGAACTGAACTAGATGGATAGTTCTTTCAACAGTTGCCACCATAATTGTGTCTGCTCATCCTCTTATTCTCTTTTCTTCCCCATTTCCCAGCATGAGAATCTTCTCCAGGGACCTGGGTCTGTAGTAGGCTAATTTGAGCCTAGTTATTCATCCCTTGGAGGAGAACTTTGGGTTAATTGATGGTTTTACCGGTTTACCTTGTTCCCATTTACCTCACAGGAGTCAGGGCTCCAAGTTATAGACCCATACTAAGGAAAACTCCGAGGCAGACGGATTATTAGATATATTATATTGGCACAAATCTGTTGAAAACCGACTCTGAAGGGTCCCGTGGTTTTCACCTAGTTAAAAGTAAAAAAATTTCCCTCAACCCCGAACAATCAGTCACACGGTCCAATCACGGCACCATCTGTTGACCCGCTGACATCACTCCTCCTTCCTCCAGCCAGGTGTGAGAACATTCTTGGTTCCCAAGAGAAAGTATTTTGTTTTGACTACACAACCCCAGCTATCTCTATTCCCCCCCCCCCCCATCACTGTGGCAGCACTGAAGCCCCACGATGCCTTCGGCCAGGCCAACTTCAGGTTTGACAACAGGTCCCCAAACTGCCCCGATCTGCAGAAAAACCTACACAGAACAAGTCCCCGGAGCACAAAAGGTTGGGAGCCTCTGATTTGCATTTAGTTTTATTTATTTACTAGCTCGATACCCATGCTTTGCTATGAAACTATGTGGTCGGACTTAGTTTTGGGGGAGAAAAATAAGGAAAACGAATTCTGGCTCTGCCTACCAGCATCCATCAGTATTCATCTGGCTAGTGTCCTGTCAGTGTGTGAGAGAGTTGAGGGCTGTTAGGAAACTGAAACAGTATTTGCTGTGTGAGCAAGGAGATAGCAAGGAGCCTGGACGTGGCTTAGCTCAACTGTTCTGTACTAAAGCTGCTTGATGCTTGAAAGTAAAACTGAAATTGAAACTCCTCTCCTCTGCTTGTGTTTTGCATTTGGAACAGATTAGGGAGGGGAGTAGAACTCCTTAGCATCAGAGTGTGTTAATAATAATATACGAAATACTAATGCTCTGATGGTCATTTCCAAAAATCCTTTCTCAGTGAGCACCTCGAAGCCAAGAGGAACATATGTGCCACATTTCTAGTTTGTAGGCTTTACGGTATATATATCTATATCTATATACTGTATATATCTATATCTATATATCTACAGATATCTATAGATAGATAGATAGATAGATAGATAGATAGATAGATAGATAGATAGATAGATAGATAGATAGATAGATAGATTTTTATTTATTTCCCCATTTGCATTTATTTTGCAATAAAAGTCTGAAACACCAAAAATCAGATAATAGGCAATATTTTTGTTTGTATAAAGCTAAATTGGATATGTTCTTCATAGATTCAAGTGCAAATAGTTAACCCTAATCCCCATCCTTTGTCTAGGGCAGAGCTGTATGGCTGAATTTAGCAAGTGAGGCTCTGAACCGTGAAAATGGACGTACCCCAAGTTGTGTTTTAAAGCAAATAGACACCGCCTTTGAGCAGCCGCCACATTAACTCTGATCCACTGGAGGGCAGATTTAGCCATGATTATTCCATCATCACCACTCCCTTTTAATGTAATTTATCAGCTTTTCTAACTGTGCAAAGCGATCTTTTAAAATGCCAGCGGAACGGAGCGTTACTGATGGATAAATGTCAATAAATATCAGATGAAGGTTAAACATTCTAGATTTGGCTTGGCATTTATCGAGCCACGGGTGACATGGAGTTCTCATCAGGCTGCCCTCTTTTTGACAGCCTTCTTGTTGGGGAAAAAAATTACTGGACAATTTTGAAAGAACCTGGCTGGAGGCAGTGGGATAATTCCCTCATGTAACAAGGCTCTCCTTAACATGGTGCCATCAGCAGTTGTAATTGTAATTGCTTTGACTTCTGCAATTGCAGATTTTTTTTCCCTGATTTGTATTTAGCTATTAGATTGAACAGGAAGAGGAAAGACAGCAAGCTCCTTCCAGGTTGTTCTTCATGAGGACTAGAAACCTAACTGAAATCTATTTCAAAAGCAATGGAGTTTCTTAGAAACAATCTTATTTTTTCTGATGGCAATGTTCTTTAGCTGGATACTAAAGGACTAAATAGTTGTATTTGCTGGAAAAGAGGTCTGGAACAGATGACAATGCAAGAGTATATTCCTTGATAACTAACCAAACTATTAGAAGAGCGACCATTCAAAATTGATGAACGGAGCTAAGGGTACCAGCAACTCATGTAAGATAATCCAGTTCTGCTTTGAAAAGAGAGATGGAGAGAAGAGAAGATTGAAGTTCCATCTTCTGTTCCATCAAAGATGATCTCAGCAATTCCTCTAAGCACAACTCCACATCCTTTTGTTGCTTCACTAGCCACAAGGAGCTTTCACTGTTATATATGGACCCAATGAGCGAGTGAGTAAATGTGAGATGCTTCTAATATTGGAATAATAATGCTAAATTCTTACCTTCTATGCCAAGCGCAGAGAGAATCAGAGTTGAAAAGAACCTTGGCGGTCTTCTAACCCAACGTCCTGCTCAAGCAGAAGATCTCATACCATTCTGGACAAATGGCTTCCAACCTCTTCTTAAAAAACCGCCAGTGCTGGAGCATTCACAACTTCTGGAGGCAAGCTGGTCCTCTGATTAATTGTTCCCACTGTCAGGAACTTCCTTCTTAGTTCTAGGTTGAATCTCTTCTGGATCAAGTTTCCATTCATGACTTCTCGTCCTTCCTTCAGGGGCTTTGGAGAATAGCTTGACTCCCTCTTCTTTATGGCAGCCCCTGAGATATTGAGGCACTGCTATCATGTCAACTCACCAATGTACGAATGTAACAGTCGTTAAAGTTCAGCAGATTAATTTATCACGAACCTCAGAACTTAGTTTCTTAATGTTAAAAGAAACTCAAAACTTCCACATTTTGTGGGTCCAATAACGGCCATCGCTCTATGCATCCATCCTCCATTTTAATCTAGCAAAGGTACTCCTCTACTTAAAACAGTTCATTTAGTGAATGTTCAACGTTACAACAGCACTGAAAAAAGTGACTTATGACCCTTTTTCACACTTAGGACCATTGCAGATATCCTCGGGGTCATGTGATTTATATTTGGATGCTTGACAACCGGTTCGTCTTTATGACGGTTGCGGTGTCCCAGGGTCACATGATCGCCTTTTGCAACCTTGTGACCAGATTCACTTAACAACTGTAATTTAACAACTGCAGTGATTCACTGAACAATTGTGGCAAGAAAAGTCGTAAAATGGGGCAAAACTCATTTAGAAACATACATTTTGGGCTCAATTGTGGTCGTAATGTCAACTCATAAAATATTTCCACGTTCTTTTTAGAGTTGACAACAGAAAGGGAGGGGGGGAAAGGGGTTTGTAAGAGCAGTGTGGCAGCTTGGAAATCGAAAGTGCATTCCATAAATAGTTTTTCAAAGATAGTAACTAAGCGGCTGAAGTTTCTGCCGCGCAAAATTCTAACTGGAGAGTATGATTGATGACTCTTGGCTATGGATGTGTCCCATTGGAGAATATGAATTATGATACACCCAGGGGGTGGTGGGGAAACCAGGGTCAAGGGTGACAATGAATTATGTCTATCAGAGTCGGCTACACCCAGGCAGTGCTGGACATGTTAACTCCCAATAAATCCTTTTGAAGTTTTGGAAGTTTGGCTCCAGGCTCATTATTTAATTGGGGTAACTGCCGGAATCCTGACACGTAAGTCGAGGACTACCTGTAGCCAATTCTAAGGATGATTAGATCAAGCCTCCATTTATCAGGGAAAAAAAATATATGGGGGAAACTCCATTTGACTCCCTTTTTCTTATGTCCAAACCAACCCACAAGATTTTTTTCAACTAGACACAGTTGAAAATTAGTGCTACTCAGCAAAAAAACGTTGTTTTATTTGTTCAGTGCTAGGTACAGAGTGAAGTCACCGTCCAATTTCCAAAATACAAGGCTCACAGCATTTGGAGCAACCAGTTTTCACACAGCCAGCTGCTTATTGTAATGCAAAGGCTTTCATTCACAGAAAATCTGTTCCAGCATCTGGAATCAGGTTCCCGCAGGTTAAAAAGAGGCTTTAAGGTAGGAAGGACAGAATAATTTAAGGCTTCATACAGCACCAAAGATTATCAGCATGAACCCCCTCAAACTCAAAACCTTTTTTTGAATTGAGGCGGCACTTGTCTCAGCCACCGGGATACAGGTAGTCCTTGACTTATAACCATTCCTTTAGTGTCTGTTCAAATGGCACTAAAAAAAAAAAAAGTGATTTATGACTGGTTCTCATACTTATGCCCACTGCAGCATCCCCATGGTTACTTGATCAAAATTAAAGATGCTTGGCAACAGGCTCATATTTATGACAGTTGCAGTGTCCCGGGGTCGCGCAATTACTTTTTGCAACCTTCTGATGGAACAAAATCATTGGGGGTGCCAAATTCTCTTTACAACCGTGTCACTAACTTAACGACTGCAGCGATTCACTTAACAACTGCGGCAAGAAAGGTCACAAAATGGGGCACTCGCTTGTCTCACTTAGCGGCAGAAATGTTGGGCTCCACTGTGGGCGTAAATCGAGGACTACCTGTTATCAACCAGGGCTGTGGGTTACCCTGTCTCCCGAACCCTCTTCATGATTCCCAGCGCAACTTTCCTCTGTCGCCATATAAAAAGTGGGGTTTCCCATAGCATCGCTCTAACCCCACCCCATGTGACTTGCTCATCTGAACTGCGTACCCCACCCTCTTCCCCACCTCCCCCTCTTCCATTTTGCAATCAGAGTCCCTTGTTTTTGACTTGAATCCTCTAGAACAGGGGTCTCCAACCTTGGCAACTTTAAGCCTGGAGGACTTCAACTCCCAGAATACCCCAGCCAGCTTTGCTGGCTGGGGTATTCTGGGAGTTGAAGTCCTCCAGGCTTAAAGTTGCCAAGGTTGGAGACCCCTGCTCTAGAACCATATTTATTTATTTTTCTCCCACAGCATCTGCTTCCGGGGTCTTCCACAATTCTAAGTAATTTAATGTAGCTAGTTACAGATTAACAGAGTTAGAAGGGACCTTACAGGTCATTTAGTCCAACCCCCCACCCAAGCAGGAGACCCTGCACCATTTCTGACAGATAGCAGTCCAATCTTTTCTTGAAAGCCTCCAGCGATGGATGTTTCCACAACTTCCAAGGGCAAGCTGTTCCATTGGTTGTTCTCCGTCAGAACATATCTCCTTATTTCCAGGTTGAATCTCTCCTTGTTCAGTTTCCATTATTCCTTGTCTGGCCTTTGGGTGCTTTGGATAATAGCTTGGCCCCTTCCTCTCTGTGGCAGCCCCTCAAATATTGGAAGACTGCTATCATGTCTCCCCTGGTCCTTCTCTTCACCACACTAGCCAAGCCCCGTTCCTGTAACTGTTCTTCATATATTTCAGTCTCCAGTCCCCTAATCACCCTGGTTGCTCTTCTCTGCACTTTTTCTACGGCCTCAACATCTTTTTTATAGTGTGGTGACCAAAACTGGATGCAGTACTCTAGGTGTGGTCTTAGTAGAGATGGTGCATCTGAAGTTATCTAAAGAAGGCTGAATGTTCATATGCTCGTAACAAATCCCACTGGCTTAGGCTGCTAAACACCCAGTTAAATCTGAAAGGTTGCAAGAGTCTGTACAGGCAGTCCTCAATTTATAAGTGTTCACTTAGCGACTGCTCAAAGTTACAACAGACCTCCCTGGGAGTACTTATGACCTGGATTTTAATTTCTGACAGCCGGCTGTCCCTGGATCAAGTGATGCCATTTCATGACAATTTTGCGGTAAACTGTCATTTACTTCTGGTTTTCGTCACAACAAAGTTTGTAAAATTAGGACGGTTTACATAGGTGATCTGATTTATAACTGCCACAAGTTACGACCATGATGGGTAGGCTCTGCTGCAATCATTAACTTGAGGGCTACCTGTATGCTGGATTTAAGGGAGAACACTGGCCAGTGCTACAGGCCATTTCTAAAGCAAAAGGATATACATGGCTAAATGGCCACAGAAATCAGTAACCTGTGCCTTTGGAACTTCCCTGTTTTCCCAATTAATCCCTATGTCATGATTGTGGCACAATTACACTCCAGGAAATGCTACTGGAGCAGTGTCTAAGGATGACATCCTCCTGACTTTGGAATCTGCATGAATTAATCTGCCAATTTCCAGCTCAAGCTTTTCTTGTTTCGTTTTTGCCAAAAAAGAAAAACCTGCTTTTATAAAACCCGGAACTATTTTCCTCCCAGAAATGTTTACAGAAAGGCTGGGAGCCGTCCACTTGGCTATTGTGCCTGCACCAACAGCATTTTAAGCAAAAAAAACCTTATTGCACATTTCAAAAATGTTGATGCTTATTTCAAGCCCATGTGGGCACACTAACCAGAACTGCAGAAAGGAAAATGTTCGCCATCTTCAGTAACATGAGATAGGCTTATGTCCAGTTGAGATTGCTTGAGTGGACTAGACAGAGTTGAAAGTTAGAAAAATCATGGAGAAAAATTGGTTGGATGATGGGGTTAGGTTTCCACCTGCTGTGGATATTTCAAGTTTTGAAGAAATATTCCAACCGTGGATGCTTTTTCAATACTCCAAGACTGATTATCTCAATGAGATCTAGTCTCATGCAAGAGAATATAATACATTACACATGTGTGACCAATGTTAACTGGGGTTCTTTTTTAAAGCAGTTCCTTACAATTTAGCTTTTGGGTCTTTTTACCATAGCAACACAGAAGCATCCAATTTTATATTGCTAGTTTTTTTCCCCCTGGGAAAGAGAGAATTCTAGCCAGGAGAGACCTTAAATGTGTTTGGAACAAGAATATGTCTTTAACCCCAACCCACCTCAAAGGCACCAAAGGGAATATATCCTACTCCTTACTGGTATCTGATACTGAGATATACCGCTCCTGAATAGGGAAGTTCCATTTAGAAGTTGATACTTTTAAATTGCTATGATGCTATGCTGGTACTCATCCTAAACTCTGCCCCCAGGAGGAGGAGGAGAAGTCACTGACCTACATCCTGCCAGCCAAAATTTATGTCTCAATTCTGGGCTTCTAAAAAAAAAAAAAAATTGTCTACCTTTTCTAAATCTCAACAGATAACATGTCTTTTCTCCCATCTTCCCAGAATTGTTTGAAAAAGTTGGCTTTATACAACTGGCAGTTCCACCTCCTGGAACTACAGTTCCTAGCCATAATGATGTAGTGACCAGGAACCATGGGGATTGTAATCCACACATGCAGTGCTCAACCAGTTGGGAACAATGGTCTAAGGCTCAGGGAATCGCTTCCCAACTTTAGCTACTGTAGGATTATGAAGACTTCAGATCCCAAAATTCCACAGCCAAGATGGCTGGTTGGGGAATTCTGGGAATTGAAGTCCTCATATCTTATTGAGAAAGACTAGCCTAGGGGACTGAATAGAACAGAGCTGGAAGGGACCTTGGAGGTCTTCTAGTCCAGCCCCTTGCTCAAGCAGGAGAACCTATACCATTTCAGGTAAGTGATTGTCTAGTCTCCTCTTAAAAACCTCCAGTGATGGATTGCCCATGATTTCTGAAAGCAAGCTGGGATAAGATAAAGATTCCCCTCACACATACGTGCTAGTTGTTTCCGGCTCTAGAGGGTGGTGCTTATCTCCTTTACAAAGCCAAAGAACCAGCGCTGTCCAAAGACGTCTTCGTGGTCATGTGGCCGGCATGACGAAATGCCCAAAGGCGCACAGAACGCTGTTATCTTCCCACCAAAGGTGGTCCCCATTTTTCTACTTGCATTTTTACATGCTTTCGAACTGCTAGGTTGTCAGAAGCTGGGACAAGTAACGGGAGCTCACTCCATTACACGTTGCTAGGGATTCGAACCGGCAAACTGCCGACCTTTCTGATTGACAAGCTCAGGGTTTTAGCCACTGAGCCATCCCGTGTTGGGACACAATACACCAACCCCTTAACTTTACAATACACCAGCACTTTTATAGAGGTCAGCACTAAGGGGAGAATAGTCTCCAGAAACGCGTCAAAGCATTGAGCACCCCACTTCTAGTATCCTACAGACAGCTAATAAGAGTTCGCCCAATTATCCAATGGGCATCAGGTTGGAGAAATCAATTTTTAGACCTCCCACCCATTGTTCTCCATTAACTAGGCCTTGGGAACCAAAAGGATTGCTGTAAAAAAATGTTCTGGAAGAATCATCAAATTCCAGCTTATGCAGGCCATGTTATCTATCGTTGAATGAGCAAGCATCTCTGCCCACAGACCTAGGAAACTGGGTCTTCCTGCTTTTTGCTTTGCTTCTTCTTCCCTTTCAGCGATCCCCACCTCCACCCGAAACTAAAAGTTTCCAACACCAGCCAGACACCCAGTATCTGCAAGATCCAAAGCTGTCTGCAATACAAGTAGTCCTCGACTTACAACCATTCGTTTAGTGACCGTTCGAAGTCACTATGGCACTGGAAAAAGGGACTTGTGTTTTTCACGCTTACGATCATTGTAGGATCCCCACAGTCACGTGATCAAAAAATTCCAACCCTTGATCATGGGCTCCCACTTATGGAGGTTGCAATCTCCTGGGGTCATGTGATTCCCCCTTCTGACAAGCAAAGCCAACAGGGGAAGCCAGATTCACATAACAACTGTATTACTAACTGAAGGATTAACTTCAGTTAACTTAATCAAGGATTGACTCAACAACCGTGGCAAGAAAGCTTGTCAAATGGAGCATAACTCAACAATTGTCTCGCTTAGCCGCAGAAAATTTTTGAGCTCAATTGTTATCAAATGAAGTAGAATATTTTAGCTCAGGGTTAACATGAGGGGTGGTCCTTGGTGCTCTCTGAGCTTCGTTTTTTTCTTGCAGATGTTTCCTTATCCAAATAACAGAATAGAATATAGAAAATAAAATAGAATAGAAAATAGAATACAATATAAAATAGAGTAGAGAATAGAATAGAAAATGGAATAGAATATAAAATTGAGTAGAGAATAGAATAGAAAATAAAATAGAACAGAATAAAAAATAGAATAGAATATAAAATAGAATAGAGAATAGAATAGAAAATAAAATAGAACAGAATAGAAAATAGAATAGAATATAAAATAGAATAGAGAATAGAATAGAAAATAGAATAGAGAATAGAATAGAAAATAGAATAGAATTTAAAATAAAAGAATATAAAATAGAATAGAATAGAATATAAAATTGAGTAGAGAATAGAATATAAAATAGAATAGAGAATAGAACAGAAAATAAAATAGAACAGAATATAAAATAGAATAGAGAATGGGATAGAAAATAAAATCAAATAGAGAATAGAATAGAAAATAGAGAATAGAATAGAAAAGAAAATGGAATAGAATAGAAAATAGAACAGAATTCTTTATTCGCCAAGTGTGATTGGACACACAAGGAATTTGTCTTTAGTGCATAAGCTCACAGTGTACATAAAAGAGATAAGTGATAAATCATGACCATAGTCGTCATAAATACATTCTTCATCAAACTAAGTAACATCATCAGTGCTAGTAACTAGTGACCTAGTTTGGGTAATGAAACGCCTGCAAGAAAACAGCCAAGCTCAGCAAGAACCAAGAGCTCAATTGTGGCTGTAAGTAGAGGACTACCCATATAAGATGCACACCAGGTATATCCCTTCCCTTCAAATTTCCCCGCAAACGCATCAGTAAGAATCAGGAACTAGAACAGAAGGTTTTTTTTCCAGCATGAAGTTGATTTCCAGTTATTCCCAGCAACAATTCAGCCCCAAGGATTCTAGCTGAGGTGGCATCAGAAGTTGCCAAGTTATGGCAAAACAAAAAATTGTTTTTAAATCACATTGTGGTAAAGGAGAAAAAAAAAAACAGTCACAGCTACCCAGGTCTTCTCTGGGAAAGTGGAACAGGAGCTAGAAAACTGTAGTGTTTCAACTGTAGTGTAGTCGCAATGTAGTGTTTCAGTGTGATTCTTTGGTCTCAGCATCTGGATTTTTGTTTTCAAAAGCACGGAGGTCTTCAGGAAGTCTTGAGGCAGAAAAGGAGCCCATGAAATTCCACACAAAACAGCCAAGGGATGGGCTCCAAACCCACAAGGTTGCCCTTTCGCCCCCAGTTGTAACTTGGCATCGGGGTGGGTGGTGGTGGTAGTCACGTTTTGCAAACTATATCGCAGTGTGGCTGAAATGTAAGCTGCCCTCCTGGAAGATCTGGGCCCATGAGGGGACTCCAGTGCCAAAGCCACGTGCCCTTCCCCCACCCCATGTGGAAGGAGGGGCTCTGGGTGGGCCCCCTGGGACCCTAATGGCCTATCTGCCGGTCATCGTAGGTGCTGTATCGCTTGACGTGAATGCGCCTGACTCGCTCACGCGGCTCGTAGTTGCCATCCTCGTCTTCCCCGCGGGAGGCCTGGCTCCGATTTTGGCTCGTGGCCTCCAGTAAGGAATTGTCAGGCACCCGGGGAGTCTCATATAGCAGGATGTTAAGCGTTTCCTCGTAGATGCGGGCCTCAGGGAATTCGACCTGGAGGAGGAAGAAGAAGATGCAGCTTTGGAAATCAAAACAACGGTTCCATCTTGCCTCCCTCACACAGACCGTCACCTGTAACCCTGAGATCTCAGAAGGATCAGGGCCTGAAAGCCATCAGGATCCCCCCACAGTGGCCGCTTGCCAGGCAAAAGAAAACAGGCACCAAGATAGGGTTCAAAAGTACAGGTAGTCCTCGACTTACAACCACAATTGAAGCCAACATTTCTGATGTTCAGGGAGGCATTTATTGAGTTTTGTCCCATTTTACGATCTTTCTTGCCACAGTTGTTATGCGAATCACTGCAGCTGATGTTATTAACTCGGTTGTTAAGTGAATCTGGCTATCCCATTGCCTTTCCTGTCAGGTCACAAAAAGTGATCACATGACCCTGGGACACTGCAACAGTCATAAATATGAACCAGTTGTCGGGCATGTGAATTTTGATCACACGGTTGTGGGGATGCTGCAAAGGTTGTGTCTTCGAAAAACGGTCGTAAGTCAATTTTTTTTTTAGTGCTGCTGTAACTTTGAACAGTCACTAAATGAACTGTTGTAAATCAAGGACTAACCCTAACCCTAACCTAGGCCACGCCCACCCCAGCTCTGCGAATGGGAAAACCTCCGTGAAAAGTCACGTGATGGCAATGTGATGCCACAAGTTTGACACCCATGATCTAGTCCAGAGGTCTTCCAACCTTGGCAACTTTAAGCCAGGCGGACTTCAACTCCCAGAATTCTCCAGTCAGCTTTGAAGTCCGCCTGGCTTAAAAGTTGCCAAGGTTGGAGGCCTCTGGACTAGTCCCATTTTCCTGTCTGATTTACCAGGAGGGCTGACATGCGCCCAGCAAGTAGAGCGAAGAGCAGAGTAACATCATTCAATTAGGGCTACTACTTGTCAAGGAAAGGAGTCTAATTTCTTGACAGGTAAGAGCTGGCTGCAGCCTGATTTAAGAAGCATCTCTCTTCCCTTTCTTGCAAGCAACATCTTGTGTGACATGCCTGTTGGCATAAGAAACCTTGAACCTCTGAACGGGCCGACAACTTGGACTGACCCAAACTTTTGAACCGACTATTCTCCTTGCTCCTATTTGAAAGCAACTCCATTCAGGGAAGCATCTAAGTCTCTGTTTTACTTTGCACGCTATTGTATTTTGGCCTTGAATAAACCGAGAAGGTACCATAGCAACTGTCTTGTGAGTCAGAAATGGAAAGCAGGACACTGTCTCCAATATCTGGATTTAAGATCTGCTCTCTGCAGCAACCACTCCAGAGGTGGTATTCAGCAGGTTCTGACCAGTTCCGGAGAACCGGTAGCGGAAATTCTGAGTAGTTCAGAAAACTGGCAAATCCCACCTCTGACTGGCCCCGCCCCCATCTACTCTCTGCCTCCCATTGAGTCCCAGCTGATTGGCTGGGTCTTCTTTGGTTGCCCTGCACAGGAGAACAGAGCTGGAAAGCAGGTTAGTGGGGTGGGGAGGGAATGGGGATTTTGCAGTATCCTTCCCCTGCCACGCCCTCCAAGCCACACCACGCCCACCAAGCCAAGGTAGTAAAACATATTGAATCCCACCACTGCTCCACTCTAAGAAAAGTTAAATTCCCTGGTGGATTCCCCTCCAACTGAGTCAAGCAAAAGGCTAGCCGGCTGCCAAACACCCCACCACCATCTCCATTTCAGAGAACGCCTTTCAGCACCCCTCCTCTGACATGGATGCTGGAGCAGTAAAAAGCACATTGAAATACAGGCTCTGATGTAAGATTTAAATCTGTCCTAAGACTTAAGGGTCAGTGATTTCATTTTCAGCCCCTCCACTCCAAAATGGCTATTTCAACTGGCTTGCCGTGGTAGCCATTTCACAAAGGGGAAGCAGCCATTTTGACAGCAAGCAGTAGCACTTAAGACTTATATATCGCTTTACAGTGCTTCATAGCCCTAAGTGGTTTACAGGGTTAGCATATTGCCCCCAACAATCCGGCTCCTCATTTTACCCACCTTGGAAGGACAGAAGGCTGAGTCAACCATGAGCCTGGTGAGATTCGAAGTGCCAAATCGCAGGCAGCCGGCAGTCAGCAGAAGTAGCCTGCAGTACTGCACTCTAACCACTGCGCCACTGCGGCTCAAGATGCTTCCCTTAATGATGTGTAAGAACAACCTTGGGATATGTGTGGAAGAAAGGCTGCCTAGGAAACTATCAGATAAAGGACGGAGGGAGCCTGCAGCTTCATAACAGGCAGAAGAAGAAACTCAGAAAGAAGGCTTGTACTTTCAGACTTGCAAGATTCTGTTAAGACAGCCTTACAATAATGTAAAATTAGCTCACCTGGTCATGTTTTCTGTCTAGTCTACCTGGGAGATTGAGGTCCCCTCCACCCCCACAATGGCAGGTATCATCTTCTTCTTTGAATGACCCCTTAATCCCTTGCTTGGTGGATTCTGGGTAACTGAATAGAGTTGGACTTTTTACTGGCCGAATGCCTTTCCTTTCACCAATATGGAGTTTTGTTCAGCATATATAGTCTCATTGTGCCCAGAGAGAGAAACATCAGCCTCTACCTAGGATCGAACTCACAGCCTCCTGATTGTGAGGAGAGAGCTCTACTTCTAGGCCAACGCACCACCCCACCGCAGCAGGTATCCCAGGTATTAATCCTGAGCCCTTCATCCTCTCAGCTCGGATCTCCATCCCAGGGACCGGAATCGCCAATTACCTTCGTTTGCTTCTTTTCCGTGGCGTAAACAATGGAGGTGCAACAGACTTCAGCCAGCTTCCGCCCCTGGCCAAAGAAACTCCAGCAGCAGATCTCGTCCCCGATGACGTCCTTGATGAAAAGTACCCTCTTGTTGAATCGGAGCGAGAGCTTGTCAAAGAGTTCGATGTTCTTCAGGAGATTGTCGTCGGAGTTGCTGGAGGGGGGGTGGCAAAAAAAAAAGCAAGCAGCACTGGTTTTATTTATTAAATTTGTACACCGCTCAAACTCGCCATCGAAAGCGATTCTGGGCAATTGGGAGGCCGGAAGGATTCCGTATCTCCGCTCTCTCCTCCGGCGCCAAAAAACATTGTGTCGAGGGATGTGTGGAGCCTCCCTAGATCCAGCGGCTCCCTTGTGCAAGCAGAGGCATCTGGAGATAGAGGTAGTCCTTGACTTACGACCAGAATGGAGCCCAAAATTTACTGTTGCTAAGCGAGACAGTTTGAGCCTCCCCCCCTCCATTTTACGACCTTTCTTTCCACGGTTGTTAAGAGAATCCCTGCAGTTGTGAAACGGTTAGCGAAGCAGTTGTGAAGCGAATCTGGTTTCCCCACTGACTCTGCTTGTCGGAAGGTCGCAAAAAGGGGATCACTTGGTCCTGGGACACAGCAATGGTCATAACCACGAACCAATTGCCAAGCGCTCGAATTTTGATCACATGACTCTAGGACCCAGCAACCATCATAAATAGGAACCAGTTGTCAAGCATCTGAATGTTGATCATGTGACCATGGGGATGTGGCAAGCCACATAAGTATGAAAAAGGGCCATAAAGTCACTTTTTTGGGGTGCTGCTGAACTTTGAACAGGTCACTAAATGAATGGCTGTAAGTCAAGGACTACCCGTACAGAGGTTTTCACATGCTAAGGGTTCCAAAGGACAGGATGCTCTCACCTGGTCCAGGATTGAGCTGGGCCTCTGGTTCTACTGGCGCCACCACTCTGGCATTCAGCAGAAAAGGACAGACTAAAATGGCCCAAAACTCACTTTAACTCTCTTGCTTAGCATCGGAAATGTAGGAGTTATTTGTTAGTCGTAAGTTGAGGACTACCTGTAGATAAACTAAAAGGATCTACTCAGAGGTTGGCATAAAAGAACTCCAGCCTCTGGCTCCATTTTCTTTCCTGGAAAATAAAAATGGCAGGGGTTTTATTACGAAACGGACTCCTAATCCAAAAGGGGAGGGGAAAAAAAAGATTTGGGGGAGTGTGTACTGTGAGAAAGAGTCATAGATCATGGTCATGCTGCAAATGGCAGTAAATGTGGGTTGGTTGCCGAGAGCCCGAAATGCGGAGATGTTCAGAACCAAGTCATAAGTACTTTACTTAGGTCCACTGTAACTTTGAACAGTTGCTAAGTGACCGATCATATATGAGGATTACTTTTAATGTATTTTATGTATGTATATATGTGTGTGTGTGTGTATATGTATATGTATCCTCTAACCCCCACTCCTTTAACCTCAAACTAACTACTATTGACCTCACCCCATTCCTAAGAGGTCTGTAAGGGGCGTGCATAAGTGCACCATCGTGCCTACTGTCCCTGTAGTATTGTCCCCATTTATTCGTATTTATTTCCTGTATTCTTACTCATGTATTCTTACTCATGTTTATACTTATACCTATTATCTTGTGATTGACAAATCAAATAAATAAAATAAATGTATATACATACACACATACACACACACACATATACATACATACACACATATATACTCAAATATATATATACACGCACACGCACACATACACACAAATCATAGGTCGAGGGCTACTTTGGAATTCAGCCCCACGGTACCTGGTTTTTGTTCAAGGTAACTAGCTTGACATCCTGGCCTCCGTCACAGATGGATTACAAAACAGGTGAATTTGTGTCCAAATACCAGTTTATCCTTAGCTCTGATTTTTCATTGCTAATGCAGCAATCTTGTTGTTTACTTTAAACAGCAGTGACTTCATTTCTACTGCTGCTACTATAATTAATATCTTTTTACCTTGTACTTTGACCAGAGAATTGTCATGTAAAGGTAGATAAGACGCAGAAATGCAATTAAATGTTAAGTCAGTGGCAAAATAATCTTGACTGCTGTTTTTAAAGCTTGAATAGATCTTAAAGCGTCTTTTCTAGGGTTTGTGCCTAGGATTAATTTGCCAAGCTCTGACTGAAGACTCAGAGTACAATTGCTTTGCTACAGTAATAGAATTTTTCAGTTTAATGACTGATTTCTAAGGTGGCTTTGAATCGGATCAATTCCCATTCTCTCCAAGACGTCCTTTTGCCTTGTTTCAATACGTAACTACAAAATGCAAACTTTCTTTTACTTTTAAAATGTACACGTTACATTTTATATTGTAAATCATACCTATCTGCAATACATGCTACGTTTTATGCACGTAACAGGTTGCCCTCAACTTATGACTAATTAAGCCTGTAATTATGGTTGTTAAGTCGTGCTAGTTATAACCATGCGACCACACCTAATTTTACAACCCTTGTTGCGGCAGTTGTTAAACCACCGGCATGGTTGTTATGCGAACTCGTTGTTCACTGTGGGTAGGTTTTGCTCAAAACTGGAAGTAAATGCCAAACTATACCAAAAAAACGTCATAGACCATGGCCATGTGACCGTGGGACGCTGCAAATGGCAGTAAATGTGGGTTGGTTGCCGAGAGCCCGAAATGGGGAGATGTTCAGAACCAAGTCATAAGTACTTTTCTTAGGTCCATTGTAACTTTGAACAGTTGCTAAGTGACCGATCATATAGGAGGATTACTTTTAATGTAATGTAATGTAATGTAATGTAATGTAATGTAATGTAATGTAATGTAATGTAATGTATGTATATGTATCTTCTAACCCAGGGGTCCCCAACCACCGGTCTGCGGACCGGTACCGGTCCGTGGAACAAGTCCTACCGGGCCGCTGGCTTGCTGGGCACCGCCATCTTGTTTTGATGAAAAAGTGCTTCTGGTGAGCTTTTCCGGGTAGAAAGCTCACCGGAAGCACTTTTTCATCAAAACAAGATGGCGTGCGCTCGTGAGCTTTTCCGGTAGAAAGCCATTTCTACCCGGAAAAGCTCACCAACGGCGCCATCTTGTTTTGATGAAAAAGTGCTTCTGGTGAGCTCACCGGAAGCACTTTTTCATCAAAACAAGATGGCGGCGCCCAGCTGATGTCGGTACTGGGCTGCGCCATAAAAAAGGTTGGGGATCACTGCTCTAACCTATAGGTGGCTGGCCAGGGGAGGAGTGAAGTAACCAAGCAACCGGGCAGCACCTTGATTGGACAGCGTAATCAGTGACTTGGGAGAAAGGGGAAACGTTTACTTTTTCATCAGGTGAAAGCCGTGGGAACTTTCAGAGTCGGCTTTCACCAGTTGTGCCAATATGCCGCATCCAATAAATTGTTCTTTGAGGAATTTGCCTGCCTCAGAGTTCTGCTTTCTATGGGTGCATTACTCGGAACGCTGATATCGCCGTTGTGACTTTGAACAGTCACGAAGTGAACTGTTGTAAGCCGAGGACTACCTGTACAGTGTTGCAAAGCTTTTAGGTCTGCTTGGGGGGGTCTTCCTAGATTCAACTGGTGGATCACCGCAGAAACAGGAGGGTGAATCCGACCTTCCCAGAGTTCCAAACTTTTGTCTTTTAAGTTTCAGCGTTAGCCCAGGGAAGGGAGGTGTTTACCTTGTGTAGGAGTATTTGTTGTTACTTCGGTTATAAAGGAGCTTCACCACTGGCTGAAAAAAAGGGGGAGAAAAAAAGGGGGAGGTCAATGCAGGCCAACAGAATGCAGAGACTCATTGCCCTGGATCCCACAAAGCTCTGGGAACAGAGGCATTGAATGCTCCCAGGTCATTATGGGAACCTGAAATCACCATTCCTGACTCAGGTGTTTGCAAGAAGGAGAAAAAACAAGCCATGGAGGAAATCTTGCCAGGCCTTCAGATTCCCAGTACAGGTCATCCTTCATTTACAACCCTAATGGTATAGTGTAGGTATAGGGCAGTGATGGCTAACCTTTTAAGCATCGAGGGCCCAAAGCGTGTGGGCATGCACGCACCCCCAAAATGCAATGCACGCACATCGCACGCGCATGTCCCCTGCCCTCCGCACATCCCCTGGGCACGCGCTCCCCCCAGTGCATATGTAGACAAGACCCAAAGACTAGCTGGCTGGCGGGAGGCCTGCATGCATACGCGGCGGAGCTGAGCTGGGGTGACGGCTCATGTGCCCACAGAGATGTGTGCCATCCCTGGCACACGTGCCACAGGTTCGCCATCACAGGTATAGGGTCTCCTGCTTGGGCAAAGGGGGTGGGTTGGACTAGATGACCTACAAGGTCCCTTCCAACTCTGTTAATCTGTTAGATTGAGACCAGAACTTCTGTTGTTAAGCAAAGCAGTGGGGGCCTCCCTCCATGGTTAAGCAAATCACTGCAGTTGTTAAGTGAATCATTCTGTCATTAAGCAAATCAGTCCAGAAAAAGTTTAACCATTTGATAAAATCCTTTAGGAGGCCGTTTGACATAGATAAGGCTCAAAAGTCTGAACAGCTTTCCTCGCTGGGAATTATTATTTTTTTTAAAAAAAGTGCTGTGGAATAGCTCTGCGGCTTCTGCAGAGGGAGATGACAAAGGCATGTGTATCACCTTGACTTTTTTGCCTTTCACTTGGATGCTCCTTGAGTAGCTCCAAAGAAACAACACAAAGAACAATATACTTTATCCTTGCCCAGAATCACTGAGAATGAATTGGGTGGCCATACACATTTTCATGAATGAATGAATGAATGAATGAATGAATGAATGATAGGCATGGCTATTCCAAGTACTCCTTTGCAATTTATTCCCTAAATTGGGGGATCTTAATTGGAACAGAAAGGGAAGAGGAACAATGGGGAACCCAATCCACTTTGGAGCCCCCTCCCCATCATTAACTCTACCCATCTCCAGCAAATTCCCCGTGTTTCCCCCAAAGAGCAGACTCCAAAAATAACAAAAGTGGTTTTATCTGCCATGAGCTGAAAAGGGTAAACCACAACAGCCTTTTTTCAAATACAGGTAGTCCTCAACTTACAGTGACCGAAGTTACAACAGCACTGAAAAAAGGGACATATAACCGTTTTTCAAACTTACAACCGTTGCAGCATCTCCATGGTCACGTCATGTTACATTCGGATACTTGACTCACATTTACGATGGTTGCAGTGCTATGTGATTCCCCCTTTGGTGACCAAGTGTTGCTATTTTAAGAACTGCAGTGATTCATTTAAAAAATGTGGGGAGAAAAGTAAAAAAAAAATGGGACAAAAATTCACTTAACAAGTTTCTCACTTAGGGACATAAATTTTGGGCTCAATTGTGGCCCGTAAGATGAAGGCTATCTGTACTCATGTCACCTCTAGGTGTTCAAATAGCATGGAAAATATTGATATTTTAAAAGCTGAATGGAGCCTCCTTTTCCCTCTTCCTCATTCTTCAGATGCTGGGACAAAGTTCAAATTCCCAGCCACCAATAAGGAAGACAAAGTGGCTGAGACTTTGGATGGCTTCCCATGTGGTGCCAATCCAGGCTTGGGATGACTCTGGCTTGGAGCAGATGTGCTTACCCTCTGTTAGTTCAAGGATCACACTAAACCTGAGGCTTTGGGGTTTTTTAAAGGGTAAAATAGCAATAGCAATAGCACTTAGACTTATATACCGTGTATATATACAGGAAGAGAAGGATTTATATTCCATATTATATTTATATTCCATTCCCCACCATCCAGTCAGAGCTGAGGAAGCTTCTCGGATGAGAAGCCAAACGTCTTCAAAGGAAAACCAGAAAGTCCCGTTGCCTCTTGGACAGGGGTGGGATTCTACCAGTTCACACCTATTCTTTAGAACCGGTTGTTAACATTCTAAGCAGTTCGGAGAACCGGTTGTTAGAAGAAATTATTGGCCTAATCCTGTAAGGAAGGCAGGAAGGAAACATTCTGGTGTTGCTTACAGAAACTGCCTCTCCGTTAACCCTTATTACATTCTTGGCAGGACTAGACTTCCTGTCTCAGGAACGTCTCTGGAGTTTTTTTCCCCTCCTTTGCTGGTACTTTGCTTGTGTGGAGTGACCATTCAAAGTTACAATGGCACTGAAAAAAAGTGACTTATGACCATTTTTCACACTTACAACTGTTGCAGCATGCCCACAGTCATGAGAGGCCAGGCGAGGAGATGCGTGCCTCGATGTGAGTGATATTGAGTTGGCCACGCCCAGCCAATAACATGACCACCAAGCCATGTCCACCCAGTCACATGACCACCAAGCCACGCCCAACTAAGCCACACCCACAGAACCAGTTGTTAAAAAAATTGAATCCCACCCCTACTCTTAGAAAAATAAAGCACCTTTGGCACTGCATAGGTAAGTGACAACAGTTCACTTGGTGACCGTTCAAAGTTACAATGGCCCTGAAAAAAGTGAGTTGTGCCCATGTTTCACGCTTGTGACCACTGTTGTCTCTCCATAGTCACATGATCAAAATTCAGACGCTTGGCAACTGACACAAATTTATGACGGTTGCAGGGTCCCAGGGTTACGTGATCAACCTTTGCAACTTTCTGACAAATGAGGTCACTGTGGAAACCAGACAACAACTGCAATGGTTCACTTAACAACTGTAACAGGAAAAGTCGCAAAGTGGGGCAAATCTCACGTAACAAGTTTCTCAATTAGCAACATACATTTTGGGCTCGATTGTGGTTGTAAACTGAGGACTACCCGTAATGTGTGAATTGGCCCTTTTCGCCTGCTCATTCTCTCTTCATCCCCCCCAAGTACCTTCATGGCTGATTCAATGAGCCTCTCTTCCTCTTTCGGAGAAGTGATGACAGGGATATTGCAGACTGGGTGGTAGGTCTCTTTCTTGTCCTGCAAAGAGAATTGCACACACATCCAGACA
Source organism: Notechis scutatus (assembly GCF_049901735.1). Lineage (NCBI taxonomy): Eukaryota > Metazoa > Chordata > Lepidosauria > Squamata > Elapidae > Notechis > Notechis scutatus. The sequence goes on along the minus strand of NC_142009.1, from coordinate 12,765,869 downwards.
GATTAAAGCAGGGTAGACTGCCACTGCCTCTGGAATCCCATTGTTTTGAATGGCAGAAATGAAGATTTAAGTTATCCCATCTGGCTTTTGTTGTGGCCCGCCAGTGGCCAGCAGAGCTGGCAGCAGAACTCAGACAGTGAGGAGGTTGGGGAGGAACATGGGCCAGTCCTGGAGTCTGGGGGAAGGCTGTGACGAATGCTCTAGCGCCAGATGGGGCCAGGGCCGTCTGACAGTTATCAGCTGCCTTCGGAGTCGGAAATCAGTGGGGCAGAAGAACAGCTGGAGCCTGTTCTCAGTGTGTGCTTGCACAGAGCTGCCAGGAGAAGGGAACAGCTAAGGAACAAGGGTCGACTCGGGAATAAAGCCATAGGTGGATGGTGAATGACCCCTCCCATAGGGAATAAAGAGTAGCGAAAGGGGAGTGGTGTTTGCAGGAGACAATTAGTTCAATTCTTTAGGGTGAAGGTCTGTTCCTGACTTCTTGCCAAGTATTGTCTGCTACAAAGTGACGTTTGGAAGGTATTGGATTGGCAGCTCTCCAAGCCTGATAAAGGTCTGTAATTGTGATATCACTTTAAAGACTGTTGGCTGGGACTTTGCTGGAGAGGAATTCACTTTAAACTAAATAAAAGGGGTTTTATCAGGACGAGGAGTTGGCTTCGTGCTTTTGGGAAGCCTAGGTCAGAACAATTTTTACTTTTTTGCCAGGATGTTGGGAGGGTGCTCTTGCGGGACATAATTTATGCCTTAAACCTCTTGCAGAGAATTTTGATGGTGAATTTCTCCCCTCCCTCCCGCATCACACTTTTAAAAGAAGGCGTGAAAATGAAAATGGCGGGAACAGATATCGGTGGAACCTCTTCAGCGTTTTAAGAGAGTGAGGGCTTTAAAGGTTGAAGACACAATTTTCTTTTTAAAAACAGAGTACTTGAAAGATTTGTCGTAGTCCATTGGGAAGGGGGTGTTTGAAGCCCACAAATTCAGGACTGGGGTGGTGGTGGCACAAAGGCCCCCCATGTCTAGAATAATAATCTACACAGGAGAATGTAGACTGTCCTTCCCCCAAAGAACTTTAAATATACACCGGTTGTCCCCATCAAGGGCTTTTCTCGAGTAGGATTCTTGCCTCCAGTAAAAGGGTTGAGCTGGATGACCTCCAGGGTCCCTTCCTTCTCTTTAAGCTTTTACCCTTCAGCATGTACAGCTCTCTTACCTGCAAGGCAGCTTGACAGAGGTCCACCAAGCCCTGAATGAGGTAATATTTGGCTTCAGCCATCAGCTCCTTGATTTCCTGCCGGTTCTTGGGTAGAATGACCGTGTTGTCCCGAAGGTAATTTAAGATGGTTCCAAAATGCTTCCCACAGCGGTCGATCAGGATCCAACCTGGGAAAGAAACAACAGGCCTTGGGTTTCAAGCAAAGCAGGTGGGAAAATATGTAAGAAAATTATCCCCCAGAGCTTTGATGTCTACCAAGAAGACTCGCAGATGTATGAAAACTTGCCTAATCTTGGGTGGTAATTCTGAACAGGCTGCAAACAGATCTCAGAGGATGCCAGTTAAAATTTTGATTAATTAGATTTATAGGTAGTCCTTGACTGTGGCAAGAAAAGTCATCAAATGGGACGAAACTCACTTAATATCTCACTTAGCAACATACATTTTGACTCGGTTGTGGTTGTAAAGTGGAGGACTACCTGCATCAATGCCGACTACCATAGAATTCAAAGAAAGAGGAGAACTAATACAAAACTGTATCTCCCATTCCCAACTTTTGGAACCAGTCTAACAGGTCTAGAGGTGGCTGATGAGGAAGAGGAGGAACAACTGGGTCCAGTGCCTGAAAAGCAAATGCACAGAAGGCAGAGGAGAGGAGAGCAGTGGAAATCTATGGGCCGGTCCCTGGGACGGAACAGCTACCGCTGCTCGCGAAGCCCCACCCTAGTTCTGGGGATAAAAGGCAGGGGGTGGAGATGAATAGTTGTGACAGACAACTATTCATCTCCCTGCAGGACAGACTTGTTAGCCTGCTGTAAGAGAAACTTTCTGCCAGGGCTGCTGGCACTCCTAATAAAGGAATCATTGCTTCAACAACAGAGGGGTTGTCGTGTTTGGGGAGCTGGGTCAGAACATTGGCTTTGCTGGTTTTCATCAGCACCCACCTTCCTTGTCGGAGAGCACCTCCATCCTTCCGCTGAACATGGCTTTCAGCATGGTGTCGTGGCGTGTCAGCACCTGCACGGTGGTGTAATACAAGGAGCCCCCAACGTTGAGCCGCACGTACTTATTGCCAAGGGTGCCGATTTTGGCGCTGCACCTTTTCGGCTTTGCTCCCGAAGCTGGGCAGAGGCTGGTTAAGCAGGTGTCGCCGGACATCTCCTTCTGCAAATAGATGACAACACGGCAGTGGGTGGGCTTGACCGACTCCGCCGTGATTGGAGGGGAAAACCGTGGGGGTCTCCAACTGGATTCGAGAACTCCTTGGAAGTTGCGGGCCCCAGAGCCAAGAGACTCTAAAAGCAGAGCAAAAACAGAGAGAGAGGTGTTTCACTGTTGTCGGTTGAAATGATTGTGTTGGGAGGGGATCACACAACACGCTCAAAGAGGCAAAACCCATTTTTATCAGCCATCTTGTCTGGTGTCAGAATTCCGGCACTTAATCCCATTCAAATCATGAGTCTCGAGCCAAACTTCCAAACCTTCAAAAGGATTTATTGAGAGTTAACATGTGGGCACTGCCTGGGTGTAGCCAATTCTGAGACACATCGTTCATTGTCACCCTTGACCCTGATTTTTCCCCGATCCCCTATGCGTATCATAATTCATATTCTCCAATGGGACACATCCATAGCCAATGGTCATCAATCATGCTCTCCAGTTAGAATTTTGCTCGGCAGAAACTTTGGTCACCTAGCTACTATCTTTGAAAACATTTATGGAATGCACTTTCAATTTGCAAGCTGCCGCACTGCTCCCCCTTCCCTTTCTGTTGGCAACTCTAAGACCATAGAAATATTTTATGAGTTGACATCTGGGTCTGGCAACATGCTTCGCCAAAAACTATGAAACTGTGCTATAGTTTAGCATGTGGTAAGAAGAGCTCAGAAGCATTGCTACAAAAATAGCGCCAGGATTCCAATTATTGAAACCTGAACCTTCTCTGTAACTGAGACCTGGTGGTTCACACTGACCCATCTCCACAGGGGATCAGGAAAACAACTAGGAGCAAGGTCCAGTTCCCTTTAGAGCAGGTCAAGCCGTGTTTCCAAGAAATTATTTTTTAGGATTTTTAAGCAGCTTATACTGGCAGTCCTCGCTTAATGACCTGTTGCTTGGTGATCCCTCAAAGTTTCAACGGGCCACCCCAGTAACTTACAACTTGGTACCAGAGTTCTGATAACCACACGCACAGCCTCTCATGCGGGGGTGGGATTCTCCCGTGGTAACAACCGGTTCGCTAATCGTGTGCATGGCCGGCTCTGGAATTCTGGGAATTAAAGTCCACAGATTGTAAAGGGGACATCATTCCCCACCCAATGTATATATTTTTTTCAATTGGAAGAACATAGAAACAATGGATTTAAATGAAGAGTAGACATATATACAATCACACATAAGATCCCCCATGTCAGTCAGTTTTTAAAACTAATTACAAAAGCTACGAAGCTCTGAAAAAATAAACACCCCTCTTGTTTTCAGGAAACGTTCAACAGCGGTACTCATTCCAATTGAAGACAAAGGGGCTTTCCCCCCCACCTTTGTAAAGGCAATTCAACTTTACTTAAATTTAACGTTCTGATCTAACCAATCCAATTACAAGAGTACCTAGGATATAAAAATGATATTGAGAAATGAAGGGGGGGAAAAAGAGATACCTGTTGTTTAAAGCCGTATCCGCAACCAAGGCAAGCCTTCTTAAACTATCTTCTGGATAAGAGACCAAAGTCTAGACTTCAATCACTGCATTTCAGTGGGGCAAGCAGGAAGATTTGGGGTGGGTGGAGTTTCCAGCCCTGAAGGATGACGCAATGTGTCTGACTCAGCCTCCCTCAAACAATAGGAATATTTCCTTCCTCCCAGTTGGGCTTTGGTTTTTTTTTTTTTTTTTAAAAAACTTTTTAATTGCCTTTTATAAAAAGTAATAAACTCGAAATAACCTAGTGTCACAACAGGTTTCTGTTTCCAACAGGGCCAGCCTGAGCTTGTCTCAAGAGCCAACTGGATGGCATTCAGGAAAGATCATGGCACATCACCAAAACTGAAAAAAAAAAAAAAAAACGGCCATGAAAATGACCCGGTTTGAGTTGCAAAGAGAGAGAGAGAGAGATGTGAGTGTTGCATTTGTCACGGCTGATCCCGCTGACCTGAGGGCGCTGGAGGTTTCATCCACAACTGGAGCCCCCCTGGATTCACAGGCAGTCCTCGGCTTACAACTCGTTTAGCGTCCATTCGAAGTTACAATGGTACCATAAAAAGTGACTTTATGACTTTATCCCGCTTTTGTGTCCTGTTTTTGATACACTGAGGATGCTAGACTCCAATGACCGTCCCGCAGCTACTTTGCTAAAGTTGATAAATGCAGGTAGTCTTCGTTTTGTGACAAATGAGATTGGCAACTTCTTCATTAAGTGAAGCAGTTGCTAAGTGAAATATCGTGATTTTACTTCCAGCTTTCCTTGGCTTTTTTTTTTTTTTTTTGCAAAGACTGTCAATGCAAGGATTGGCCCCAAAGTTACTTTTTCCATCCCCATCCTAATTACAAGTGGCCGCTGTGCAAGGCAGTCACTAAATGAGAACTACCTTGTAAGACCAAATTCTAAAAAATTCTAAAAAGGTAGCAAAGGAGTTTTTTTTTCTTCTATCGCTCAGCGCACAGAAGAGCCACCTCTTCACCAGAGATCCCAAATTCAGTCTTTCTCATGGCCATTTTCAGAGTCAAATGCTCATGTTTATCCAGCGGAACCCTTTCCTTCCCATGGAAAATCCTGCTTCAAAAACCTCTACTGAGAAGAAGAAAAAAAAAGTCTAGTTTAACAATTTTGCAACTCCAAGCTTGGCTTCGAAAGGGCAGGAAGAGCAGCCAGGAAGAGAATTAATGTTTTATTACATTTTCATCCGGCAACAGATGAAGTCCCGTTGCTTTGCTGCAGGATAGCTGAGCGAGAGAAGCAGAGTCAAGGACATTCAAATAATATCTTTGGCTGAGTACCTTTGGGTAGACTTGAATCTGGCTCTCCTCCATCTAAATCCAATGCTCCAGCCCTTAAGAAATGTCCTGGCTAAGCATTCTGGACAGTTCTAGGTCGCCAATCTAGATACGCCACAGATGTAGCTGTCTTGTGGCCCACATAGCACTGATGGGAACTATGCTGCAGTTTATGCTCCTAGGTCGCTACCTCTGCTGCTCTTGCAGATCACATTGCTAAAATTTGGTCACATTTTTCAAAATTCACTTACCAATCCTACCAGTGGTGGGATTTAATTTTTTACTACCGGTTCTGTGGGCATGGCTTGGTGGGCATGGCAGGGGAAGGATACTGTAAAATCCCCACTCCTGGGGAAAGATTATGTTCTGACCAAGGCTTCCCAAGACCATCATTAAGCACACGCTTAGTTACAACTCCTGTTTTATTACCATGCTGGGAATTATGTTCATTCCCAGCCTGTAATGAGTCCCAAACAGTCCCTTCGAGATAAGCACTCACCTTTCTTTCCTTTGAATTGCTGCCAACAACTAGAGTGCCAAATGAGTTATAAAAAACCAACCGAAGTACAAAGTCCACAGAGTTTCAAGGATTAATCCAAACAGAATGAACGACTTTGCTTCCTGCAAAGGTTTCATCACCTTTGCCTGTCCTTTATACCTTATGGGAGGGGCAATCACCTCCAAGCCTTACTCCCGAGTTGCCCCTTTTGTCTCAGCTGCTCCTGAATTTTGGCAGCTCTGCGCACATGCGCACTGGGAACAGGCTCCCCTTGTTCCTCTGCCTCGCTGCTGCCAGACTCTGGAGGCTCCAGAGTCAGCACCCCACTCCCAGATGGTCCTGGCCTCATCTCTGCATCGGACGCAGGATCCTCATCCGAGTCCTCTTTAGACTCCCAGACTGGTCCCCATTCTTCCCCACTGTCTGATTCTACTGCTGTCTGCACAGGCTGCCGGCAAACCACAATAGGTTACTACAAAATCCCCATTCCCTCCCCACCCCACTAACCTACTTTCCAGCTCCGTTCTCCTATGCATGGCAACAAAAGAAGAGCCAGCCAATCAGCTGGGACTCGGGAGGCAGAGAAGAGATGGGGGTGGGGCCAGTCAGAGGTGGGACTTGCCGGTTCTCCAAACTACTCAAAATTTCTGCTACCGGTTCTCCAGAACTGGTCAGAACCTGCTGAATACCACCTCTGAATCCTACCTATTTCAGATAACCATTTGTCTGAAATGATATAGGGTTGCCTGCCTAAGCAGGGGGTTGCAGTGGTGGGCTGCAACCAGTTTAACAACCGGTTCTGTGAGCACGTGCAGCATTCAAAAGACTCAAATTTGAACCTATACATCTTACATTCTAGCCTTCCCCGGTAATCCACTGTCCAGCATTAATCAGCTGATCTGAAAAAGACAGAAATATAGGACAGGATAGGACAGGGGCAGGTGGGCAGGGCTAGTTGATTGCCGGAACTACCAGTTTGCTAGAACCAGTAGCAGCCCACCACTGGGAGGTTGGACTAGAAGACCTCCAAGGTCCCTTCCAACTCTGTTATTCTATTTCTATTGTCCATTTTGAAACTAATACACTTGTGTGATGACCCAGGGTGGGATACAAAATAAACACAGTCACAAAAACCGGGTGAAGCCCCTTTTATTCCTTCACTTTGCTTCCAAGCTCCAAATATCCTTGACTGGAGACAAAAAACTCCCACACAAGCAGTTACAAGGAGGAGGAAATGCCATTTAAATTATAAAGAGTCAAAAACAACACAAACCAGGCAAGATAAGGGCTTGAAGACATCCAGTGATATCAGAACACACACTGGGAAGGACACCAAACTCAGAGAGGAACAATAAACTAGAGATATTTCCATGCTTTGTTTCCAGCACTGGCTGGTACGCATGTCCGTCCTCTTATCCAGTTGTCACAGCTGCAGCCCATGAAGAGGATCAAGGCCCTCTCCTCCCCAGTAGACCATGTCTCTCCCTTATCCTCTCCTCCCTGCATGCCCTAGGATGGAGAGGGGATGGGGCTGGTTCTTCCTCTGACTGCCCAGCCGGCCTCTTCCCTTCCCCAGCCTCCTCCACAACCTCCGGAGCCGCACTTCCACTCCCTGTTGACTGTTTCTCCTCTCCCTCAGAGTCAGTCTCCACCAGGAGCATGACAACTTGGTTCTCCATTTCTGCAAAAAAAAGCTACCAATGTGCACCTTAGCAAGCTGCCCTTCTGATATATTTGTATGGTAATTCCTATCACCAGCAATGGCTCAGCATGATGGGCCATGTAATCCAGGCACACCTGGAAGCCATCAAGTCAACCCTTTTCTTAGTGACATTTTGATTCTGTGTACACAAACACATACCAAAATATCTCATGAATTTGACTTCAGATTCATGGGATATTCTAACAAGCTTAACTTTTCCAGTCCTATTTTAAACTGGCAGTTTTTACAGGCAGTCTTCATTTAGCGACTGCCTCATTTAGCAACTGTAGTTACAGCATTAAAGAAAAACTAACTTTGTAATCGATCCTCGCGTTTACAACCTTCACAAGTCTGTAAAGCCAAAGAAAGCAGAAGTGAGGCCATCAAATCATGTTTTCACTTAGCAACTGCTTCACTCAATGACCAAGTTGATCAACTCAATTCAAGTTCTTAAATGAATATAGCAATTTTAGTTTTACCATTCACATTGCTGTCCAAACATTTCCAATTAGTTGTTCAGCATCAAGGTAATTTGTCCTGGTGACACCAATAACTACTGAAAACTACAGGTAGTCCTCGACTTACGACCACAATTGAGCCCAAAATGACTGTTGTTAAAGCTAAGACATTTGTTAAATGAGTTTTGTCCCATTTTACGACTTTTCTTGTCATAGTTAAGTGAATCATTGCAGTTGATAAGTTAGTAACACGGTTGCTACCTGAATCGAGCTTCCCCGTTGATTTTGCTTGTCAAAAGGTTCCAAAAAGTAATCACATGACCTTGAGACACAGAAATGGGTTGGAAGTATGAATCAATTGTCAAACATCTGAATTTTGATCACATGATCGTGGGGCTGCTACAAAAGTCGTAAGTGTTGTGGGAAGCTCCCCTCCAGTGGTGGGATTCAAAAATGTTTACCATCGGTTCGGTGGGCATGGCTTAGTGGGCGGGCTTTGTGCGCATGCACACTTTGCGTGCATGCACAGGCCAAACATTCACTTTGCACAGGCGCAGAGGCATTCCAACTCACCTCCTGCAAGCCTGCACTCTCCTGGTCGCTTCAGCAGCTGCTGCACGGACTCTGCTGTGCTACACAAAGCAGCTGTGCTTCAAAAGCAGAGGATAAAGGTGAGTATAGGAGCCCAGGTGGGCAGGTGGGCCCAACAGCAGAGTAGCAGAGAGAACCGGTTCATTTTCCGCTGCTCATTGCTGCTACTGGCTTGGCAGAACCAGTAGAATACCACCACTACTCCCCTCCCCGAGTAATAAAATATTTGGGGGGAATATTAAAAAGGCAGGATAGAATATTTCCCCTAAAGGAGAAATGGAAAAAAAAAAACCCTTAAGGGAGACAGAAACCAGCAGAGTTTCCCTGCTCTAGTAGAAATTGAGGAGGCCAACTTATAGAAATGCAGATTTGGTCAGTCATTCAGAAAGACTGGGTCAGAGACTCCAGATAAGCAACACAATCAAGCCAAAGGTTGACAAAATTAGCTCAAACACCTAGGATTTGCATTTTCCCTTTTGCCTATAGAGCCAGCCATGACCCCTACATGACCCCACAGGGACCCAGAAGGTATAAAAATCCATCCACTCTAAACTCCATTTTATCAGCTGTCCCAGAATCCCATGTGGTTGGTGGTTCTGCTTCATCAATAAAGGAAACATTTCTTTCCATCAGCCTCCATTTTATTTCCAGTGCCTTTCTCCCAGCTTGGACCTGGACCTGGATATTTCTTCCAACAGTGTGAAAAATGGTCATAAGTCACTTTTTTCAGTGCTGTTGTAACTTTGGTCATTAAATAAACTGCTGTGAGTTGAGGACTCCCTGTAGAAGAATATATAGTACATGCAGGGACTCAGTTCAAGGGTGGGATCCAAATGGCCACTTATTTTTGTACAGCTCCTGCTGAAGGCTCATTTTGTTCTTTCTACTTAGATCTGATTTTCTGTTCTCATTTTTTCTTTTAGGGTTTGGACTACACGTACTCCTTGGCCAGTTGCTCTGACAGATCTGACAACCTGGATTCAAAGTTCAGACAGTCATCCTCTCCCCTGAAGTCATGTGACAACCACTGAAGAAAAAGGTCATAAAATCAGGTCAGTTGTGTGGGTGACCCGACTTACAACTGTAATGGGCCGTTTCCATTACAGTCATAATTTGAGGACTATCTGTATTTACACTGCTATCTCACTTTCTGTCCACGTGGCTCCCTTTCTATAATCCCCAAAGAATTCCCTCAACCCTGCCAGATACATCTGGCTGAGTTAACCCCTCGCTTCCATGGTTGCATTTGGACTTCAACCTAAGTCGATCCAATGCTTTAACCACCACACCATCCATGAGCCACAGTGGTGCAGTGGTTAGAGTGTAGTACTGCAGGCCTAGGTTCTGCTGCCTGCCGGCTGCCTGCAATTTGGCAGTTCAAATCCCACCAGGCTCAAGGTTGACTCAGCCTTTCATCCTTCCGAGGTGGGTAAAATGAGGACCCAGATTGTTGGGGGAAATATGCTGACTCTGTAAACCGCTTAGAGAGGGCTGTAAAGCACTGTAAAGCGGTATATAAGTCTAAGTGCTTTTGCTGTCCTAGCTGTATTTACAGAACAAGGGTACCCAACTGTAAACTGTTCAAGCAAAGGAGCATACTTGCTTCTGAATGCACGTTGAGGGCTGTGTATCAAAGGTAGCATAGTTATGACCAGGAGTGGGGGAGAATCCCTGTATTTCATTTAATCTCATTTTAAGACTTAAGGCATCCAATGTAACAGGTATTCAGAAATTTCTCTCTTCAACCTTATTCAAAATGACCAAGTAGCCCTACCATGATGGGTTTGAACTCTGGGCTACCCTTCAACAGGTGTAGCGTTTCCCCACCTCCAGCCTGTTTCAAACGACGGGCTCCCTATCTCTGCCGCTAAAAGAGGTTGGGAGGGGACTATAAATTATACAAATACTGTAAATAAAAAGGAAAGGAAACTCTTTCACCCAGCCTACCTTTACTCCCGCCTACCTCGCTTTATCTCAAACCTCTCGTCCCCAAAATACAGAATCAACTTCACTTCCCCTTGTCTCTGCCCCAAACGCGGGCCCTCCCACCGCTAATTCGCCCTGCCAACCGCTGGTTCTTTTCTTTACCTGCTTCCGAGCCGCTCCGCGCTGCTCCCACACTAGGCCACCAATGGCTCCGCGGGAGCCCCGAGCGACGGCCAGGCAAAGGAGCGGAACTGAGCTCAACCGGCTCCGAGCGACTCGCCGAACCTTCAGCTTCTCAATCCCGGCCGAAGAGAGAGGCTCCAAGTTGGGGCTGCAGCAACAGGCTTCCTCATCGCGAGAACTCAGCCTACAACTCCCGATAGGCCCCGCGCGCCAGCGTCCATTCCCGATATACGCAGTCGAAGGCCATCGGGACTACATCTCCCGACAAGCCACGGCTGTATCTTTCGCCCATCCAGGCAGGCACGCGTGCCGAAGCCGGAGCTATCGAGCGCTTTCTGGCAGGAAATCATGGAGAGGGCGTTTTACTCAGTAAAAGAAATCGGTAAAATCCATATCGGTTGAATTTCGACTCCTGTCATTACCAATCAGCACATCTGGGGAATATATGGCAATACTTTTCTTAAGCTGATCAAGATAGTGTAAAATTTCAACTTTTTCTAATCTGGAAAAAAAAACTTTTTGACATACGCGTGACCCTGTTTATCTACTCGAAAGTGAGTTACCTTGGATTGATTGTGGCTTGTTCCTGGTTTAAGAAAATATCTGTTAGGGCTCCCCAGACTTATATTCTTGACTTGTTGTCCAAAACTCTACTTGACAGGTTTAAACGACTGATTGGATTAAACCCTTTTTGGATTAACTCAACACGGTCAAGGAAACAAAATTGGGTTTGCACAACATGCTAAGCTACAAAATCTACAAACCAGATTTATTATGTTGTGCAATTACAGCTGCTAGGTTTTCAATTGACCGGGTTATTTGTGTTGTATGAATTCAGCTGTAACATGCATGTTATTGTGATGAGACTTGAGAAAAGGGCTCCATCGATGGGACTGACATCCATGCTTACAGGGGCACCTGTAGATGTTGAGAGCCCCCGTTTCTTGGCTTTACATTAGTTGGCTCGCCATTTTGGCTGCTGTGTGTGTTTATTTTTTCTATGTTTCTACTGTTTTACATTGTTTTAACTGTTTTCTAGTCTGAAGAACTACAAACTCCCGGCTGCTACAAGGAAGAGGGGAGCAATTTATTTACCAAGGCACCAGAAGGCAGGACACGAAACAACGGATAGAAACTACCAGGCAATCAAGGAGAGGAGCAACCTGGAACTAAGGAGGACATTCCTAACAGAAAAAGTAATCAACGGAACAACTTGCTTCCAGAAGTTGTGAATGTTCCAACATTGCAAGTTTTAAAGAAGAGATTGGACAATCCTTTGTCTGAAATGGTATAGGGTTGCCTGCTTGACTAGATGACCTCCAAGGTCCCTTCCAACTCCGTTACTGTTACTATAACTGCTAGCCACCCAGAGATGCTGAGATGGGAGGCTGTAGAAATTGAATAAGTGAACAAACAAACGAGTTCTGCGTGGGATCTTTGCGGTCATAGATCGAAAGCGCTTCTCCAGGATCATCTATCTCGTACCTGCCCCGCTTCCTTGCGACCACCTTCCCCCCGCTTCCTCCGCTTTGGATTCTTCCCACCGAACTACGATTCCCAGAATGCCAAGCGAAGCCGGCGCTCTCCTTTCCCCCTACGAGCGCATAGGATAAGCCGTGTGGGCCGGGCCACAGGCGGCGGCGGCGGCAGCGGCTGTTGTTTCTTCTGTCGCCGTGGCAGCTGAGGGCTGCGTCGAGCTTTGGGCATCGGGGAAGCTTTTAGGAACCCTGTAGGTAAGTAGGGAGGGGTTCAAGGGGAGGCAGGGTGGGAAAGAAGAAGAGGAGGAGACTGCTCGCTTGCATGTCCTAGAATAGATGGAGCCTCCAGATTCAGGAGCAGCCATTTAATGTCAGCTGCAAGGGAGCGATGGTAGAGAATGACGTCGGGTGGCTCCTCGAAACAAAGAATTGTATTGCAACAGCATTGGACAGGGTGTAATTGGCTAGGAATTCTGGGAGTCAAAGGCTCCCACATCTGGAGGACACCAGGTTTTTTGGGGGGGGAGGCTGTAAGCACTGGTGTTTCCTGAATGAGAGCCCAATTTTCCCCCCATCTCTATGTTGGGATGAAGGGAGCCCCATTTTTAAGAGTTCTCTATATTGTCTCCTCCAGTTTATGAAAAATTGTGGGTATGAATAGTGAAACACTGTGGACTATTCCCAAGGGAATAGCAATCCCCCTTCATCACGATAATTAAAGATTTTAAAACTTACCAGTTTGGGGTATCCCCTTGCCCCAGTCCTCCCAACAAAAGGAAAAAAAAAACTGTTTCACAATATATTCCTTACTGGTCCAGCTTGTGGTTTTCTCAGCAGTGAATATCTGTTGGACCTGCCGCAACTTAAAAGCATAAGGTGATAGCTGATAACATCAGTCTGTTCATTGCCGAGTAAATGTGCCTTTAGGATCACAACCCTCACAAATCAAACTGCAGTACTGAGCACATTGACTCTGGAATAAGCTTTGTGGCCAGACATAATGAGGAAACCCAGAAAAATTGCATTTGCAAAATTGCATAATCATCTACATTAGTAAATATTATGAACACTAATTTTGAAAATAGGATTAAAACGGAATTGGAGGTATTGCTTGTTTCTTTATTCCCAGGAAAGTTTTCTTATTTAGCTTTACAAGATATGGAAAAACTCCTAAACCAGAGGTCTCCAAACTTGGCAAATTTAAGACTTGTGGACTTCAACTCCAGAATTCTGGGAGTTGAAGTCCACAAGTCTTAAAGTTGCCAAGTTTGGGGACCCCTGTCCTAAAATTTCTTCATATCTTAATTTTCAGAGGCCTGTTCTTTCCTCCTCTCTTGATGTTTCTCCAACCTGATTCTTTTCTCCAGCTCCTTGAAAAGAGCTTATAATGGCAAAAGACATCCTAGGAGAGGCAGGTCTCCACTTTGACGAGCTGAACAAACTGAGGGTTTTGGATCCAGAGGTGGCCCAACAAACCACAGAGCTGAAAGAGGAATGCAGACTGTTTGTAGACAGTAAGTCGTCTTGGCTTCCCCTCCATAGCAGAGTCAGGATAATGTTGGAGGCCGGGTTCATTCACACTGATGTGGTTAGCAAGGGATGGTTGTGGAATGACTTGTAGCTTAGCCCATCTGGAAGATGCCATAACTGGCTACAATGTTTAGCTTTCTTTCTGGCTGATCCAGCTAAATAGCTCATTTAGACCAGGACAAAGACAAAGACTTCTGGGACCTGAGATTATCATGGCCTGTTGGATTTGGAACTGTGGCCAAATATGGTCCCATCAACTTCTACCAGGCCCTTTCTGTCTTTCAGCTCTCACTTCTGCAGATCCTAGCAACCTGCCCATCAGAGATCTCTCTCTCTATGCGGGAAATGGATTGGGGGGGGGGGTTTCTACGGGCAGGGATAGGGGTTCAAGTTGTTGTGGCTGGTGGGCCCTGCAAAAGGAGAGTTATCTTAATCTTGATCTCCAAAAGCAAGTTAAAAGGTTTCCTCTTGGGGAGAACAGCTGCTTGTGACATCTGTCTGTTTGTGCTTGGCTATGTAGGCCTGTATGCTGGAGAATATACGCTGCTCAAAACAATAAAGGGAACACTTAAACAACACAATGTAACTCCAAGTCAATCACACTTCTGTGAAATCAAACTGTCCACTTAAGTAGCAACACTGATTGGCAATCAATTTCACATGCTGTTGTGCAAATGGAATAAACAACAGGTGGAAAGCATAGGCAGTTAGCAAGACATCCCCAATAAAGGAGTGGTTCTGCAGGTGGTGGCCACAGACCGCTTCTCAGTTCCTATGCTTTCTGGCTGATGGTTTGGTCACTTTTGAATGCTGGCGGTGCTTTCACTCTAGTGGTAGCATGAGACGGAGTCTACAACCCACACAAGTGGCTCAGGTAGTGCAGCTCATCCAGGATGGCACATCAATGCGAGCTGTGACAAGAAGGTTTGCTGTGTCTGTCAGCGTAGTGTCCAGAGCATGGAGGCGCTACCAGGAGACAGGCCAGTACATCAGGAGACGTGGAGGAGGCCGTAGGAGGGCAACAACCCAGCATCAGGACCTCTACCTCCGCCTTTGTGCAAGGAGGGACAGGAGGAGCACTGCCAGAGCCCTGCAAAATGACCTCCAGCGGGCCACAAATGTGCATGTGGCTGCTCAAACGGTCAGAAACAGACTCCATGAGGGTGGTATGAGGGCCTGATGTCCACAGGTGGGGGTTGTGCTTACAGCCCAACACCGTGCAGGATGTTTGGCATTTGCCAGAGAATGCCGAGATTGGCAAATTCGCCACTGGCGCCCTGTGCTCTTCACAGATGAAAGCAGGTTCACACTGAGCACATGTGACAGACGTGACAGGGTCTGGAGACGCTGTGGAGAACGTTCTGCTGCCTGCAACATCCTCCAGCATGACCGGTTTGGCAGTGGGTCAGTAATGGTGTGGGGTGGCATTTATTTAGGGGGGCGCACAGCTCTCTGTGCTCGCCAGAGGTAGCCTGACTGCCATTAGGTACCGAGATGAGATCCTCAGACCCCTTGTGAGACCATATGCAGGTGCGGTTGGCCCTGGGTTCCTCCTAATGCATGACAATGCTAGACCTCATGTGGCTGGAGTGTGTCAGCAGTTCCTGCAAGACGAAGGCATTGATGCTATGGACTGGCCCGCCCGTTCCCCAGACCTGAATCCAATTGGGCACATCTGGGACATCATGTCTCACTCCATCCACCAACACCATGTTGCACCACAGACTGTCTAGGAGTTGGGGGATGCTTTAGTCCAGTTGTGGGAGGAGATCCCTCAGGAGACCATCCGCCACCTCATCAGGAGCATGCCCAGGCGTTGTAGGGAGGTCATACAGGCACATGGAGGCCACACACACTAATGAGCCTCATTTTGACGTGTTTTAAGGACATTACATCAAAGTTGGATCAGCCTCTAGTGTTTTTTTCTACTTTAATTTTGAGTGTAACTCCAAATCCAGACCTCCATGGGTTGCTAAATTTGATTTCCATTGATAATTTTTGTGTGATTTTGTTGCCAGCACATTCAACTATGTAATGAATGAAGTATTTAATAAGAATATTTCATTCATTCAGATCTAGGATGTCTTATTTTTGTGTTCCCTTTATTTTTTTGAGCAGTGTATTTGTGTCTGCGAGCATTGGTGGAGATTTACATGTTTCTAAAAGTTCTTGTTTGATTGGATGAGCAAATTTTCAGAGGCGCTTTTCTCCAATGGTTCCAAATCAGTGACTATGACTTAGCACTTTAAAAAACTATAATAGAAATTGCCATATTAACTCTGTGTTCCTTTGACTGATGATGTTGGATGTTGACCTTTTCTTTTACTGCTTTCTTCCTTTTTACAGAAATTGCCGAGTTTAAAAAAATAGTGGGCAACCTCATTGAACTTGTAGATCAGCTAGCAAAAGCCACAGAAAATGAGAAGATTAAGGTAAAGGAGCATAATAAAGGAATATTTCCCACCTCTAATTTGAAGGTCAAACTCCCTCATTCTCCCCGCCCCCTGCAAAACAAAAAGTATTTGCATTTTTGAGTAGAAAGGTATTAATGTTTTGGGTCAAAGCATTTCTGATCTATGGGTAGTCATTCTCTTTAAATATCTCAGCACTCAACCTTGGCTAACTTTTAAAAATACTATGGAGGAAAACAATTAAAAATGAGAACCTGCCAAATTGTAAATCACGGGACCAGCTTAGGGCCTGTCTCTTTGATGCTTGTAGAATAATGGTAGGCAGTGGTGGCAGCAGGATTCTATGGGAGGAGGTACTACTAGCCAGGCCGGAGAAGACATGAGCATGCTTTGAAACCTCTAGGGATAGTTTTTGAGGACTTCTGAACCATTACTTTTCTTTCTTTTTAATATAAGCACTGATGGCAAGATAGTGCTTCCACATGTGGTATAAGAGTTGTAGTTTGACCTAGGATGAGAAGGCCCTGATTTCGGTCCCTCCCTCCAGCTCCAAAATCTCTCTTTGAGTCATTGACTCTCTCTTTGGCCAGGCTACCTCACAGGGATGCTAGTGTGAGGGAGAAAATTGAAGGAGAGTGTACTTGGAGAAAAAAAAAAGGGGGATACAGGTAGTCCTTGATTTACAACTATTTGGTTAGGGATTGTTCGCATTTATAATAGCACTGAAAAAAGTAACTTTCAAACAGTTTTCGCACTTGCAACTGGTCCACAGCATCCCCATTGGTCATAGGATCAAAATTTAGGCACAATGGTTGCAAGATGATAAGTAAATTTTGATTAATTTTATGCCACAGCATGCTGGGGTCATGTAATTGCCATTCACAACTTCCCAGCTCGCTTCTGACAAGCAGTGTCAATGGGGAAAGCTGGATTTGCTTAATGACTGTGGGGTTCACCATTTGCTTAACAACAGCATGATTCACTTAACTGTAGTGATATTGTTTAACAACTGTGGCAGTAAGTAGGGAAGGTATGACAGATGGTATGGGGATGTTATAATGGAGATCGCCTAACTTCATTTTCTCTCATGATGGCTTGTGCTGTATTGCAGCTAATTTGTCTTTAAATTAGTGTTTCCCAATCTTGAGAACTTTTAAGATGTGTGGACTTCAATTCCCAGAATTCCCCAGACAGCAGCATGCAGAATTCTTAGGAGTTGAGGTCCACATGTCTTAAAGTTCCCAAGGCTGGATAATCCTGGTATAGCCTTTCTGCTTCAGATTTAGAACTGGAGTTTAAAATAGGTGTTTTAGGTTTTTTATTTACCCTTTTGCCTTATAAGCTGCCTTGATGTCATGCCTGGATAGAAACAGGAAACATAAAATATATGTTAAATAATTATATTAACACTCCTTTAATGAATTCTATGCTTTTAAACTGCTGTATCAGTTTTTTTTTTTTTTAAAAATATGTTTGATCTGTTTCTGTTTGTGTAGCCCTCCTTTAGAAGAGCAACATTCTAAAAATAAAAACAGATACTATTTTTTTAAAAAAAGGTGCCAGTTGTTTTCTTTAAAAAATGGTAATTATGATTAAGGGCTGGAATTTTTACAGCTGAATTATGTGGGTTTTTTTAAATAAGAATAACCCATATTAAAAAAGATATATTCCAAAGTACATTTATGTTTTTAAATTACAACATTTATCAAGAAGCCATCCCCCTGAACTAAATAGGATTACTTCTCAAGAATAGCTCTGGGAGATTAATTGATCAACAAGGTGTCCATCATTTTTTAAAAGGTTTTCACTTTCTTTTTAACGTAATCCATTATAAAACTTAAAGAGGGCAAGGAGTATTCTGTGTCCTTTGCCATTGTGTACAGATAATCATCTCTTACTGGTTGCCTTGTTTAGTTACAATGGTGCTAAAAGATACAACTATCACTTGCATTTTACAAGTAGCATCTCTTAATCACATAATCACCCTTACAATTAATCCACTGTCCTGTACCTAACCTATTGTTTTTCCTTTCCCCCACTATCTTGTAGAGCAGTGGCCCCCAACCTTTTTTGTGCCATGGCCCGGTACCGGCATCACAAAATGATCTGCGGCCCGGTACCGGCATCAGCATGCATGACAAGGCAAGGCGAGCCGAGCGACCGGCCAGCCAGCCATCCCCTGCTTCTCCCCGCCACCTTCAACTCCTCCTTTGTACCTTTTTTGTGCTTTTTTGTGCTTTCTTAATCTCCTCCGCCATCGGGACGGCTCTTCGTTCGAAGCCGCCGCCCCCCCCCCGATGAAATTAAGGTGCGAGAATTCCTTCAGGATCTAAACGCCGCTTTCCAACCGGAAAAGCTCACCCGGAAGCACTTTCTTGTTGAACAAGATGGCAGCGCCCAGCAAACCGGCAGCCCGGTAGAAAATGATCCACGAACCGGTACCGGTCCGGGGCCCGGTGGTTGGGGACCCCTGTTGTAGAGTACAGAGATTGGAGAGAAGGGGATTAAAAAGAGTAAGCAAGTACATAATGGGGAATATTCTGGGCTGTTTGCATAGCATGCTCAGTTTCTGGCACTACCACATTGCTTTTGATGTGTATTCCCCATTGCGTGCCTAATTACTCTCTTGTAATCCCTTCCTCTCCAATGAATTAAATACAAACATTCATTCCCTTCTTGCAAATTACCCCAATGCTAGAGGACCGTTCCAAATTTACGGGAAAGTGAGAAAAAGGAAAACACAGTTGCAGTCACATGATTTTCCATTTAGTGGCCATTTCTATGGAGTTGCCAGTCCTAATTGTATCACTAAACAAGGACTATCTGTAGTTGCAAATTGTTAGTTAAAGGTGGTATTCACTTGGGCAACGCCATAGCGGGGGTTGCCGCCCCCCCAGGAAAAGAAAGCGACCAGAAACTACTTTCCCTGGGGGGAAAAGAGCAGAGATTGGAAGGCACAGGCAACAGAAAGCGGTGCTTTTCAAAGGCGGCAGCGTCCATCTTCTCTTGCCTGTGCCTTCCTCGACCTCAGCTCTTTCGCCCTAGCAACAGCTGTTTCTGCTCGCTTTTCCTGTGCTTTCCCCAGGCAGCGATGGCTTGGGCCGTGGGTGGCGGGTGGCAGCAAAGCAGAGCTCTGAGAGGGACGAGGAAACTGATGCCGCTCCTGCCGCCCCATTCTGGACCTCTAACTGGATGATGAGCGCAGACTTGCCCCCTCCGCCCCCTCCCACCACTAGCAGACAGTACTTTTCCTGCCCCGGGCTGTCCCTACAGCCCACGGCCATCGAGGAAGAGCCCAGGCCAGGAGAGGCAAACCGGAAGGTGCAGGAGTGTCGCGGAAATGCAAGCAGCGCGGCGCTCCTGAACCTTCTGGCCAATTCCATTGCTGCTTCTGTCCGCCTGTGCCGCCAGCTCCCTCTTGCTGCAACAGCGCCATTACCTCGTCCTTCCCAGTGAGGGCTGTGCTGTTTTTTGCAGGTTTGCGCTTGGCCGAAGGGTGGGAGCCAGCGAGTGGGAGGGCTTTGGGGAGTGCTTTGCGGGGCATTTCTCTGCGGCCCACCAAAATGTTGTCACGGCCCAACGGTTGACGACCACTGCACCATAGCAGTGTCATTGCCTACCAATGATTGGTAGACATTATTTGAGCATCGGGAGGCAGATGAGGCTCAATAAGGATAAACACAGATAGCACACTGCCTCCTGGTGGTCACATAGTGTTTAACTACTATTCAAATATATGCTAAAATAGTGTCCACCACCCGGAAGGGAGTCATGAAACCTCTGACATGAAGTTTTCCTTATTATTTCCCATACTGGCTGAGGAATTCTGGGAATTGAAGTCCACACATCTTAAAGTTGCTAAGATGGGGGGAGGGGGGGGGGACTGGCCTAGAGAGGTTCTGTCATTTTGTCATGTGGGCACAGCACAATAT
Source organism: Notechis scutatus (assembly GCF_049901735.1). Taxonomy (NCBI): domain Eukaryota; kingdom Metazoa; phylum Chordata; class Lepidosauria; order Squamata; family Elapidae; genus Notechis; species Notechis scutatus. Next base: position 12,745,955 of record NC_142009.1, on the reverse strand, counting down.
TAACTCTTTCTGCTCAGCTCATTTAAAGGAGGTCTATAACCAGGGGTCTCCAATCTTGGCATCTTTATGACGTGGACTTCAATTCCCAGTATTCCTCAGCCAGCACAACACAACCTTTTCTGGCCCTAGAACAGTGGTGGCTAACCATTTTGGGCTCTTGTGCCAAAAATTGTGCGCACGCTTACGTCTGCGCGCTCGCGTGCCAGCACCCAGAAGACTATGCGTGTGGCCCACCACCCTCTGTGCATGCACACACAATCCCTCCCCCCCCCTTACCTGCATTGCGCCTCCCAGATGATTTTTGGGCTGTTTGAGGTCTTTTTCAGCCTCCCAGAGGCTTGAGGGAAGCCTCTGCAGCCTTTGCAGGGTGAAAAATGGGCCTGTTTAGTCACTTCTGGTATTTCCGGACACACAGGAAGTGATGAAACGGGCCTATTTTTCGGCCTGCAAAAGCTACAGAGGCTTCCCTCAAGCCTCTGGGAGGCCGAAAAAGGCCTCAAACAGCCCGAAAATCATCTGGGAGGCACGTGCATGCGCAGTAAGGTAAGTTTGCCTGGGGCTCACATGTCTGCAAAAATGGCTCTGCGTGCCACAGGTTCGCCATCACAGCCCTAGAGTCTATATACTGCCATCGCCAGTTTACCTTATGAAACAAAGTGAGCCCAAAAGCACTACACTAATACGACAGGTATTAAGGTATTACGACTTAAGAACTGACCAGCAGTGAATAGCTGCCAGATGTAGGCTGATGTGATTCAGCATAGTAAGAGTATTTCCCTTTAAGACTGGAGAGTAAAGATTCCCTTAAGAGGTGTGTGTATAAAAAGCAGCCATTAGAGGGCATGTTTCTCTTTCCTTGTGACCAGCATTCAGTGTAGAAGTGCTCCATGTATTAAGAAAAAAATAGAATAGAATAGAACAGAACAGAACAGAACAGAACAGAATTCTTTATTGGCCAGAAAGCTTGCTTGTAAAGATATTTTGCCTACCATGTGTATTGTCTGTATATAATTGTAATATATAAACCACTGTTAATGTCTACGTCTCTATGTGCTATGTATTGCTCCTGGGTTATCTCATAATAGTCACGCTGCAAACACTCTGACAGTCAAGGTGTAATTAATGAAAAGGATTAAGATGGGCTACATTTTCTAGCCCAGAAAAAAATGAACAGACTATGAAACTAGAAACTGAAGGCGAATTTAGCAATACGTTCAGGACAAAATGCTTAACCGAAATTAACACAATGAAGTGCGTACACACCACCCGTCATCCCTGTCACACCCAATAAGCAATCCATAAACAAACCACCACCTTTTCAAGCAGGGCAAGTCGTAACATGGTAAGCATCCTGGAAAGGGCGCTTAGAACAAAAAGTAGCTTTCACAAAAGCACTCGACTTACAGTCGAATGACATTAAACAATAATCTTTCTGAGCACCTGCTGGCTGAGGAATTCTGGGAGTTGAAGTCCACAAGTCGTAAAGTTGCCACGGTTGGAGACCCCTACTCTATACTATACCTAGATGCTTAGCAATGGAGGATCAACGGGTTTCTTTAGAGGTGGAGCAACCCTAACCATTTTAGCTTCATTTAGAAGGCCGGCAAGAAAACAAAAATACTTTAAAAATAAATAAAGACTTCTCCTTTGTAGGCAATCGGGGCCCGTAACTTACTGAAGTCCATAGCAAAGCAAAGAGAGGCCCAACAGCAACAACTCCAGGCATTAATCGCTGAGAAGAAGACGCAGTTGGAAAGGTTAGTAATGGACAAAGGAATTCCCAAATAGGTCCTAAGTGCATCCTAGGTTTCCTGGTTACAAGAACTAGAGCCCCAGTAGGTCTCCTGTCCTTAAAGCATCTGATCTTTAAATCAGGGAGAGAGATTATTTTCTTTCTGTCCCCAGACCCACACAAACACTTCGTGATGTGAAATCGTGCAAGTTTTTGGCAGTCTTGCTCCCTCCATTTGGTGCTTTTCACATGAGATTTGTTATCCTATATTAACGTTTCTCAACCTTGTCTGAGGAATTCTGGGACTCTTCTTAAAGTCGCTGAGGTTGAGAAGCCCTGTCCTAGATTTTCCTCTACTTAAAATAATATTGGGAGGGGGGGTGTTTTATGGGGGTGGAGCAAGTCACAGAAGATATTTCTGCAAAGGATGGATGTGAGGTTTCCGCCTCTGCTGAGTGGAGTTTGCTTACGAGTCATCCCAAGGAGGATAGCACTAGCGACAGCCCTTGTATACCGCTTCACAGTGCTTTACAGCCCTCTCTAAGCAGTTTACAGAATCAGCCTATTGCCCCCAACGATCTGGGTCCTCATTTTGCCCACTTCGGAAAAATGGAAGGCTGAGTCAACCTTGAGCCTGGGGACATTTGAACTGTAATTAGCTTTGATGGGAAAGATTAATTAAAAAAAAGCACGAGGCTATGTTTTAAAACCTTCCCTCAGGCTGACTTTCTCCAATTCAACCACAGCATTGGGAATTTTGCCTGATGCTGTCCCAACCTGTCAGGGCCCCACATTAAAGAAAGTGGCTTGCTTAATCACATTATCCTGATAGCATCGGTTCCCCTCTTTTGCATGCATTGCGTAAACAGGGGGGAGGGTTTGTTTCCATGGGTTCGTTGCCACCTTGACTCTTTTGATCCTCTCCCTGTGCACATTTTGCTTGCTAGGTAGCACAGAGCCAGGGGCGCATGCATTTTTGAAGGAGCAGGTTATTTAGCATTTGAGCAGGAAAACACCGCCCCCTCCAAGACTAAGTGTTATGCTCCCCTGGGCTCTCTGAACTTGGTTGTTTGCTTGCAGACATTTCATGACCCAACATCCTCAGTGTGAATGACTGTGGGGTTTGCTACCTGTTCGGCCATCAATAGACACATAGAGATAAACCACATTTACGCACCAGTCAAAAGAAACAAACTAAGAAGGAAACGAAAAGACCAGACCACATCCGCTCCAGCAGCTAACATCCAGATAAGTAGGGATTAACACCAGACAAATAAACAGAAAACAATACCGTAATCTAAAAAGTGACAAGGAGAAAATCACACCCTCACCTTTCCTGGCAGGAAAAGCTACTATATATAAACAGAGCGCATCAATAATCCCATAGTTCAACCCTGAGCTACATCTATTCTTTTCTATTGGTGTCACGGTTATCTTTGGAGGTTTTCTAAAGCACTTAAACATAAATGTACACCAAATGCCACTGCCTCCTTTTTCTAAAGGGCCAATTAATTTCACTTTCCTCCCTCCCTCCCTCATCTGCCCAGAGCCAGCCTGATTGGCCATCCCCGGCATCCATCAGGGAAGGGTCTTCTCTATGTTCTTGGTTGTCATAAAACATCTGCCAAAAAAATTCAAACGAATGCTGGAACGGTTTTCTTTTTTACTCGGTAAAGTATTCTGGTCCTTCTTGATTAACTCAAGAATGTAAACACATGGAACGCATCAGCTCTTGTTTCTGTCGTTTCTTTTTCCCAGCTGAAAAATCTCCCCCAATTGTTCATCCTTCAAGCTGTCTTCAGCCCAGCCAGCTCATTTTTATTATTTTTTTGCTTTCTTTGTTCCTCAGGTACCGAGTTGAGTATCAAACACTATGCAAAATAGAAGCGGACCAGAATGAATTCATTGACCAGTTTATCTTTCAGAAGTAGACCAAGAATTGATGACAATTGATGACCAAGAGAACGTGACCCATTCCTGTTGTTCCAGAACAGGCAGTTTGGACAGGCTGTGAAAGCATCAACTGAGGACACACCTTGCAAGATCTCCTGTTCAATCTGGAGGATTTCCATTGTCCCCAAGCAACCCACCCTGTGGTTGAGGGGTAATGAAAACCATGGTTGGCAGGTTCCCTGGGAAGATGTTTGCGATTGGATGTGCTTCCAAAGGATGAAAAGGAAGGAGCAACTCTTCTATTTAAGTCTCTCTTTTTTAAAGCAGCTGTTTATAATCAGAGTTTCGATCACTAAACTGTATTTCTCACTGAGTTTGTTCATCTTCCCCACTTTTTAAGAAAATAAAAAAATAACTGTTAGCCTTCGTTTGTTCAATTTTTTTAATACTATTGATCTTAATGTGTTCGGTACATATATTTTAGTTCCTCGCCAAGCGATCCCATCTTTCATTTCTATTTGATTTTTATTATTTATTAACCATCTTCTGCTAATATTGTAGGTAAGTCGGTTGTAAGTATTGTGGATCGTAAAGATTCTATTCTATTAGTAGTTGGTATCAATGGTTGGATTATATTCTCTCATACACTGTTATACTGAGGAAGCCTTGACAAAGCATTCGCCAAGTTTCTCCCTGATGGGACGTATTTTAGCGTGAAGTTAAACCTTTTTCAAAAAATTGCCCAACGAACTTGCTTTGGCGACAACCTTTGTGGATTTTGGAGTGCTTCTAAATTCTTATGATCGGTCCACACCTCAAACGGTTGTAAACTTCCTTCTAATAAATGTCTCCAGTTCAGTAGCATCCAGTGGACCGCAAAGGCTTCCTTCTCCCAAATTGCCCAATTTCGTTCAGCTGGACTAAATTTCTTAGATGTATACGCACATGGTTGTAAATTACCTTCTTTATTTCTTTGCAATAAAACAGCTCCTACTGCTATATCCCTGGCATCCGCTTGAATGATAAATGGTAGAGTTGTGTCTGGGTGTTTCAATACTGGCTCTTTTGCGAACAGATGTTTTAGGTTATCAAACGCTGTTTGGCATTGGTCAGTCCACTTTAACATAGTACTTGGTTTTGGATTTGCAATACCAAACTATTACAATAGTTTGTAATAAATCCGTCAGTGGTATAGCGACATCAGCAAAACAGAATAAATTGTAAAAGTTTGCAAATCCTAAGAAACTTTGCAGTTGTTTCCTGGTTTTTGGAGCTTGACATTTTAATACCGCTTCCACTTTTTTTGGGTCCATTTCCACTCCTCGTTCTGAAATACGATACCCCAAATAATCTAATTGTTTAGTGTGAAATGCACATTTTGATAATTTCACATAAAGTTGGGCATTCAATAATTTTTTAAGCACGTGTCTAACTAATTTAATATGTTCTTGCTTAGAATTAGAATAAATTAAAATATCATCCAAATAAACTAAAACACCTTTATACAAATGTTCATGTAACACTTCATTTATCAATTGCACGAATACTGCTGGAGCTCCTTGCAATCCGAATGGCATAACATTATAGTAGTTACTACCAAGAGGGCAATTAAACATGGTTTTCCATTCATCCCCTTCTCGAATTCTTACTCTATAATAGGCTTCTCTTAAGTCTAGTTTCGTGAATATCCGTCCTTTGGCTAGTGTGGCTAGTAAGTCCTTCACTAATGGCAATGGATACAATGGTTCTAAACAGATGGCATTCAACCCTCGGTAGTCGACACATAAACGCAACCCTCTTTTCTTTTTCTCGGAATAACATGGACGCTGCCATATGGGATCTTCCTGGAGTGATAAATCCTCTTTTTAAATTTTTATCGATGTATTTTCTCATTTCCTCCAATTCCTTTTGGGTCATTGAGTACATTCGTGGTTTGGGTAATGCCACTCCTGGGATCAATTTGATGCCACAATCCGTAGGTCGATGGGGTGGTAAACAATCAGTCCCATCTTCCTTGAATACATCTGCTAAGTCTTCATACTCAATTGGATAGGTTTTTTCGGTAAGTGTTCCCTCTTGATTTATATTAATCGAAAGGCAAGGCAGGCCATCATCATGGCCTGGTGGATTAGGATCAATAGCTAGATGTAATTTACGATAACCACTTTCCCATTGTATCGTGGGTTCCCATTTATCAAGCCAAGCTACCGTGTTTCTCACATAATAAGGCCGGGCCTTTTTTTTTTTTGACCCCCGAAAAAACGGCTAGGCCATCTTTCCGGAGGTGACTTAATTCCCCCCCCCTTGCATCCTCAGGTGGGCGGGTGGCGACAGCTTGGATGTTCGGGAGACCTTCCGCCATCGTTGCTTTCCCTTCTCCCAGCCCGCACAGCTCCTGCACAGCCCTGGCGTGATGAGCGGAGGGTCCGACGGGGAGGTGCTCTCTGCCTTGGTGAGCTGACAGGCAGGCCCTCCTTCCCGGCGGCAGAGCTCTCACCAAGGCAGCGAGCGCCTCCCCGCCGGGCCCTCTGCTCATCCCACCAGGGCCGCACCAGAGCCGTGCGGGCTTGGCAGAGCCAGGAAATACCCGTGGCTTGCTTTCCCAGCTCTGCCCAGCCCGCACGGCTCCGGCGCGGCCCTGGTGGGATGAGCGGAGGTTTTTAAAATAATTCGCTTTACCTTCGAAGGCAAAGGGAAGGCGGCGACAGGAGCGCCTGAAGCCAAGTGTCTCCTCAGGGCTCTGGTTGCAGGGAGGAGCCCTGACTGGCCACACGTGGCTGCGCCAAATGCTGCGGCGTTGCTCTAATGCCGCGGCAGCAAGGGAGAAGGGAAAGCAACGGTGTGAAGTGCCCCACCAATGCAGGCAGCACCATATCCAGGCATGCAACAAAGTACTTCCTAATGGCAAGCCCCCCCCACCATCCCCCCCCATTTTGCATGTTTAATATGGGCCTTAATTTGGGGGGAGGGGCTTAATTTGATTTTATGCCAATAAATCATGCTGGGGCTTCCTATCGGTGGAGGCCGTATTGTTGGAGAAACACGGTAGTCCCAGAATTAATGCTTCGCTCATGTGAGGAACCACCACAAAAGAAATCCACTCCCAGTGCTCTCCCATCACCATTTAATATATTCAGTTCTATGAGTTGCTGGAGGTCCACCCAATATAGATCCACCCACCTGTTCAAATTTAATAGGAACACCTAATTTAATAACTCTTTTTATCAACTACTGCTTGAGTTATTAAACATCTTGTGCACCCTGAATCTATCAATGCCCCCACCTTAATTCCCTGATCAGTCCATTTACTCCATTACCCTCTCCACCATTATCTTCAGCCACTTCTGCGCCTTCCTCCACTGTCCATTCGGGATCTATGCCTTCTGCCATTATCCACAGTGAAGTAGGTTTGTTTGTTTGAGAATAAAGAAGAGTACTGACTTTCTGTTAGCCTTCATTTGTTCAAGTAGGAACTATAGCAATAAACTATGTTACTCACAGGATTCGTTGTGAATAGATACGTTTATTTTTGCTCGTTTTCCTTCAAACATGGCAACAACGGATGTACCGGATAAAGTCAGCGCTGAGATCATTCGTCTCTCAGTGCAATTTATCAAGCAGCCCCACCCCATGCATCTAACTAACATCCGCCCTCCCCATTAGTCCTACATGCCTCCACCCCGCAATTCTAAATGGCACTAATTACCAAACAGAATGTGGTTTCAATTCCCAGGTTGTGCCATAACTTCCCCAATGATTGTTTGTGTTTCGTTTCGGGTAATGAGAGGCGTTGGGGTGACAAACCCTCTCCCACCCCATCCCCGCTGTACGTTCACGCTGACACGAGACAAATCGAACTGGGGTGAGATCCTCAAAAGCAAGAGACGCCTTCCAATCAAGTTGATTGCAAATGGCAGGATTGGACTTTCACTTCCCAATCAAGACAATGTGCCGGGATTCACCTCAGGAGATAAACCGGTCAACTCTTTGAATCCCAACAATAACATGCTTTCATGGAACAATTAATTGTCTTTTGAAATGCTGCATTTACCACTGCACTTATATCATGGTGATGTTCGGTAGAGAGAAGGTAGCATGCCAGAAACAGATGACACATGGCCAGTGAAAGAGAGGAGGAACAGGAGGGGGAGGAGAAAGAGGAAGGCACCTGAATTCAATTTTAATCCCACTCCATAAGGTGAAATAAAGAAAAGTCAAAATGGCATTGTCAGGATTCCAGCAGTCGCCCTAATTAAATCATGATTCTCGAGCCAAACTTCAAAAATCATCAAAGGATTTATTAGAGGCAACATACTGGCATTGCCCTGTATGAAGCCAACTCTGGCATATGTAATTTTCAGTCATCTATGACCCTGTTTCCTCCCTCCCCCCTGGGTGTCTCATAAATAAGATTCTCCAATTAAGCATGTTCATGAGTTGGGTGTCATCATTCACGTTCTCCAATTAAATATATTCACGGGCAAAAGCTCTGGTAGCTTAGTTACAATCTCTTAAAGTTAAGTGTTGGAATGTACTTTCAATTTCAAACTGCTCTTCCAGATTTCCTTCCCCCCCTTTTTTTTATGGTAACTACTAAAACAGGCATAGGAATGCTTTGTGAGTTTACAGGGATGTAATCAAAGCTCTGCTTTTTCTGCATACACATCTGGGTGGAAGGCTGGTTCAGAATCAGGAGACCTGGTCACATTTCAGAGGCCGGGACAGGTTTACATACCCTTCAAATCAATCCTCCCTTCTGGTGCTGCCTGGACCCATTTTTCAAAAATGATTGTCCTTTCCTTTTTTCATGGAGTTGAGAGAGAGGGACTGACCCAGAAAACTCTGCTGGTTTCATGCCTAAAGGCAGGACTAACTCTGCCTCCCTGCTTCTAGAGAATTTCTTTAATCACTATATCAGGTTGACTTAAATATTACATTGAAGGGATTTTAGGTCCTTTCTTTCTCAGTTTATATTAGCAAATTCACTCAGAGCAGAGGTCCCCAAACTTGACAGCTTTAAGACTTGTGGACTTCAACTCCCAGAATTCATTCTCCAGTCATGTTAGCTCAGGAATTCTGGGAGTCGAAATCCACAAGTCTTAAAGTTGCCAAGTTTGGAGAGCTCTGACTCAGAACAACCCGTAGGCCAGGGGTCTTCAAACTTGACAAGTTTAAGACTTGTGGACTTCAACTCCCAGAATTCAGGTCATGTTAGCTCAGGCATTCTGGGAGTTGAAGTCCACAAGTCTTAAACTTGACAAGTTTGAAGAGCCTTGCCCTAGCCGAACTGCACTAATCTTCAAAAGTAAAGCTTTGTAGATTTTGATTGGCAATTGGATGGGAAACCACCAGGAGACCTCTGAGCATTAGAGTAGTGTAGGAGAAACATTTTAGTAACAGTAATAGTATGACAGAATTGGAAGGAACCTTGGGGGTCTTCTAGTCCAACTCCTTGATCAGGCAGAATACTCTATGCCATTCTAGAGACAAATAACAGTCCGATTTCTTAAACGCTTCCAGTGATCGAGCACCCACAACATCTAGATCAGGGGTGTCCAACCTTGGCAACTTTAAACCTTGGTGGACTTCAACTGATCTAGAGGTAACCCATTCTACTTATATTTTTTCTCACTGACAATTACTGTCCTCCCTAGTTCTAGGTTGGATCCAGTGGTGAGATTCAATTTTTTTTACTACAGTTCTGTGGGCGTGGCTTGGTGGGTGTGGCAGGGGAAGGATACTGTAAACTCCATTCCCTCCCCACTCCTGGGGGAAGGTTACTGGCAAAATCCCCATTCCCTCCCCATCCCACTAACCTACTTTCCAGCTCCGTTCTCCTGTTCAGGGCAGCAAAAGAAGACTCAGCTGATCAGCTGGGACTTGGGAGGCAGAGAATAGATGGGGGCAGGGTCAGTCAGAGGTGGCATTTGCCGGTTCTCCGAACTACTCAAAATTTCTGCTAACGGTTCTCCAGAACTGGTCAGAACCCGCTGAATACCACCTCTTAGATATGTTTCCAGCCCTTACTTCTTGTCTTGTCGTCAGGTGCAGGGATTCAGGTGAATAGCAGTGTTATTTAATAAAAGCATTCCAACATTGTCTTGTTTTAGCTATGCCTATTTTAATGGATTTGTAACATGTTTTAATTCTTGGTTTTATTGTACAGCATCCAGAGTCACTTGGAGCCAGATAGGCAGCCATATACATTTGATAAGTAAAAACAAAAAAACAACCACAGGAGGTATTCATGGGAATACCTCCCACACACCAAGTGGATTAAACTCATGGGAATTTTTTTCTATTCCTATTGGTTTAAATGGGCAATTTTCAGATTTAGAGTCCACATGGCCCAAGAAACGTCCAGACGCGCTTGGTCAGGTGTGTGTGTAACATAAGGGCGTCCGGTGAGACCTTTAATGAAGATGTCTATGGAGATTCTCGGTCATCCAGGTCATGATTGTCCCAAAGGTGCTTTTTCAAGAGGCAACTGGACTTTCTTCTTTTTCTTTGAAGACCTTTTGCTTCTCATCCAAGAAGCTTCTTCAGTTCTGACTGAATGGTGGAGTCAGAGCTGAAGAAGCTTCTTGGATGAGAAGCGAAACGTCTTCAAATTAAAAACAAGAAAATCCAGTTGCCTCTTGGAAAAAAAGCACCTTTGGGACTTTAGCAAAGACCCTTCCCACGCCCAAGAGGTCTGCTTGAAGAACTGGGTGGACACGAGGCCACACCCTCTGCGGGAGAGTCGAAAGGTAAGGAGAAAAGTGAGCCTTCTTCCCGGCCCCCACCAGTCCTACGGACACGCAAGAGGCGATCATCGCAGGTCACGCCCTCAAGTGGACCTTTGTCTTCTACTTCCTCGCTCACATCCCGCGGATGTTATTCAATCGATATGCCTTCGTTGTTGCCTGTAGTTTACCCTTCTTCCATAGAGAGGAACTGCCGAGATCTTATACAAGCTGTTCCAACCTAAGGTGTCAGAGCTCCGCCTCGCAAAGGAATTTGCGCCCCAGTTTGCGTATGCCCGGCTGTTTGGAGGTTGACAAACCAGGATTCATTGGGGAATGGGAAGAAGCTGTGTCGCATCATCTAGCTCCGGATGAATCTCCTACCCAGCTTGTCTGGATTACCAAGGGTCTTTTAGGAAGATGGGGGATACTACTCTTAAGAACGCGCTTTCCCACACTCTGGGTTTAGTAAAAGAATTGGACTAGAGGTTTTTGTAAATAAGCCTATTGGTCTAGATTCCAGCAATCTTGCAGCAAGTTGGGTTTCTTGGAATTAAGTTTCTGGATCAAACTATTACATAAACACATTCCTTGTGTTTGATCTTTGTTTATTGTTTTGAGGGCTTTGCAAAATGTTTTAATCCTTCGTTTTATCGTAGGCCACCCAGAGTCTCTGCATATGAGATGGAGGCCACATAAATCTGACCGATCAATAACTCTATGTGACCCAAGATAAAATCTATAGTTCACCTATTCCTGGAGTCTTATATGCTAATCCTCTCGTCCCTGCTTGGACTCTGCTTTTAAAAAGGGCCTTGGCTGTTTCTTCTTGGATCAATGTTAAAAGAAGCTGGACTTAATCCTTACATTGCCTAGTGATAGATTCATAGATTGATTGATTTAGATCAGAGGTCTCCAAACTTGACAACTTTTAAGACTTGTGGACTTTAATTCCCAGCTTTGCTTTGGCTGAGGAATTCTGGGAGTTGAAGTCCACAAGTCTTAAAAGTTGCCAAGTTTGAGGACCCCTGATTTAGATAGACAAAAATGACTATATATATATATATATGTAGTACTTTTAAAAAATAAAGTGGGCCAGATCTTCACCTCCCGCCATTGATAGAAGATTAAAGAAGGACTTGTGTGCCTTCCTCTTTCTCCTCCCCCTCCTGTTCTCCCCCTCCCCTTTCACTGACCACCTGTTTTTTATGTCCCGAAGCTGTCCCAGTTTTTCACCTGGTACACAACTACCTTCAAGGATCCACTAATGGGGAATCCCGAGCCCTTATTTCGCTCCCTTCTTTACATGGAAACCATTCTAGAACTGATTTTCTTCCCCATTGCCACCTATGCTTTCTGGAAAGGTGCCAGTTTAGATGAATTGGGGTTATTTTTTTGGAGAATGGCTGGAGGTTGGGAATGGGGTGGGCTGGAGACAGAATTCCTGGAGAGAAGAAGGCAAGGATTCCCACATAGAGTTGAAGATTGGAAAGTGTTCATGAAAACTATCGGGGCTCAGAGGTGCATATGCCGGACTGGGCAAACTGGTGGTAGCCTAGGTGGGCTTAGTGGTAGCCTAGGTGGGCTTATCTTCCTCAAATGATGAAAGATGGCACAATCTGCAGTAATTATATCTCGATGCACATCAAGAAGTCATCCGTAGAGTTTTGACCTGGGACTGTAACAGTGGAATTTTTTTTTCTTTTAAATGCAGGGAATTGCAAGTGGATCCGAATTCCTGTGGTGATCTACACAACACACATAATTACAGTGGCAGTTGCTTGCCTGGCCCAGATCCTGTTTGCTGATTTCTCCAATGCCCAAGTCCTCAGCCCAGGAACCCTGGAGGAACACCTGCCTCTCTCCACTGCCTTTGCTCCTTTCTTAGTGGTTCCCCTCCTGATGCTGCTTCTGGTGCTCTTCAGCGCTGCTTACAACCAAGTGGAAAAAGAGAAAAAGAAATAAAGGCATTGGCTCTTCTTCTCCTGCAGGAAGGGAATGTGCAAACTGGGTCAAGTGTGCTGGTGTTCCTGGGGGAGCAGAGCATGGCTGAGGCCTTGAGGTCCCTGTGAAGTGGGAAATGCTCTCAGGAGTGTTTTTTCAAAAGGACTTCCTTTGTTTTTTCCTTCAAGGCAATTTTGATACTCATTCAAGAAGCTTCAGTTCTCAGTTCACTCTGGAATGAGAGTAAAACATCTTTAAGGAACAAACAAAGGAGGTCCAGTTGCCTTTTGAAAAAGTACCTTTGGGACAAAACCATGACCTGGGTGACATGAGAAACTCAAGTGGGATTTCACAGAACAGCCTGGAACAGGCGTCCTGGTCTAAAACAGCCTCCAAGAGTTGGATCTCCAGGCATTGGGGAACAATTGGGGAGCAGGAGATGCAGTGGTGGGATTCAGCCAATTTGTACCGGTTTGGTAGAATCAGTACCTAATTTTTTTTGTTGAGTTCTACGAACTGGTTAGATGTGTCCCAGAAAAGTTGTGTTTTCCGGAACACGTCTGGTTTTCATTCAGCTTCCTTCCAGGTGGGGCGGGGGGGGGGGAACCCTTCCCAAAAGTCCAAGAGAGGAGCAATGGAAAACGTTGATCACGTCACTCAGGTGAAAGCTGTCTCAGGCGGTGGGCAGTAGTCCAAGGCCAAAGTGCCCGTGGAGCGCAAGAGGGTCGGGAGCATGCTAAAGCAAGGTGGGATTCTTAACTTCTTTAACCCATCAAGTCTGCTGGTACAGATGGGACTCTATAGTGTTAATATGCCTCTAGTTTAGCATATATTACATGGGATTTCTATGCAGCCCCTTCTTTTTCCACAAGCAACTGCAATTAGACTTCTAGTCATGGCTGACTGATGCAGCTGCAGTGAAAGTTGGCTGAACAATGGTTTGATTATAAGCTACAGGAAAAGAAAGATAACTAGCCACACCCTACCTGCCTTTACAGGTGTTATGATGGTTTGGATAGGTATATTTCTTTCATTGCCTCCCTGATTCAAAGATTTAAGTCTATTGCAGGAAAGGTGCCTTAAAAGAGCGGCAGATTTATTGGATTTCTAGTTTTTGTGCCTAGAGCCCTGCAGCATCTGGCTAGCGAGGCTCTACTTCTCCATGGAAGCTGAGCCTCAGTTTGGAAAGTCCCAGAAAGTCTCATGTCCCATTTAAACTGAATTGGATCCCAAAAGAGATCCTGATTTTGTAGCTGTTTACATGTCCTGGTGTCTTAACCAGGTTCAGCTGCAACCTCAGCTTCTCTGGCACCTTGGAGAGATCCTAAAGTCTCCTAAACTAGTTTGATATGAATGTTCCTCAAGCAATTGCATTCCAGGTCTGTTTGATGTTCAGTTGCCATACAGGTAGTCCTCACTTAATGACCAGTCACTAAGCAACTGTTCAAAGTTTACAACGGACCCCCAAAAGGTACTCATGTCCTGGTTCCAGGGTTCCAATAGTAGCACCCACCCTTTAGTAGCATGACTGCATTTTTGGTGCTTGGCAACCACTCACTTTTACAGCCCATTGCAGCATTCTGCAATTATGCGAATGTTACTTTTGACACTTTTTGCTGGTTTCCGAATTTGGGTCACAGGACCATGGGGATGCTAAAATGATTGGTCATGTCACTTTTTCAGTGCTGTTGTAACTTTGAATGGTCACTAAACGAAGTGTTGTAAGTCGAGGACTACTTGTACTTAAAAATGATATAGTGTACTTTCATGTCTTCAAACAGCGCAAGTAGAAAAAAAGGCCACAGGTAAAAATAGCCATTTATTTTTCCAAAAGTCATGACTCTGAGAAATGAAGGGGTCTTAGAGAGCATCTAATCCAGCCCCCAATTCAGTGTAGGAATTCACTAGTACAGCATCCCCAGCAAATGACCATCTAGCCATTTAACCATCAACAGTGCAAAAGAGCCCACCACTCCCTGAAGCAATCTGTTACCCCATTGGACAGCCTTTTTTGTTATTATTGTTAAGAAGGAAAAAACGTGTGTGTGAATGCTCACTTTATTTGCCAATCTCCAGTCCAAACAAAATCCACAGCCTTGAAATGAAGGTTAAAAATAATTCCCTGTCCTTCCAATATTTCTCATTCTTGCAAAGCTGAAACTGCATCATGAAGAAGAGGGGTTGTTGAAGCCTTCAGGGGAACCCCAAAGCTTACAAAAACATTTCACATCTTTAGAAAAGAAATCCAAAATGGAAGACGGTTCCTCAAAATAACAAATGGTGACTACTGGAGGGAGGTGGTGTTCCTGCCTGTGAAGATCTCCCTTGTTGAATAATTATCATGATTATCTCTAGTCTCAATATAAGAGAATGTTCTGTCTCACCTGTAGCCACAAGGTGAGAGTCCAAATTTCCAAAGGAAAATACACAAACAGAAAGGAACAGGAACGACAGAGTTAACTTCCTTTGGCTGAATCCGTCTTTGGCAGTTTTCCCAGAAGCTGCCTACCAAGTCTGATAACGAGCAGAACCATAAATCAGAGGCTAACGCCACACAGAATAATTTGTCAGAACTGCTAACTCAAATAAACAAGTTGACCCGAACAGGGATTCAGAGCTAACACGCCTCCTTATATTCCCTGAGGGGCGTGTCAGTCTCTTTTCTCAGTCCCTGATTTGACATTTCCTTTTATGTTGTATTTCACGTTTCTGCCTGCGTCTTTGCCTTGCATCAGACCAGCATTTCTCGGCTTGATCTTCAGCCAATGACTCCGGCACGCTCTCCTGATTATCTGCCGACACCTGAGGCACAATCAGGGAGGAAGATTCTGGGGAGGAAGACAACCCTGAAACTTCCAGCAAAGCAGGCTCAAATCTTAGAGCCAAGTCCTCCTCTTCCTCCTGACTCCCGTCTATGTCACTCAACAAAGCAGGCTCAAACCTTAATGCCAGATCTTCCTCATCACTCGAGCCTATGTCTTCTGACAGAGCAGGTTCAAACCTCCAAGTCACAACAAGAGAATATATGTAGTTCAGAGCTGACTGGTGGAGTTCTTGGTGCTTTCTGAACTTGACTGTTTGCAGACATTTCATGGCCCAACTAGGTAGCATCATCGGTGCCTTTGATGGTGGTGTGCGAACTGGTGATTGACTGCATACTGACTACTTCCAGAAACCAATGAAAATCTGATTGTGGTAATGTCCACTCAGATAAAGAGTTCCAGCCTAATCTCCCTTGCAACGCTGGCTGGGGAATTCTGGGAGCTGAAGTCCACACATCTTAAAATTGTCACTACTGAGAAACACTGATATAGAACGTCATCTTTCAGAAAAAATGTCCAAAGTGGAGATCAAGAGAGTCAAGATGACAGTTGCAACTATCCAATCAAGCCTGCATCCACCATCTTTAACCTCTCCTTCCCGGGTTGTTGGCCAGACATACTACAAAACCAAACCCGTAGTGTAGAGTAGAAGTATTTCCTAGCATAGAAATGGCTATTAAACTTCCCCATGATCTCTTTTCAAGTGAGTGGGGAGGGGGAGAGAAGGTAATAAAAGGTTTTGGCGGGAAATAAGGTAATAAAAGGTTTTGGTGGGAAATTTATAAGTGCTGTCTGCTTAGAGCTCGAAGCTTTGTTAGAGACCCACACACACCAGGGGTGGGTTTCTACTGGTTCTGTCCACCTCTGTAGAACCGGTAGCTCTGAAGAGCAGCAGACATAGAATCGGTTCTATGTCTACTGATGTTTTTGCCCACCCAGCCCCCTGGGCTCTTACCTGATCTTTATTTCCTGATTTTTCAACTTCAGCTGCCGAACGAGGCACAGCTAGTTAGAAAAGCAGGAAAAGAGGGCAGTTTCAAAGGCTGCGTCTCTGCAGGCAGCTGCTGATGACGATTCACAGGTGCGCGGCTCGCAGCCTGCAGGGAAGCTCGTAAATCCCGAACTGGTAGTTAACCCTATCGTATCCCACCCCTGCCATACACCCACTTTATGGTCTGTTCCTGCTGCTCCCCTCTGGGAGGAGATTTTGAAGTATTTCTAACAGGACTACCAGATTCTGTAACAGTTCTGTCCCCTGTGCAATCCATCTGGTAAACTCGCAAGATTCTTCCCCCCCCCCCGCCATTTACATGTATACATCCAAACTAGACACTGTGGTTTCTCTGTATCATATAATAGGTGTGTGCATATGCATAATTTTCTATTTATTTATTTTATTTATTTAGTCATGTAGTGTATATTGGAGATGGTGACCCTTTGAGAGCTGTATGCAGTTAAAGTTCATTTTAATGTATGCCAATTAGTGTACATTCAAAGTGACAATAAAGTTAGTCAAAGTCTAAGCTTCTGTGGGGCCAGCCTGAGGGAGAAAACAGGGTAGGAGAGAAGAGGCTTCTGTGGGCAAACCTGAGGAAGAAAGAGGAAAGAGAGGCTTCTGTGGGACAAACCTGAGGAGAGAAGGGAGAGGAGAGGAAAGGCTTCTGTGGGGCCAGCCTGAGGGAGAGAACAGGGTAGGAGAGAAGAGGCTTCTGTGGGGCAAACCTGAGGAGAGAAGGGGAGAAGAGGCTTCGGCAGCAAACCTGAGGAGAGAAGAGAAAGAAGAGGAGAGGCTTCTGTGGGGCAAACCTGAGGGAGAGAAGGGAGAGGAGGCTTCTGCAGCCTGAGGGAGAGAAGAGGAAAGAGAGGAGAGGCTTCTGTGGGGCCAGCCTGAGGAGAGAACAGGGTAGGAGAGAGAGGCTTCTGTGGGACAAACCTGAGGAAGAAAAGAAGAAAAGAGAGGCTTCTGCGGGACAAACCTGAGAGAGAGAAGGGGAGAGGAGAGGAAAGGCTTCTGTGGGGCCAGCCTGAGGGAGAGAACAGGGTAGGAGAGAGGGCTTCTGTGGGCAAACCTGAGGAGAGAAGAGGAGAGGAGAGGCTTCTGTGGGGCAAACCTGAGGAGAGAAGGGAAGGAGAGGCTTCTGTGGGCAAACCTGAGGAAGAAAGAGAGGCTTCTGTGGGCAAACCTGAGGAAGAGAAGGGGAGAGGAGAGGAAAGGCTTCTGTGGGGCCAGCCTGAGGAGAGAACAGGTAGGAGAGAAGAGGCTTCTGGGGCAAACCTGAGGAGAGAAGGGAGAGGCTTGTGCAGCAAACCTGAGAGAAGAGGAAAGAGAGGAGAAAGCAAACCTGAGGAGAGAAGAGGAAAGAAGAGAGAGGCTTCTGTGGCAAACCTGAGGAGAGAAGAGGAAGAAGAGGAGAGGCTTCTGCAGCAAACCTGAGGAGAGAAGAGGAAGAAGAGGAGGGCTTGTGCAGCAAACCTGAGGGAGAGAAGAGGAAAGAGAGGAGAGGCTTCTGTGGGGCCAGCCTGAGGAGAAAAGAGGAAAGAGAGGCTTCTGTGGGACAAACCTGAGGAAGAAAAAAGAGGAAAGCAAACCTGAGGGAGAGAGGGAAAGAAGAGGAGAGGCTTCTGTGGCAGCAAACCTGAGGAGAGAAAAGAAAGAAAAGAGAGGCTTCTGTGCAGCAAACCTGAGAGAGAGAAGGGGAGAGGAGAGGAAAGGCTTCTGTGGGGCCAGCCTGAGGGAGAGAACAGGGTAGGAGAGAAGAGGCTTCTGTGGGCAAACCTGAGGAAGAAAAGAGAGGCTTCTGCGGGGCAAACCTGAGGGAGAGAAGGGGAAAGAAGAGGAGAGGCTTCTGTGGGACAAGCCTGAGGGAGAGAAGAGTTTGAGGGAAAGGAGGCAACCAGAGGAATCAACGAAGGAGCAGAGGCGATGGAAGGCCAGCCCAGCAGCAGTTCAAGAGAGAGAGAGAGAGACAGAGATCAAGAAGGGCCGACCAGCCACCTGATCACCTCATCCTGTGACCTGCCTGCTGGGGAAAAACTGACCATCACCCCACCGTGTGACCCAGGCAAGTAGAGGTGCTTGAGCGAGGGACCACTGTGGACCTGTAGCCATACCAAGAGGGCCAGGAGAACCCAGACTCCAGCTACTCAAGCCAGTAATTTTTCATCTGAGTTTTTTCCCCCTGTGGTTTAAGAAAAGCTTTTTACAATGTTGAGGTAACCCAAATGGTTTCAAGTATTCCCGCGCTGTCTGGTGCTCTCTTCACCTCAGATTTGTGAAACCACCCCTTTTACAAGAAAAGCAGGTTGCTTTATGGCATAACACAGATGGTTTTCTAAGATCCCTCCAGAGAATATTCTCCATCTGACAGGTATACTGAGGCCTAGTCCCTGCAGATAGTCCTCGACTTACAACAGTTCATTTAGTGACAGTTCAAAGTTATTACGGCACTGAAAAAGTGACTTATGACCCTTTTTCACACTTATGACTGTAACAGCATCCCCATGGTCACGTGATTTACATTCGGATGCTTGACAACTGATTTGTATTCATGATGGTTACAGTGCCCCAGGAGTCATGCGATCCTCTTTTGTGACCTTCTGACAAGCAAAGTGAATGGGGGAGCCAGATTCGCTTAACAACCATGTTGCTAATTTAACAACTGCAGAGATTCACTTAACAACTGCGGCAAGAAAAGTCGTCAGATGGGGGTAAAACTCACTTAACATCCTCACTTAGCAACATACATTCTGGGCTCCATTTTGGTTGTAAGTCGAGGACTACCTGTGCTTTGCTCCTCTAGGAACACAGACACATGGTGCTTGATCCAATTGGCACATCTTCCTTCTTCCCAAAGGAGAAAGGCCAAAGGTTTTATTTCTTCTTCTTTTTTTCAGCTGGCTGATAAGCAGAGCTGAACAGTACAAAAAGCAACATTGCAAGGGAAATTGCTAAGAAAGGAGCGTAGAAAGCAGACACGGTCAAACGTTCCTGTAGAGTCTGTGGAGCCGGGACTTTAGCGTTGGAGAAATCAGCAAACAGGATGTGGGCTAGGCAAGGAACCACTGCTGTAATTACGTGCGTTGTGTAGATAATCACAGGAACCCGAATCCATTTGCAGTTCCCTGCATTGAAAAACCAGATTTTTAATAACTGCAGCCTTAGGTCAAAACTCAAGTATTCATATTCTAATTTGCATACGTATGTAAATATTGGTAGTCCTCAACTTATAACCACAATTGGGACGAGAATTTCCCTTGCTAACAAGGTAACCGAGTCAGGTCAATTTTATGACTTTGTTTGCTGCTGTTGTTAAGCAAATTACCGCAGTTAAGAAAATTACATTGTTGCTTACCAAAGCATGTAGGTAGACTTTGTTGTTGGACGCCAATTGGGAAGGTGAAAATGGTAATCACATGACTCCAGGATGCTGTAACAGTTGTAACTACATGCCAGTTGCCAAGCATTTTGATCATGTGACAATGGGGATGCTGCTTTGGTCATAAGTGTAAAGACTGATCGTTAAGTTATATTTTGCATCGCCAGTGTTATCTTGAACAGTCACTAAACAAATGGTTCTAAGTCAAGGACTATTACAAATTGTGCCATAAAAGGGGCTTCTTTCACTATTTCAGAACAGATAGATAAGCCTGTCTAGGCTGCCAACAGATTGCCCAGTCCATCATGAGGGCTTTGTAGTCCAATGGCTGTCATGACCTTCAAACTCCATTAGGAAATATTTGCATTCTTCTCTCCGAGGACAATTTATTCTGATTCTGCGCCCACCCAATGTCATGCTCCACTGGTTCACACAAACGGGCACGCTTACCTTTCCAGAAGGCATAGGCAGCAACGGGAAAGAAAAACAATTGTAGAAAAGCTTCGAAGAAAAGGAGAGACAGGAACCAGGGTTCTGGCCTTGCCAACAATGGATCCTTGAATGTAGCTGTGTACCATGTCATTGCATCGGACAGCTTTAGGAACAGAGAAGAGGGTGAGTAAGGAGGAGGAGGGCACCTAAACCTTCCTTTTAATCTTCTATCAATGGTGGGGTGGGGCAACAAAATTCAATTGGCATCTGCAACTGTGCAATAGAAACACTGCCCCATTTTAATGCTGGGTGGGTTACTGATGCAAAGCATGTAGGTAAAACTTGGCACCACTCGGTTTGGCCGGGGAAGATTTTTTCCTTCTTTCTCAAACTATGTGATAGGTTCTGATTACAACTTTTATAGAACAATAGAAGAGACTATCCATCTCTCAGGTTGAACTGCACCTCTGAGCACTTCAGTGCTTGCTTGCAAATGAGGTAATAGCATCAGTGCGAGTGAGTGTGGAGTTTGCTCCCTGTTTATACACAGTGGCTTGTATAATGTTGGCTTTTCTCTTTGGTAGTTGATTAAGTTATCAAGGAACTGTGTTGAGGGACAAGCAGGGGCTCTCACACTGAAGGGCTTAGTCAAGATAACTTGAGGCGCTCCAAGCCCTCTTCAGATTCCCTCTCCCTTCCCTTCCATTTATGGCTCTCCTGGTCTCTCTCTCCCTAGCTGTGTTGGCAAAGCAACCTCAAACAGGTCAGATATTGCATTAAGAGCAGAATTCACACAACATATGATTAATTCAATATTCTACTGTATAGTGCGATATTAATGCAATATCAGGTTTTCAATTCAATTGTATAGAATGTGAAGGATGCGTGTTTGTGCTTTATTTTTATAGTTATAATATACACCGAAGATGGCATTTAATTTCATTGTACGAGGTGCAATGACAATAAAGTAAACTAAATACTAAATTCCACCTTCTAGCCTGCTGATGGCTTTAGTGGTTGCCTGAACCTAACCCATATTGAGTGAATTATGTGAAGCTTGAAACTGTGTTGATTCAGTAGCAAAGTTCATATGTTGGGAAAATAAAGACACTCACTGACAGTGAGAACAATCAACCAATGGAACAGAAGTTGCCCTCGGAAGTTGTGGGAGCGCCATCACTTGAGACTTTCAAGAAGAGATTGGACTGCCATTTGTCAGAAATGGTGTAGGGTCTCCTGCTTGGGCGGCGGGGGGGTTGGACTAGATGACCTACAAGGTCCCTTCCAACTCTGATTATCTGTAATCTCTTTCTGTTGCACAGCCCCCTTCTTGGCCCTCATCTCTCTTTTTTTGCCTCTTTCCTTTAACTCTTCAAAATGAAAATAGAGGCTGTGACTACTGTATATTTTAATGCTTCAAGTGGATCCACAATCTTTTAAGACTGTGAATCCACTTGAAGAATTAAACTGTAGTCAGAGCCTCTATCTTCATTTTTTCAGAAGCTGCAAGGGATGAGGTAAAGGATAGACCTGGGGCTCTATTGATTTTTTAATCTTCTCTCTCTCTCTCTTTTTTCCATCCATCCTCTATTGCTAGGTAATGTAAGGATCTAATCCAACTTCTTTTAACTTTGATTCAAGAAGTTCCTTTCTAAAAGCAGAGTCCAGGGATTAGCATATAAGATTCCAGGAATAGGTGAAATGTAGATTTTATCTTTGTTCATACCAAAGAATTTATGATCTTATGACTTATTTATGGGTCAAATTTATATGCCCCCCCCATCAAAGTTACTCTGGGTGGTATGCAATAAAACCAAGAATTTAAACATTTTGCAAACCTCTTCAAACAATAAACAGATAAAACACAGGGCAGAGGTTTACATACATTTTGATCCTTTTTTTTTAGATCAGATACGCACAAACTGTTGTAAAATTGCTGGAATGAAGCCCAGCTTCCGCCTATCAGGCTTACTTGCAGATTCTGACCTATGGTACATAGAACAATTAGTTTCCTAATCCCAGAGTGTTGAAAGTGCTGTCTCAGAATAGCCCCCATCTTTCCAAAAGTCCCTTGGAATCCAGTCAAGCCACATGGCTGTATCCCAGATCGGAGACGCGCCGGATCCTCCCATCCCCAGTCAGCCTCATCCAGAGCTAGTGGGTCCAAGCAGTTTCCCCCCTTCCCCAAAGAATCCCTCTCTTCAGGCAGGAACGTGGGGCAAGTTTTCCGCACTAGCTACGTAAATCCGATCCCAGATTCTTAAGCGAAGCGGATCCCCGGCGCTTTAGATTGGACCAGCCACAAGAGCACGGCGGTTCCTCTTTACTTACGGCGGAAGGGTAAACTCCAGGCAGCAATGGCTGCAAATCGAGGAATAAAGTGATCGGGATATGAGTGAGGAAATAGAACGCGAAGATCCACTCGAGGACGCGCGACATAGCCATCGCCTCTTCGGGGTCAGTCGAGCTGGCAAGCGCCGGGAACGAACGATCGCTTCGCTCTGTAACCATTGGCTCTCCCTGGAGAGGGCGTGGCCTCCTGCCCAGATGACTCCGCCCGCTTTTCCAGGTTGTCCTTTGGGCAGGAGGAAAGCTCTTCGCGCCCTAATTTCGCCGCTCGGGCCCTTAGTGGACCCATCTGGACATTTTCCCACGTTCCGCCGAATTTTGCTTTTGGAGGGCAGCCAAGATTAGATGGGGCGGCTGCCGGGATGGGGGAGAAGCCTCGCAGCGTCTCTTAAATCAACCGCAGTTGCCAAGAAGCAGCCAGGAAAAATAGCAGAGCCTTCAGGGATTGGCTGGGCCTGCGGGCAGGCTTGCCCGAAATTTAACCGTGCCTTGCTTAATGAAAAATAACACCCTGAATAACTTGCACAAGTTGCATCCATACAAACGTGTGGATCAGGGTGTCCAATCTTGGCAACTTTTAAGAACTTGTGGACTTCAATTCCCAGACTTCCCCAGCTACCTTATGCTATGGCTTCTGGAAGCTGAAGTCCACAAATCTTAAAAAATTGTCAAGATTGGACAACCCGATTTACATAATTGTATGAATGCAACTTGTGCGGGTTATTCAGGGTATTTTTCATTAAGCAAGGCATGGTTAAATTTCGGGCAAGCATACCCGCAGACCTAGCCAATCTTGTTTAGAGATACTTCCACCCCTGAAGGACAGTCTAAAATGTTGCCAAAGTTGTGACACCCCCTCCCCTGTGTAGGGTAAAAATGTGGTTGGCGAGTTTGAGAAGTCCGAAGTTGACTTGCTCTTCAACATTTTTAGTGGATTCCAAAAAGTTGGGCAGCTGGTTAGAATTCTGGGAGTTTAAGTCCACATCTCTTAAACTTGCCAGTGTTGAGAAACATTGTACTTAGATGGTGGAGATCAAGTATAGCCAACAATGAATCTTTCTGGTGGAAGAGACTTAACTGGATCTCAATACACTGTTATTTTGTTGCTGTTTTCTAGAGGATACTTCAGAAAAGGCTAGATCAGTGGTAGTCAACCTGGTCCCTACAACCCACTAGTGGGCGTTCCAGCTTTCATGGTGGGTGGTAGGGATTTTGTCCCCTACTTTATAAATCACCATTACTGTGGAACCGGTGGGCGGTTAGAAAATTTTACTGCTAACAGAGATGCAAAAGTGTAGGTATAAAAAGGTTGACTACCCCTGGGCTAGATGAACATTATGGATTCTGGTGTTCAAATCACATGGAATATAGTTAGTGGAATGAGCTGTGGTCATGATGCTGGAGAAGTATCAACATGGCAAGATTCAGCCTATATGGAAGCATATTCAGAAAAATTGATTCTGATCCACTTTTTAAAACGCACTGTCAACACTTAAGCAGCCACATAAGGAAGTTTATGGAAAGAGTTCTGTGTTTCTATTAAACTTTGAGGCTGCATTATTTTAGAATATTGTAGCTGTTTAAATTAACTCATTCCATCTGCACATCTAAAACACACCCATAATCAAACCTCTTTTTTGGTTTTTAAAGGCGTTTGCACATACCTCAACAGAAGAGGTCTCTTGGATGTCTAAGAAGGAAGGAGAAACACTAAGAGATGCTCCTTTTAGCTGAAGTAATTTTGTTAAACAAGTAACATTTTATCAAAAGGTCAGCAATGCCATTTTACTGAAAGGAATTGGTTTTCAAATGTGGAGAGACTTGAACACTGTACTGCTTTCAACTAATTAAAATACGTATTATTATAGGGCTATTCTATCCAACCTGCAAAAATTTCAATTACTGCTACATGGCAGCAAAAACTGCTAATGTTGCCATCTAATGGTGTCCATTTGGATGTTTTGTCCGAGATGACAATCATGCCATAATAATTCATGATTCTCATTTGCTGTTATTAGTGTTATAAGCCAATATTAGCATTCTAATATTGGCTTATAACATGGTGGCACAATGGTTAGAGTGCAGTATTGCAGGCTAACTCTGCCCACAGCCAGGAGTTCGATCCTAACTCAGGTTGACCCAGCCTTCCATCCCTCCGAGGTTGGTAAAATGAGGACCCAGATTGTTTGGGGCAACCTACTGACTCTGTAAACTGCTTAGAGTGCTGTAAAGCACTACTAAGTGGTATATAAGTCTAAGTGTTACTGCTATTAGTATTCTCCATGTTGCTACATTAGTTTACCAATTGATGAAGGATTATTGGCTCTACATTTCATACTTGTCCTCGTTGCTTAACGTGCCACTTGCCTCCAATGTAGCACTGCATTATTACCTCTAATATGGTACAAATATATCTCTGTAGTTTATCTCCCAGAGTTGACAACGTGTTAGCAAAGCAATATCACATACAGCTGAAAAGGTGTGAATATCACCCATTCTTGGGGTTCAGCCAAAAACTCAACTGCAGCAACGAGCTGCTGCAATGAAAAAATTAAGATCTAAGCCAACATAATCTTCCTTTCTCTTCATTTTAGGACTCAAGATCTTTATAGGAAAAATACTCTGAGCCATTAATTTTACAGGACTGTTATAAAATATGCAGGTTTTAAGGAACTACTATTATTTTGTATGATTATTGCACAAAAACATTTGAAGGGGGTAAAATATTAGTTTGCTAAATAAAGGAAGATGTAAATTGTTAGTCTATCGTAGCCAAAATTAGATGGATAAGCTTATGTATTTTAATAAAAATTGCTTGGAAAAAGCTTTGCTAAATTCAGAAACCAGTTGAAACCAGTTGGGTGCAGTGGCAAGAATTTAGCACTTCTTCTCTCAGTTAAAATAAGTATATTTATCTTCACAAATGAGAGGTCCCTGAAGAGGACACTCATCTTTATTCAGGGCTAAACACCCCATATCCTTTATTTTCTCTTGTTGTTCTTGTTCCCTCAATTGTCCATGCTAATTTCTATAAATGTCTTCTACTTTGTTTGAATCCTTCTCAAAAGTGTGATGTCTAGCCCTTGAGTTGAAAACCTACTGCCCACGAATGAAGAAAGCTCTAGAATTCTCACCTCCTACCTCCTTAATATGGAAAATGCAACCTTAGTCTCAGTCCTGCAGCTACATTTAGTTGCCAAAACTGGAGTGTCAGTCATAATCTAAGCAGTCAGTGGTTCCAGTTTTTCAACCAGCTCTCTGTGACGCCTCAATGGCCTTCTTTAAAAGCAACTTCATATAACAAATCTTTGGAAGAGTCCACATCCATTATTAATGAGCTGCATGCCCCAAATCAGTAGAAGGATAAAACAACAACAACATAGTCACGGAAGTTTGTTTGCTTGTTTGTTTCAAATGTCACATTTAATGTTTTCAACCACTGTACTTCAAAATCTACATTGTACAAAGTGACCCGCAAGTGTGCCACATTTAACAGACCAACCTCTGAGATTTTACCTTTCATACCAGTGTCTTCATGGGCTCTTTTTAAGTTAAAAAGATGATTCTCATTCAAGTTAATTGAAATGTCGCAGTTGGTTTTGTTTGCTTTAAATTCTCAGGAGCCACACAAAAAAACAAAGATATTTCAGCATCTTTGTTTGAGAAATTCAAAATTTGTCTCCCCCCCGCAGCAAAATGACTACTTCATTGAAGTTAAAACTTCCAAAAACGTAAATTAATAGAATCCAATTCCAACTCAGATCACCCTTCCTGAAAATACTCTGCTAAATACAGATAACTTACAATAACTTTAACAGTTAATTGTCCATGACAAACACCAAGGTTTCTCTTATTTTTTTTTAATATCCCAGACCAACATTCAAAAATTTGAGACCATCCATTCGTTATTTCTTTGTACAGCTGAAAAACAGTCTTCAATTTTTCTTGCCTTTTTTAAATATAAAAGTTGGAAGGGACATTCAAGTTTCAAGTCTCCACACTGGACCAAAAAAAAAAAAAAAAATCAGGTGGAGGTAAACAAGCCATGTTGTATACTTCCAGGAGGTAGAGGCCTTCAATTTGTGTTCATATATATATATACATATGCACAGAATAATTCAGTGTTTAAACAGAACACACACAAAAAGGAATTAGCCAAAAAGTAATAAAAGTTATTTACTACTGTGACATTTCAAGACTTCCACAGCTTTGCCTAATGACACAAATACAATTAACATAATTCCCTATGTGCTTTCCCCCACTATTTTTTTCATTTTTTTTCATCCAACTGTCCAGTGCAGGATTTAAAAAAAAAAAGAAATCACAAAGTTTCACAGATCTAAAATGTGTAAACTACTTTCTCATGCGCACTCTCTCTCTCTCTCTCTCTCTCTCTTTCTCTCCATGGCAATGGATATCAAGATTTTTTTTGAAATATTAGCCCCCAAATGGAATGCGTGCTGGGGCAGAGGAAAGGGAAGGGGAAGGGATGGTTCATGTAAGAAAAAGAGCAGAAAAAGCTTCTAATAAAAATAGATTAAATATATATATTTATATATATTTATTTATAACTTGGGAAGGGTTCAAAGGAAAAGACACTTTTCTCTCCTAGTCAAAACTCATTCTCTCTACTCACAAAATCAGACTGGAAAACAGCACACAGGCATCATCACTTCGCTACTGAGAAGCTATGGAGATGGAGGTGACCACCAGGTGACGTTGCCCACTCACACTTGGGCACTGCCCTCTGATGAGGCTTTATGATTGGTCATGATTAAGTTTTGTATTCCCTGTTTTGTTTTTCAAGCAAAAGTCCCAATTCTTCAGGAATGGCTCAATATCAAAATAGCTTGTCCTTTTATACAATTTCACTTTTAAAACTGAAGAAAAAAATTGGTTCAATTTTTTTTTGTTCCGAGCCAAGCAAGATTCCACAGCTGCACTACAATTCATAAATTTTTAAAAAAAGTGCAACCCTGGATAAAATATATATATTTTTTCTAAAAGCACAACCCCACCTTTGACAGGATTTAAAAGCCTAGTTAACATTTTTCTAACTCTTATTTGTATAACATACAAGGATAGTGGTTGTTAATTTAAAACTTCATTAGTAAAATTACAGTACAAG
Organism: Notechis scutatus; assembly: GCF_049901735.1. NCBI lineage: Eukaryota > Metazoa > Chordata > Lepidosauria > Squamata > Elapidae > Notechis > Notechis scutatus. The sequence goes on along the minus strand of NC_142009.1, from coordinate 12,718,554 downwards.
CATGATTTAAATCTCCAGAATTGCAAATCCCAGAATCCAGTGGAAAGCTACATTATGTCTTCAGTAGTATACTGTATCTTCCACTTTCATTCCCAGACCAGTGGAGATGGTGGCATCTCAGATGGCTGAGCAACAGTGGAACTGGAAAGCAATAAATAGAGAAGATCAATTTTCCCTCTCAAGAGGTTGGCGGGGCACAAAGAATGCTAAGAGCACACAAATTTAATCGTAAAACCAATTTAAAAAACCACTGTAAAACCGGAAGCCCTTTCAACCCAGGAGGATTGGAATCTGAAGCTTGAGAAAGAAAGATAATTTTCTGTTTTTACCATAGGGGAGTGAAAGCAGAAGCTTAAGGAGAATAAGATTATCCTGGGGCAAAGTAAGGCTCCTCCCTCTTTTCTTCCTAAGATTACTGCAATGTGCAAGCAATGTTTTAGATTACTGTAATGTTCTCTACACATGGCTGCCCTTGAAGAGCATTTGGAAACTTCAATTGGTGAAGAACGTAGCTGTGCGGGTAGTAAATGATGCTGGATACATGGCACAAGTAACACCACTACTATGTGAGGTGCACTTACTACTAGTATGCTTCTGGGTGAAATTCAAAGACTTGGTTTTCTCCTTTAAAGCCCTAACTGGCTTGGAACCAGGTAATCTGAGGGACTATCTTTTTCCAAGTGTCTCTACCTGTCCAATTGGATCCAACAGACTGGGCATGCTGCTAAACCCGTTAGGCAAAGAGGGCTGATTGGCAAAAACTACAAGACAAGCCTTCTCTGCTGTAGCCCCTGCTTCTGCTGTAGAATACTCTCCCCTCCGAGATTAGAACGGCCCCAACCCTGTTAGCTTTTTTGTAAAGCTTTAGAAACTTGGCTATGTACCTGAGCCTGGGGTTTGGAATGTGTTAAGCCCTCTGTTTGTTAGTTGATTAACTATCCTGCCTGCTGTACGCATTTATTTTGTTTGATGTTTTATTCTTTTATTGGTTTTTTATTGCTTTAATGGTTTTATACTTTTAGAATTGTAAGTTGCCCAGAGTCACTTAGTTGAGATGGGTAACTATAGAAATTGAATAAATAAATAGTAAATAAATAAATAAAAAATAACTAAACTCGCCACCTCCTGCCAAGATCCTGACTAGCTTCTCCTAGGCCTTTTTATCACAGTTCAGTCCTCTTGTCTCTGATCAAAACTCAGTTTGTCCCTTAATATTTTGCTGTTTAGGGCATGTGACATCCATTTTATGTTCTTCCCTTTGGTAGCTTCATTCTTTCCATATATTCTATCTTAGGAAAACTCCCTCATGTCTCTGCCTGTATTCTTTTTGCTTCCCCATTAGGAGAGAACTCTAAAGATTCTAAATGGAACCAATTTGGTTCTCCTCCCCCTTGTTTTGTGAAGCTTTGCACTTAGACTTCAACAACAATTAATATCAAATTTTATCATTAGGATTACACCTAATGTCTTCAGCTATTGTGAAAGGACCAACTGCTGATGATATAGAGTAATTTGGCGTACACTTCCGTTATGTGTAATTTATTATAAGCTGTCTTGAGGTTTATCCAATTAAAAGTGAGATATAACTATTTAAACAGAGATAGACAAGTCAAAGATCATATTCCTGAGTGTTGCTGGGTAGGACTGAAATAACCGGAGCTCCCTCTTTCCTCTTTGTCTCTTGCACAAGGATTGTGAAATGAGGCTGAAGGTTGCATGAAATTTCCACGGAATGTAGATTGCTCCCCCCATCTAAATTAAACGAACTGCATTGTTACCTCACTTTCCTATGCTTATTTTTGCCTAAGGTTAAATTTAGACTCCAAGGCTTTAAGGGAATTAGTGTTTTTTCCTTTGCTTACATCAAATTACCATATATATTGCACCATTCACCACCAATGATGCAGAAGCTTGAACGCTCTTCCTTCTACAACTAAACAGGACAATCATGACTTGAAGGCTGTGATCAGCTAAGCTAAGGGATTGCTGGTTCCATAGGATGAAATAGCCGCAATGGAAAATTTTTACTTCTCTATTCATCCAAAGGAGGTTATAGACGGGAAAAAAATCCAAGGCAGCAACCTACTATTTTATTCTTTTTGTGCTGCATTTTGGCTGCTTTTGGTTAAAAACATAAAAACATAAAAACTAGCGATAGAAGAACATTTGCAACTCAGGGTCCTTGATGCACTCTGTGCTTGATATGTAATGAGATGTCTTCAAGAAAGCAAACTTGGTAACATCATTAGAACTTGTGGTCTTGATGATTGATGATACTATCTAATTTGGTGAGAATGTCTGTGAGAAAACAATCAAACTCAGAGAGCACCAAGGATCCCACAAAAATCTATCAATCAAAATGTTAAAGCATTCTTAACAAATCAGGCATGCAGGTGATATTACTGGAAGGCTCCTTAATTCAAAGAGGATTTTTTTAAAAAAAAGTTTCACCATTAAGGAAATAAATGAATATCAGAAGTGATTACATACAGTTACCTAATAAAGCTCTTAAAAGCAGCAGATTGTGGATTGATGCACAAAGGTACTCTATTTCCTTTCTGCTGTTCCAAAATGAACTGATGGATTATTTCTAAAAAAAAAAGTAGGAGAAAAAAAAAACGAAATCCAAATTCATGCTTTCCAATTCAAATTGCACAAAACAGGATATTGTTCACTAGTACCGTGTTTCTCCAACAATACGGCCTCCACCAATAGGAAGGCCCAGCATGATTTCTAGGCATGAGGTGAAATTAAGCCCCGCCCCCAAAATTTAGGCCTATTCAAACCATGCTTTTCCCCGCCATTTCTCACATCGTTTGTTAGAACTACACGAGGTGAAGAGAAATGGGTGGGGGAAGGGCGGGGGTGGGGAGAAAACTTGCCTTTAGGAGTGCCCTGCAGGTAGCCTAGGCTAGAATACCCCGATAGCCAATAGAAGCTCCCTTAAGGCAGAGTCCCCTGCCACTTCAGGGGGTGGCGTGGCTACCCGTGTCCCCTCGCCTTTAGGGCAGTCTCTTTCAGACGATGGAAGCTCCCCAAATGCAGTCACCAGCTACTTCAATCGGCCGGTAGAAGCGGCCTCGCAGTGAGGGGAGTTTGTGTGTGCCACGCCTCGCCCCGAAGCGGCTGGGGACTCTGCCTTCAAGGGAGCTTCGATTGGCCGGTAGAAGCGGCCTCGGGGCGAGCGCACACACACACTCCCCTCGCCGCGAGGCCGCTTCTATCGGCAGACGAAAGCTCCCTTGAAGGCAGAGTCCCCAGCTGCTTCAGGGCGTGGCGTGGCTGCCCATGTCCCCTCGCCTTTAGGCAGTCTTTTTCGGGTGATGGAAGCTCCCCAAATGCAGTCACCAGCCACTTCGATCGGCTGGTAGAAGCGGCCTCGGGGTGAGCGCACACACACACACTCCCCTCACCACAAGGCCGCTTCTATCGGCAGACGAAAGCTCCCTTGAAGGCAGAGTCCCCAGCCGCTTCGGGACAAGGCGTGGCTGCCCGTGTCCCCTCGCCTTTAGGCAGTCTTTTCGGGTGATGGAAGCTCCCCAAATGCAGTCACCAGCCACTTCGATCGGCCGGTAGAAGTGGCCTTGGGGTGAGCGCACACACACACACTCTCCTCGCTGCGAGGCCGCTTCTATCGGCAGACGAAAGCTCCCTTGAAGGCAGAGTCCCCAGCCATTTCGGGGCGAGGCATGGCACACACACACTCCCCTCGCTGCGAGGCCGCTTCTACCGGCCGATTGAAGTAGCTGGTGACTGTATTTGGGGAGCTTCCATCGCCCGAAAAAGACTGCCTAAAGGCGAGGGGACATGGGCAGCCACGCCTCGCCCTGAAGCGGTTGGGGATTCTGCCTTCAAGGGAGCTTTCGTCTGCCGAAAGAAGCAGCCTCGCGGCGAGGGGAGTGTGTGTGTGTGCGCTCGTCCCAAGGCCGCTTCTACCGGCCAATCGAAGTGGCTGGTGACTGCATTTGGGGAGCTTCCATCGCCTGAAAGAGACTGCCTAAAGACGAGGGGACATGGGCAGCCACGCCATGCCCTGAAGCAGCTGGAGACTCTGCCTTCGGGGAGCTTTCGGCGGCAGATAGAAGCGGCCTCGCGGCGAGGTACGTGCGTATGGACCACTCTAGGTGGGTGAGGAAATTAAGTGACCCCCGAAAAGATGGCCTACCCGTTTTTTCAGGGGTCAAAAAAATAAATAAGGCCCGGCCTTATTTTGTGAGAAACACGGTAGACCTTGGATTTGTGGTGAAGACACATTTTTAGCTGTTTGTAAATCACTGGGGATTCCTTATGGAGTGCAAGATAGAAAATGCTATAAGTAAATTAATATCAACATATAGACTGTACATTTAGGAAATACACCTGCCATAAATTTGCAATACATTTGTTCACATTGTAACACATACTAATTCCTTTACTGGATCAGTTTATTGTAATAAAAATGCAAAAAGTCTAATTCAGATTCAATTTTCCACAGGGATTGCACTAACTGACTTTCTTTCCCCTCGTACCACAAATGATAATAGTTCTATGCTTAAGGAAAAATAAAAGTTTTGTTTTGCATATTTATTTGTTTTATAACCTGCTTTAGTTTGCATAATTCATGGTGACATATCTAATGCTGTGTCCTATTTTCTCCACAGTAACAACCTGGTATGGCTGGTTGGGCTGAGAGAAAGGGACTAATTTAAAATCTAAAATCTAAACTTTCAGCAACCTTCTGTGGTTGTAGAATTGTGACATTTCTTTTCATTTCATAAATATTTCAAATTTCCCATCTAACATATTCTTTCCATGCAAAGACTGAAGAATTGATGTACTGCCCTTTCCCTGGCTTAATGAGATACAAGATATTAAGCAATATTTATATATTTATAAATATATAGAATGATAGAAATGCATATTTATTCCTAGTGTACATTATTGCTAAATAATGCAAAGGATGTTTAAAATACTGACCTTTAACCTGCCGGACAGAACTGAGGTTCTTTTCAAAAGTATCATCAAATTTAGGATTTGTGATGGGTTCAAAATCACTGGTGTAAACTCTTCCAGTAGAAGTGGAAAAACAACATTTGCACATACAGGTGTGATATCGTAATCGCCCTTCATCAAGATATGGATGAGCTAAGGCATCCTTAGCGGATATTCTTTTGGACTGAATACAGAAAAATACAAATTATTTTTGCATATAGATTTTAGTTTATCTTATACATATATGCATGTAGACAGATAACAAACTCTGTGATAAGCTTTTTTTAATTTTCAACATTTGACAAGTTGAAACCATTAGGAGGCAGTGTTCACTTGAAAAAGTCAATGTTGCTGTAACTTGCCATGTATTTTTTACATGGCAAGAGTGTATTTATTCACATACCAGCAAACAGCACTAACTCTATTTACAGGATACATGGCATGTTAAGTAGGCACTGATATGCTTTATCTGCTGCCTCTCTCACCGGTACATGACTCTGGGCATTGCTTCCGTTCCCTTCCACCAAAGTTAATGAGAGAGCAGGGAAGACATCCACCAATCTCTTTCCTTAACAAGGCTGGAGAAAGACAGTCGGGCTTAGCTATCTGTCAAAACTGGCTCTGCTTCGCTAACCAAGCTACCGTCCTTCTTGCCTGCTTCACCCCAAACTGCCCCTGGCTGCCAGTTGGGGTCAACTGCTACTGTTCAGGCAGACCCAAATCAGCTGAGGTACCTGGTAGATACAGAGGGAGAACCAGGTGTTGTAGAAATGGATTTTCCTATTGCCATACCAAAAGAGGACTGAACAGTGAGAGAAGAAAGAAAGCAGACTTTTTCTACCTGCAGGTGCTGGGCAATTGATATGGAAATGCGATTTGGTGAGGCTGCTAGGATTTTTATAGTGATTTTCTAAGAGAGGGGGAGTAAGACATGCGGTTTAGGAAGCCTGTGAACTGGGTTTCTCAGTCCTAGTTCCTCCCCCTCTCCCACAATTTAAATCTGATAAACCCATCAAAGAATAGCAGCTGTATTTCAGAGCAGAATTTTTTTTTAATATTTTGCCCCGGACAAAAAGAAGCTATCCCTGTCTGCCATGAACCTGTTTTAGATAGAACCAACTATTAAAAAGCCAATACTTTTGTTGCCATTTCAGAAATGGAAGTTGAAAAACAGTATTCCTTTGGCCCCTGGAGCACAAATCACCAGCAAAGCTACAGCACTCCCCAGTTAGTCATTAAAGCAGCCTCCCTTTTCACAGGTCTCCATGCAAACTTGAAAAAATATTGGATCTGTTTCAAGAGTAACTGCAGGAATTGACATTAATGATTAGCAGAAAACTGCTATGCTCATGGGAAGGCCAAAGTGCTCTACTGAAATTATTTTTGAGGCATACATAACCCTATCATTACCTAGAAAACCTTTTTATATTTAAATACTGTTAACTTAGAGGGTGTGATGGATCAGTGTTTAAAGAGGCTGAACTTATCAGCTGGAAAGCTGACAGCCTTGGGTTCAAGACCTGAATGCTGTGCAAGCTTCCTGTTACTTGCCCCAGCTCTTGCCAACCTAGCAGTTGAAAAGCATCCAAATACAAGTAGATAAATAGGTACAACTTTGGTGGGAAGATAACAGTGCTCCATGTGCCTCAGCATATAGTCATGCTGGCCACATGACCACAAAAAAGTCTTCGGACAACACCGGCTGCCTTGGCTAAGAAACAGAGATGAGCACCACCTTCTAAAGTCAGTCACAACTAGACAGGGGGAACCTTTAACTTAGTAACGGTTGGATGGAAGTGGGGTCAGTGGCCTAGGGTTCTTGATGGTGCTAAGAATGAGAGCTAAATGAAGCAAAGCAGGGGCTCAACTCAGGGAGTTAGGAGGCTGGAGATGGTGGGAGGAAAGGAATGCACTGGAGGGCTTAGGGCATGTCAGTACATTCAGGTAGTGACAGACGGGATGTTTTGATGGGAGACAGAGGGTGGGCCTTTTGGGGGAAGATACCAAGGTGTCTGGTACCAGTGTTGTATTCTGTCTCTCTATATTCAGGCCCAGGCTCTGGTCAGCAGAGTTGAGGACTACTTGTATATTGTTATGCCATTCTCTTTTAATAAGAGGGTGAGAATTGACATAACAAGAATTAACTTTGCTGCCTTCTGCATACAAAATATACTTCCTGCTCATTCTTGCACCACATGTGGCTTCAATCGCACTGTATTAGAGAAATTCTATCATGATTATCACTTGGGACACCATGTGGAATGCAGTGAGGACTGGCTGTAAGATAACATTATAATCGCCTGGCAAATCATCTGCCATCAGGGACATGATAAGTTGCTGAACTGTAAGCAGCCACAGCTTAAGAGACTCATGGAATGATCAAGTTGTAGGATCTGGTCTTTGCGGTCTCCAAAAAATGCGACTGGCAAAAGACTAAAGCTCTGAAAAGGAATGTTTGTGAAGATTGCTATCAATATGTAACACTTTGTGCAAAGCTAAGGCTGATGTGAATGTAGAAATGTAGTATAGTGTGCTGCACAAATAAAGGCATGGAATTATTCAGTATGCTGAATACTGAGAAAATAGATAAGAAAGTAGAATTTGGCTTTATAATAGGCCCTTTCTGCCCCAAAGATACAGTTCAGTTCTTCACAGCTTTAAAACAGCCTTTATTCTGGAAAATAAACTGACTGCCTAAGAGAGGCAGGAGAGACAAAAAAAAGATTCCCAATCTCTTTAAAGAGTTCACCCCATCTCTTCCTTCCAGGGCTGTCAGACATTACATTTTTCTTTTCTAGGTCTGCAGATGAAACAGAGTTTTCAGAGAAGAACAATTCCTCTTCTGTGAACTGCTCCTCCATGAATATGGCAAAAGCAAAAGGATTTCTCTCATGAGGGAAGTTGGCTAATATAATGAATATTGATATTGTTCAGCATGGCTGTTCAGAGCAGAAGTCCAAGACATCTGAAGGACAGCATGCTGGAGAAAGCTTCAGCGAAGGAGAAAAAGAGAAGTCCAGTGCAAAGGTTTCAACGCCAATAAGGAAGGCATGCCATTCCCGCAAGAATAACAGGAGGGAAAGTGAACTTGCCGTAACTTGGCAAGTGGCCACACAGGTGAACAAATATGACAACACTGCTACCCTGTCAAAGTGACATGGGATTTATGAGATGGAGACATCAAATGTCTTCAGAAAACAGAATCCTTCCCCTTTGAGGCCAGCTGGTTGAAAACATGGACCGTCTGTCTTAAAAAGAGGCAGATATGCTCAATCTTTGTGAATATCTTAAAAAGTGCATTCACTGGAGAAGTGCAGATAATATTTTGGAAGCTCATGAACAAGATTGTAAGAGGAAATTGCAAATACAATGTGTCCAAACTCCAATAATGTAGAAGAACTGAGTCAATTAAAATATTCCTTTTGCTATTAAATTTAATATTTCATGTATGACACACACAAAAAGAGGACTTCCTTTCTTTACTGTAGACTCTTTTATTGCCAAAATAATAGGAGGCAAAGTATTATGAACTCAACTATATATTCTTACCTATAACCACTTCCTTGTCCCACAGGTAAGAATCTGGACCTATCTATTATCTTCTAATGTCTATGCTAGTATACAATTGTATACATTCAGTGGAACTAGATCTTAAATACTGCTTCAGGGAGACTTCTAGTGAAGACAGGATGAGCTAGATTCCCTGAAGGAGTGAGGACGATATTTATGGCAGAGATTGATGGTCGGATGGATTGTGGCTGGCAAAATCTTTCCAGGGAAAGGAGAGATTATGAGTTTGCCCACATGTACTCTGGATAGCTGCTCTTTGTAAGTAGGCTGCAGAAACCAAAGTTTTTTTTTCCAGTCAGCTTATGACTGCAGCTGGAGTCAAGAGATTCCATCTAAGCCCCCATTTGTAAAGTAGTCTATATGGATACAAAGCTTGACCAAGCCTCATTTCTTAATCAATTTTGGAATTGCTTTTTTAAAAACTGCTTTTCAAATACTAAGAATGTCATGCTTTTATCTCATTCACCGGGTGAGTCTTCTTCTTAAGGAAAGTTTCAAATATAAGTTCAACAACTCATATTTTTTTTAACTTTTTGGAATAGACAGCAAAAGGCTGTTTATAGTTTTGATTCTGGAAAGTTAAAAATGGCCTAAGGGTTTGAAATAAGACTCTGAAATTAATTATAAGAATTATAATTAATATATAGTTATAAGAATCTTTCCCATGGGAAATTGCTGTTTGGATTCCTTAAGAAAAATAATATAAGATAGGACTTTGAAAGTTGGACACTAGAGTGAACTAGACGAAATGAAAGGTCACAATTAAAGGAGAAGAATACTTAATGAGAACATAGAATGGAGCAATACTGGACATTTTGAAGGATATTTATGAACAATGGACTCAGAATTGACTTTAAGAATGACTGTCATCATAGATGATGTGTAAACAATGTTATAGAAAAGAGCCAATACAGTACTGAAATTGATTTCAATGTGGATTTAAAAATGACAAGCTACAAGAATGACATGGAAAAGCTTAGCATCAAAGACTCCACTAGTATTTGTCCTATACCCTCAGCATTGAGGACAGAACCAAGAATTCATTAAATCATTCTGCTATTTTTCTGTTTTCTATCTTCCTCTGATACATCTTTGGATATTTTTTCCTGTTCTTTGCCATGTGTTTTTCAAGTCTTTTCTGCATACTTTATGGACCATGATATATATATTTTGTTATATTTATCACCACCACCACCCCCTTTTCTATTTTAAGTATATAACACAAAGCATCAACTTACTGGATCGAAGACCAACATCCTACAAAGGAGATGAACGGCTTCATGTGTAGCTTGGCTGGATAATGTATACAGGACAGGAAGGGATGGCTGCGAAAAGAAAGAGAAAAAGCACTGCGTGTCATAGGAATAATTGAGATGCCAAAATGCATCCTTTCTGAATCATGGCTAAAATTATGGAATACATTCTGTTCATGTTTTTTTTTATGATTTTTTAAAAACTGTTTTGGAAATGAATGAAGAGGACAAGTTAGTCTAGCGAGCTCTTCCAGCAAAACAGCTTAGCTTAAGCCCAGCAAGCTCTTCCAGAGGAGCAGATTAAAAATAAAACTTAATTGTTCTATTTTTTGTAATTTTATTTCATTTTATATTTTTAACTGTTGTATGTTTTTTTTTATCTTGATGTAAGCCAGTCAGTCATCTTAACCACAAAATGGTCAGCAAATAAATTTCATAAATAAAAATTTAAAAACAAATTCCTAGAATTCCTAACATAAACCCGAGATGAAGAATAGTGGATGGAGAGGGGCCCTCACTCCTCTTCTAGCTGTTTGACCCTATGACACTCACTGACTTAGTTGTTCCTAAGTAAGTGCATAAAGAGAGAGATTAAGGCCTTAAAGGGCCTAATGAACTTTACATTAGAATGAAGAGAGAAAAAAATGACCTCTAAAATTCAAAAGGAATGTTCATAACTAAAAATAGATATAACCTCTTTATGCAAATGTAAAAGGTATCTTCTTGTTGTTTTTTGGGGTTAGAAAAAAAGGATAGCATATTAAAATATATTGAGTTAAGAAGCTGGTTGTTCTCCATCACTTCTTATCCTATTATTTTCTTAGTGTGATGCTTCTAAAACAGTGGGTCACCAATCAGTGGGCCAGGGACCACTGCTGGTCCACAAGAAAATTTTGGTGGTCTGCAGAGAAATGTCTCCCCCAAAACATCCCCCCTAAGCAATTAATCCAGGCTGCGCAGGAACAAAAGGCTGCGCCACCCACATGGCCTGTGGGAACACAAGGCTTGCGTCGTTTGCACTGCGAACAACACGAGGAAGTGAGGGGAGGGGGAAAAGGGTGGAGTGGGGGAACTTGCCCCACTCACCTGGCCTGGCCACTGGGCTGCTTCTTTCCGCTTCTTTCTTCTTCTGCTTTTGGCTGCACACAAGAAAAGCAGCAAAAGTCTTTCTTCCTCTCCCCCAAACTCTGCCAGAAATGAGTCTTTGGGACTCTGCAAGGCATCCTGCTCCAAGAGGCTGCGCCAGTGCGACAAGTCTCACAAAGACTCATTTCTGGCGGAGTTTGGGGGAGAGAAAGAAAGACTTCTGCTGCTTCTGCTGCTTTCCTTGCATGAAGCCAAAAGTCTCTCAGTCTCTTTCTCTCTTTTTTTTTTCTCTCTCTCTCCCCCCTCCCCGAGAACAGAGATGGAGACGGTATCCTGCAATCCCAAATAAAGAATGATCGATCGGTAGGAAAACAGGGTGGGGAATTTTCCTGCAGACTTTTTTTGGCATTTTCCCAGGGTCTCTGGTATGCGGGATTTAAAATTATGAATTTGGTGGTCCCTGAGGTCCAAAAGGTTGGTGACTCCTGTTCTAAAAAACCCTGCTTTCCTATGCAAATTCTAAAAAGGAAAGCATTATAGATTTAACAGGTGCATGAGTTGTGAAAAACCATTAGAAGCAAGAAAGAAATGATTACATACATTATGTAATGATAATTTTTCTCCTATTATTGGCAGCTTATTAATTGTTATTGATATGTGGGAGGAATATCTTATACCTAACCAAGAACCAACACATATTCAGTTTGAAATAAAACTAAGCAATCAAGCTTCTGCCTTATCTATTTGTGTAACAATATTAAGAGAAAAGGTTAGATGCTAGTTAGCATTACAGAACAGAGCAAAAATTTATAAAAGGCTTCATAGAATGCTTTCCATATAAATAAGGATACCATGGCTAATTTCTTAGTGAGAATGAATATTCTGGAAGGATGATAGTAGGATTCCATCAGTTTTCACAAATACTACAGTTCTTCTATACCAGTTCTATGTCATATGAAGTTATGTTAGGCCAAGACTGTTGATTGTGACCAAGAATACAGTAAATCTTTATTAGTAGTACTTTTTAAATTGGAAAATCCATGAGCTGATTGAAGGCTATGTTTCCAGGAATTGCAAATCTGACCAGCTGACCAGGGATTATAACAAGACCTTTGAACAATTCTGAAATACCATGGAATTTTTTTGGGGAAAAAAAGACTTTCTTTCTGTCTCATTTCTTGCTCCTCCACTGTATTTCATATACAAAGTACTCCCTTCTGTTAACAGTAACTGAGGAAACCTTGAGTATAATTCCATATCTCTATTACCTGTGGCTGTGCTGCATGCATACAGTTCTAAATAAAATTCAAGCTGCAGCAGGAGTTCATAGCCTCTTCCAAACAAAACAAAAAAACAAAAACAACAACAACCCCACTCTATTCCTTAAGTTTTTAAAAGTTTGGTATATATACAGTTTTCATCACATTGTAAAATGATGTTTATATAATGAATATTTTTGCACTGTAAATATTTTCAATTATTACACATTGGAACTTCCTGTTGAGAAGTTCCATCAGAACAATGGTTACTCAAACAAAATGGGCAACATGCTAAAATAGATATTATACAGATATTTTATTATCTCCAGCCATTATATTTTATTTCATATTTTTGGCTGAAATACCCAAAATGGAAATGGTAAAAGAAATTGATGTTATGGCTAAAATTAGGTCTCTGCTAGCAGCTTTCCAAACTAAGGTAAGTCGGTTATTTAAGTCTAATTTAGCCTCAATGTAATTGGTTCATAGGCTGTACTTAATGACAAGGAATGCATAAGATCTCTTTTCCTTAGCTTGGCTTTGTAGTATTACATACAGCAGCTCCACTCTCCTCAGGCCAAACAGCCATACCTACTCTCTGCATCAAAATTTTAACTTCCACAAAAAACAGAGAGCATGACATATTAAGTATTAGTTCTGCATAGCTGAGATAAATTGCTTTGTGATTGTCCCAGTATAAATCCCAATCTGGTATTGCTCTTAGACTGAAAATTAAAAGTTGTCATCACGTAACTAAAAGGCGTGGGCATTACCAAATTCTCCAAATTAGAAAATCATCACTCTACCTGTTTATGAGGACCCCTGAGTATGTGAGCCTTGGCGCCTTCACAAGCTGTCCTCATTGCTTCCAGTGACGGTGTCCCCAAAAGATCTGTGATCAAATCCAACTGTAGAAGTGGGAAAAATAAACCAGCGTTCCAATTTTATTTTATACTGAGATATAACCTCTGCCAATACAAAAGTATGACTACCCTATCTGTTTTCTCATTACGTTTAGCTTTCTTTGAAACTGGGCAAGTGTACGTATTGTGTGTGCATGCGTGTGTAGCTTTTATATACAGGTAGTTCTCGACTTACAACCACAACTGAGCCCAAAATTTCTGTTGCTAAGCAAGACAGTTGTTATAAGTTTTGCCCCATTTTACACTCTTTCTCATCACAGTTGTTAAGTGAACCACTGCGGTTGTTAAATGATTCTGGCTTCACCACTGACCTTGCTTGTCAGAAAGTCTCAACAGGTGATCACATGACACCTGGGATACTGCAAACCGTCATAAATATGAGCTGGTTGCCAAGCATCCGAATTTTGATCCTGTAACCAGGGGGATGCGGCAATAGTCATAAATATGAAAAACAGTCATAAGTCACTTTTTTCAGTGCTGTTTTAACTTCAAACAGTCACTAAACAAATAGTTGTAAGACTACCTGTAATAGGTTAGAAGCTATTACAGGTAGTCTTACAACTATTTGTATAAGTAATACAATCTCTTTATACAGAAACAACAAATGCAATGAAACCACAAGGATAATAGTAAAACCAGTAGAGAAACAAATAATTTTACTTTTTAAAGATCACAACAAACTTCATACTTTATGCTGCCCTTAAGACAATTTGGAACCTGTAGCTAGTCCAGAATGCAGCAGCAAGACTAGTATACACTGATCTGCCCTGATGCCCTAGTGACCAACTGACTCCAAGGGCAATTTAAGGTGCTAAGGGTCACCTTCAAAGCTCTTCATGGCCGAGGCCCAAAATATTTGTAGGTCCATCACTACCTATCCAGCAAAACCATGATTGGCATGCCTAGATTTGTCTTCGGTGTCACTGTGACTGCCTCATGCAACAGCATCTTCTCAAAAGGACATTGAAAATCCATTTCTCCCCAGGCTCTGAGTCAGGACACCACATCAACATTTACAAGTGTGCTGTCTCTGATGTGGGATGTGTTTTTATGAATTTCTATTTACCCTTTTTGTTTTCAACCTTCTGTTAGTCGCTTAAAATTGCTTCCCAGGTGGGCAGCTATATAAACCCTATATAAATAATAAATAAATAAAGGCATACAAATATGTCTACTGAGAAAACTCTGTAGTTTGGGCATTAGCATAGAGTAATACAGGTGGTCCTTGACTTACAAGTATAACTGGGCCCAAGAGATGGTCAAAAGTCATTAAGCAGGTCATTATGTGACTGATCGGATTTTATGACATTATTTTGTGGTTATCGTTAAGTGAATGCTGCCATTAAATGAATGCTGCAGTCTTGAAGCGAACCTATCATTGTTTTTGACAAAACCCAAAGGTAAACACTGGTTTCCAGCAAAAAAACATCATCAATCACAATCATGTGACCCTGGGATGCTACCAATGGCTGTAAATGTAGGCTAATTGCCAAATGCCCCAAATGAGATGGGGTGAGGGTGGACGTCTGGATTTCAAATCCAGGTCATATGTAACCTTTTGGGGTTTGTTGTAACTTCAAATGTTCACTAAGTGAGGACTATTTGTATATTTTCTCTAATAACCACTTGCCTCTTGCTTAGAAGACAGGATTTCAGCCTCTGAAGGCAGTCCTCAATTGAGCCCAAAAGTTCTGTTAAGTGAGACATTTGTTAAGCAAGTTTTGCCCCATTTTATAACCTTCTTTGCCACAATTGTTAAGTGAATTACTGCAGTTGATAAGTTAGTAATATAGTTGTTAAGTGAGTCTGGCTTCCCCATTGACTCTGCTTGTCAGAAGGTCGCAAAACGTGATCACATGAGCCCAGGACACTGCAAACATCATAAATACGAGTCAGTTGCCAAGCGTCTGAATTTTGAGCATGTGACCATGGGAATGCTGCAATGGTCGTGTGAAAAATGGTCCTAAATCACATTTTTCGGTGCCTTTGTGTAACTTTGAATGGTCACTAAATGAACTGTTGTAAGTCAAGGACTACCCATACTTAATTGGCAGGCAACCTTGTTTACTTATTCTAAAAACCTGGAGAATCCTGACAATTGTACATTCAAATCCCTGGTCCTTTCAATGAACTGTATTTCCAAGAGATTTAATGTGATGAGGCCACAGTGGAACATATGAAGATAAATTTAAGATCATTAGGATAAATAAAGTTTACGCGGACCTACCATTCCTATCAAAATATAACAGAAAACTGGAGACAAAAGATCAGTAGTCAGGCACTGAGCTTTGATTCAGTGGCTATTTGTTGTTAATTGGGATAGCTTTACAAAATCTCTTGGCCTCAGTTTTTGATACATAAAACAGAAACCATCTGCCTCACAAAGGGCTTTTTGGGGGAGGGGTAAAGATGAAACATAGACTGAAACAACACACATGTTAAGGAGAACTACAATGAGAAATAGTCAAGAAACATGCAACTAAACCTAGGAAGCTTCCTCAAAACATAAACATCAAATACTGTAGCTGAAACCTGTTTATACAGAGCCCTGGTGTGCTGCTGTCTGATTGTCAGAATCCCCAGACAGAATAATTGGAGAATCTGACAAATATGAAAAGGGCTATGCTGAGGAAGACTTTTTCAGCAACTTAATCAAGTGACACATAGTCACAAAACCTTTACATCCATGCCCAGCTATATCAGTTTTCCACTCTTAATACAACAAGACAAAAACATAAACAAAAAGTCTCATTCTCAATTAGACAATATTACAATTTATTTTGTTACAATGTAAAATGGTTTGCAACTTCACCCTCAATGTAGAGATCACTGCTTACTGTAGGTCTGTCACCTATGTGTGAGTTGAGCAGCTATATAAATTTGTCTAATCAGTAATAATAAATGAATTACTATGGGTGAAAAAAGCAAATGTAAAGAATAGCAAGCAACTTAAGCTTTGCAACTTTGCTATTTATCTACCCAACTTAAATATTTTGCGAAAGATTTCAGAATAGCATCTCACTTTTTTAGCTAATCCAAATTTGTAAGAATCATTTTCAACATGCTAAAGATAAACCACCCACATTTGTCCTCACAATTCTGGACGAGATGGGCGGTCTTGAGTGGGTTCTTAACTCAACCTTCATTCCCCATCTGTCTCCCCAGAACAATGACAATCTACCTCACAGGGTTGCACTGGAATTAATCAGATAAGCAAATGCAACTATATTATTTCTGGACAAGAAGTGCGGTCCCCCAGAAAATTTAACAGAAAAAAAGTAAGGGAAACATCTCATGGTCATATGGCTAAAATAGTAATTAAACAAACTTATTTAAATCATCAGGTCTCTAATGGTTAACCACAATTTCTTAGTATAAAAAGTAAAGATTATGTGTGCTCATGTGCACACACACACACACCAAACAGCAAGCGGCCACTCTTAAAATCACAAAATATGGAAGTACTTTTTCTTATTCTAGTGCCCCCTCCCCAATATATATATATGCTGAATGATGACTGGGAATGTTGGCAGTTGCAATCCAACCCTTTAGGAGGGAGTAGAGGGCCAGATCTATTGCATTAAAAGCAAAGCACCTTTATACCTGCTGAATGGGGCTTTGAGCTTGAAACAATATTCTTCGCCCCAGCAGTTCGGCAAATATACAGCCTATGGACCAGATGTCAATAGCATGGCTGTAGTGACGGCTTCCCATCAGGATTTCCGGAGCCCGATAATACTGAGTAACAACTTCCTGAGTCATATGACGAGATTCATCTAATTCTTCCACCCTGGCTAGGCCAAAATCACAGATCTGAAAAAGTAAAGATTTGATAAAGTTATAAACAGTGAGGGTAGGGAGAAGAATTCTGATATATATCCTAGTCATTTTTCTCTCTCTTTTTTTTGGTACCTTCAAATCAGTGTCGACTCTGACACTGGAAGCAGCCGGAAGAAGTCCCTGCAATTTTCTTGGTGAGATTTTAGAAGTGGTTTTCCACTGCCTGCTTCCTGGGGCTGAGAGAGAGCAGCCCAAGGTCACCCAGTTTGCTTTGTAACTCGAATTCCCAGTCTCCCAGTTTGTAGCCTGAAGCCTTAACCACTACACCAAACTGATTCTTCATCTTAATAATAGCCTGTAAGAAGCAGGGCTTGGGCACAGATGAGAACCAGGCATGTGAAAATATAGATGATTCATGTAGCTTGTAGCAACTACAACTATAATCCTCTCACCATTATGGGAATAAAAACAGTGCAGTGGAAGGCACACTCACACACAAGTCCAGATTATCTATGAATGTCAGTGCACACTAGAAAGCAAGTGTGCTATTCACTTGATCTCCCCACCACTTTCTGTACATGGCTATGTTTAGGATGGATGGCAGGAAGGTGAGTTAACACCAGGCAATACTCTAACTAGGATTTTCTCAGTGCTGATCTTTCAAGGCTTTCCTTTCCTTTATTCTGCAAGCAGATAAAGTCTACCTGTATCTGGGCTGTACCCACTTAGAAGAGCAGGTGGGGCTTAGATGAGATTATGTTCCTATATACAAAAGAGCTGTAAATCTCTCCAGAGAGAAAATTAGTTCTGTGCATCATGAAAATGAATTCTAATCTAGCTCTCATTGTTTTTAAGATGCAGATTTATTTTCTATCTAATGAGATTCAATCATAAGTGCTCCTAAAGTACAATCCAGTTTGCTGTTTTTAACATTAAGTCCTTAGCCACATGTAGCAGCAAACTATTGTATTGTCAATGTTCTCAGAAGAATACGAAGAGATTAAAATAATCGTATCATGCTTTAAGCTGGAGTAAACACTCATTTTTTTCCTAGAGTAGCAAAGAGACCAAACTCTGCCAACACAATTCTAAGCTGTTCAGTTAACAGAAAAGAAAAGTCATTGGCTTCAGTCGGAGGGTATTTATTTACGAGGGAACATCTATGGCATTTAAGCACAGCATGTTTTGTTTAAATTTATTATGGGAAGGAGATGAGGAGAAATATAATTCTCCCTCTGCTACTACTTAGCCCAAGTGAAATTATTTATGCCAACAGAATACAATCACAACTGAGAAATATGGCAAGTGAGTAGTTAACACTTCTCAGTGTTGCAATCCAATAATGCATTCAATGAAATCCTATTTTTAAAATAGGGACAGCTCTTCACCAGTAGAAACTCATTAACATTTATGGTTGGTTCATGATTTATGTTTTTAATGATTAGAACAGATTATAGAAAGAAGAGAGCTAGGTTACAACCATAGAATAAGAGGTCAATTTATAATTGTATTTATAACTGTTGAGAAGAAGATCAGAAGCTACTTGCTGGTATCTTTTTTTTCTTTCTGTTCTATTTTTCTTTTACTTCTTTTCCATCTAGCTTTCCCTTGGATTTCTTTTTTTCTCACTCTATATTAGTTTGTATATGTTTTTAATCTTTGTTAAAAATAATAAAATTATACAAAAATATTTATGACTATTTCAGAGAAATGCAAAGTACACACTTTTTGTACTAAATATATCTGGGTTATACAGCTTGCAAAAGCAAGTCTTCACCCAAATGATTTTCGGCATAGACTCAGAAAGGCAATCTATTTTATACAGGCATTACAAAAATACCTTAAGAACACAGTTGCTGTTCACAAGAAGGTTCCCTGGTTTAATGTCTCGATGCAAAATACCAGCTGAATGTAAGTATTTCAGGCCTAGAAAAAAGCAAAGCAGAACAAAAGTTCAAAATCAGAACAAGCTGTGGCATCAAGTCCGTGCCTGCAAAAACTGACAAACTGGAAGCCAAAATATTGTTTTTTATACCCTCAGAAGGGTCCTGGAGAAATGTTATCTCTGGGGTTAACAGGGAGTCAACACTGACTTGATGGCATATGATCAATGAGACCCAGAAGGCAACCAACATTATTTAGCAGTTAAAGCTTTATTTCTCAATCTTGGCAACATCAAGACATGTAGACTTCAATTCCCAGAATTCTCCAGACACCATGCTGGCTTGGGAATTCTGGGAATAGAAGTCCACATGTCTTAAAATTGCCATGATTGAGAAACTACAAGATATTGTAGTAGGAGAGGGGAGACTAAGGTTTCATTCCTTCTTTAGGCACAAAAGCCAGCAAGGGTGACCTTTGGCCAGTCCCTCCCACTCAGCCAAATCAGCATCAGGCTTTGCAACAAGCTGGCCGATGAACAAAGAAAAAATAATCTTTTTTGCTTTATCTGCTGATAAGCTCCATTGTAAAAACTTGGTAAATGGAATCCACACGAACAACAGTGGGAAGAGGCATAGTTATAGGTCACTTAATGAACTTCACGAGGTGAAGGTGGACTTAACCATAGTCCAATACTTTAGCTACTGCATCACATCACACTATCCAAGAAGTATAGTGAATATGCTAAGATTAAGAAGGGAGGTTCAAGTTCAACTTTTTTAAAAAAAAATTGGATTAAAAAACATTTCCAGACTAAAGAAGCATATATATTATTGCTAATCAAGGACAGAAGCAACCTAGAACTACAGAGAAATTTCTTGACAGAATAATAAACCAATGGAACGGCTTGCCTTCAGAAGCAGTGGGTGCTCCATCACTGGAGGCTTTTAAAAATGACTAGACAGTCACTTGTCTGAAATGGTGTAGGGTCTCCTGCTTCAGCAGGGTTGGACTAGAAGACCTCCAGGGTCTCTTCCAACTTTATTATTCTGTTCATTTTTTTAATTGAATTCATACGGACTGCATTAACGTTAAAAAAGCAATACAGTATGACTAAACCACAAATTACTTTGCAGTTGTAAATGTTTTTTAAAAAGTGCCTACTTGCAGGGAAACCTTTACTTATTTTAATTTATATGGCTCCCCTCTTCCTGCTGTTTCAATGCAGATAGTTGTCAACTTACAATCATTCCTTTAGCGACTGTTCAAAGTTACAATGGCACTGAAAAAAATGACTCACAACTGGTTCTTGCACTTAGGACTTCTACAGCATCCCCTCCCTCATGTGATCAAAATCACATTTAGCAACTGGCACATATTTACAATGGCTGCAGCATCCTGGTATCATGTGATCCCCATTTCCAACCTTCCCAGTTGACTTCTGACAAGCAAAGTCAATGGGGAAGTTACATTTGCTTAAAGACCACATGATTCTCCTATAACTATGCCATCACCACCCCTATTTTATCAGAAGTCCCACAAATTGGCTTCTAGTAGAACGCTTATATCAGGGGTCGCCAACCTTTTGGACCTCAGGGACCACCAAACTCATAATTTTAAATCCCGCGGACCACTAATATGAATTTTGACTGACCGTGGCTTGCTGACATTAGTGGGAAAGTCAGTCCCATATTCCAGAGCTGCAGTACTCACAGGAGTGGCCCTTCGGTCATCCCGGAGCAGCTTCTCTAGTCCATGGCAGGCTGGTGCACCTGGGTGGAGGAACAGCTACTCTGGGATGACCAAAGGGCCAGTCTTGTGACTACTGCAGCTCTGGAATATGGAACCGACTTTCCCACCAATTTCAGCAATTTCCCTCCCCCACCGTTGGTCTTACCTTTCAGTTCCAGCTCGCATGGCTCTACTCAAGGTAAGGTTTGCGCTCGGCCGAAGGGTGGGGGCCAGTGGGTGGGCGGGCCATGTGGGCGGTGCAGCCTTGTGTTCCCGTGCAGCCTGGATTAATTGCTTTGGGGGGGGAGGGACATTTCTCTGCAGACCACCAAAATATTCTCACGGACCACCAGTTGGCACCAGTTGGCAACCACTGGTTTATATTATATGGACAGCAGTGGAGAAATACATTTTACATATTGCAGTGGGGTTCCAATATATTTGTTCCACATTAAAAATCTAAAGTAA
This sequence comes from Notechis scutatus, assembly GCF_049901735.1. Taxonomy (NCBI): domain Eukaryota; kingdom Metazoa; phylum Chordata; class Lepidosauria; order Squamata; family Elapidae; genus Notechis; species Notechis scutatus. The sequence continues at coordinate 12,697,632 of NC_142009.1, read as the reverse complement.
ATTTACCTCTTAAAATCTGGTAAAGAAAAACTTTGACGTGATCTGAGCTGAGTGGCTGAGGAGAGACGATAATCTTATGGAGATCACTCTGCATCAGTTCTGTAACAACATATCTTTAATTGTATTCATTAAGGAAAATATAAGACAGAAAGTGGATCAGATAATTTCAGTTCCTGCAAGATGCAAGAAACTTCACAACGACAGCTCTTTCTCATATCCTTAAATCCATAGCTATTTGTATGTTACAGAATCAGGAATGATTTGGACGGTTGCTAAGAATTATTTTAATCATAAGGCCCTGCTGTTTACCTCTAAGCCATTTTTTAAATTAGAGGACCATTAAAAAACCTTTGTGCTTGAAGCAGTAAATCTCTTTCTTTTCAGTTACACATCACTCATTTTTTTCAGGTTGGTAATTTTACATGAGAAACAAGACAAAAAGTGCCAGTGATAGACCTGGAATGACAGGAAATCAAAATCATACCAGGGAACTTCTCGCATACAACATTAAGACAGGAATGCAAGTTAAGGAGGCACCTTGGGAAAGAGCAATATCTCCTATCTGCTCACTTGAGTTATACCTGCTTAGATGATTACACAATTTTCTACTGTCTCCAATAAAATCTTTCAATATAACTGAATGAGAGATCAAGATGTTGAACTGGGCTCCACCTCCTGCATCAAGGCAATTGCAAGATCTCTGATGTTTGATCTTGGTTGTTGACAACAGTCTGGGAGGACACACAGCCTGAAGCAAAACCAGTGTATCTTGATTTTCAAGTATCAAGCGGTGCTTTCAGCACTGGAAGATTTTAGGAACAAGCAGTAGTGAAGAAAATAATTTTAAGCTTAAAGAAAAAAAATACAGAATTAAGAGTTGCAAGCACAGCATAAACGGAGTTGGATCAGGGATGGGACTTGACATACAAAGATGGCACAGATGATGACAGCATCTTTATAATATTAGCTCTGGAATAGAATTCAGGGGAGGAGAGGCTACAAAATGCCTTTTTTTGGCCATCTTTTAGGAATTGCAATTTTGCCTTTTTAAAACATACAGCGTACAGCAAAATTGATTTTATTTAGGAAACAGAAATATGCATTGGAACAATAAATTCTTTCGCATACACACATGCAACCTGTGACCCATTGGGTCATCATTTCAAAGCTATTTCCTTACCTAAGTAAACAGAAGGACCACAGGTGGGCAAAAAGAAATCAGTGGGAGTGGGAATGACTTCTGACTTCTTGTTGGCTTCCCCATTGAATTTTCTTGTGGGAAGTGGGCAGTGAGTATCAGAAAGTTTGCTTGCTTGCTTCCTTCCCTTCCTTCCTTTTTAGGAGTAACGGGTCCTGGCATCCTTTAAGTTAGCTCAGTTGATGCACTTAGTTGAAAAAGTCATGCCCTATAATAACTGTTTCACCCAGTCAATACAAGAATTTTCGCGTGTGAGTTTTAAATGCTGTTACTGTCTTTTCCCCCCTTTAAATCTACTTATATAGCCAGCTGCTCATCTCACAACTGTGACTCTGGGCGGCTAACAATTTGTTATACTGTCTCTATATTTTATTTATTCCTTTCTGCTTCTCAAATCTCTTTGTAGGTGGCTTGTAAAGATATATTTACAGTGAGGGATAAACTGACAAGTATATTCCAGTGTTTTTATTATATTTGTTCTAGAAATAGCAGAGAGAAACAACAACCACAACTGAGATTTAAGGCAGAAGGAGTAACATGCTGTCTTCTACATCAATCCTTCATTGTGGCTTCAGAGGTATGCACACATATGAGCCTAATGGGTCCACAGCTTTGACACAAATGGCATACAGGTGGCAAAACAGGCTTCATTCGTGGTTGTTAAGTCGAGGACTATCTATAAATAGATACATTTTCCATTTCAAACTACAACTTGGGTTACTTTTTCATTCCTACCCACCCACCCAGGAGCAGTATTTTATCCTCTTTCTATATTCAACTGGATGGAAAACACTGAGGCATTGTTATTTGTGGATTTTTCTCATTATGGTCCAAAGAGCTGCACTTGATAATTATACAAACCTAGAAATGGCCTACTAATAGTGGGGACCAAGTTGTGATAGCAAGCAATAGCACTTAGACTTATATACCGCTTTACAGCCCTTTCTAAGCGGTTTACAGTCAGCATATTGCCCTCAACAATCAGGGTCCTCATTTTACTGACCTCAGAAAGATGGAAGGCTGAGTCAACCTTCAGCTTGGTGGGATTTGAACTGCAGGCAGCCAGCAGTCCACTGAAGTAGCCTGCAGTACTGTACTCTAACCACTGTGCCACTGAGGCTCATCTATGTTCACCCCCAGGTGAGCATGTGCACCCCCAGGATTACAGGTAAAGCTCCTGATGATGTTGTCCCAAAGGTGCTTTTTCAAGAGGCAACTCTTTGAAGACATTTTGCTTCTCATCCAAGAAGCTTCTTCAGCTCTGAAGAAGCCAAAGAAACTTCTTGGATGAGAAACGAAATGTCTTTTTTTAAACAAAAAAAACACCAAAAAAACCAGAAAATTGCCTCTTGAAAAAGCACCTTCGGGACAGCCATGACCTGGATGACTGAAAATCTCCAAAGACAGTCTTAATGATGTTGTTGGAAACAAGAATGGAGGACAGCTATTCATTCCATGTCCTTATGAGGTTAGTAGAGACCTTCATATGTTTTTGTAAGATCTCTTCATTTTCTCCACAAAGCCTGATAGAGAGAAAATTCATGCATTTGTAGAAAGTTTATTTTTAAAGCATAACCAGATTTCACATTTAGAATCACAGCTTAAAGCAGCAATTCAGGCCCATGGTTCAATTCCCCATTTAGTGCAAGAATCCAAATCAACCAGTCCCTAAAATGGTTGTCTAATCTCTGCTTCCAGTGATAAACAATTTGTTACCTTCTTGCTAATTGCTTCCACTGGTGAACTGTTCTCACCCATTAGCAAACTTTTCCTAACAACTCAAACTGAAACCTGCCTTCCTGTGACCCATATTTTAGAACACTAGAGAATAGGTTCTTACTTTTCTAATATTTTTTTCAGATACTTGAAGTGTTTAACCATCATATCTCTTTTTATAAGGTTCTTCAGTCTTTCATAGTTTTTGTCTTACGATCCTCACTACGGTTTCTTGGAACAAGGATGCTAGCTTCTCCTAATTGTCTGTTTTTTATTTGTACTATTCATGTTTGATGTTTGCTAGTATGTTTCTTCTTTTTTCTGTATTTTGTATTTTAACTTTGGAAATAAAAATTTAAAAATTGTGCAAAAAAAAACCCCTCAATTACCTCTACTGCAGTCGTTACAGATTTTTCATCCAACATAAACAAGGTGAGGAAAGCATGCAGAGAATAGTGTCTGAAATTATTTTCAGTCCCTTTACTAATGGCCATTAGACAGGTATTAGTGAAATTAATGTCTGTATATATGTATGTGTCAACAGTCCAGAAGAATAGGCTCAAGATCCAGATGGATCTTGACTCAAACACTGGACCCTATCTAACAAAATGAAATTTAATGGAGAGAAAAGTAAGGTTTTACACATAGGCAAGAAAAATTAAATGCATAGGTATAGATTAGGTGAAATTTGGCCCAATAACAGTAAGTGTGAGAGGGATCTTGGGAGTCTTAATAGACAATCACGTAAACATGAACCAGCAGTGTGAGCAGCAGCTGAAGAAGCCAAAGCAACCCTAGACTGCATTAACAGAGGGACAGAATCAAGATCATGTGAGGTATTAGTACTGCTTTATAAAGCCTTAGTAAGATCATGCTTTGAATACTGCATTCAGTTTTGGTCACTGTATCATAAAAAGATGTTGAGAGTCTGGAAAGAGTGCAGAAAGAAAGCAGCATAGATGAATAGGGGGTTGGAGGCTAAAACATATGAAGAATGGTTGCAGGAAATTGGGTATGTCTACCCTCCCAAAAAAGGACTGGGGTGATAAGAGAGCAGTGTTCCAATATTTGAGGGGCTATCACAAAGAAGAGGGGTGTCGACTTATTCTCCAAAGTACCTGAAGGCAGAAGAAAAAGCAATGGATGAAAACTAATCAAGGAGGAAAGCAACCAGACTAAGGAGAAATTTTCTGACAGTGAGGGCAATTAATCAGTGGGACAGCCTTGCCTTCAGAAGTTGTAGGGGCTTCATCACTAGAGGCTTTTAAGAAAAGACTGGACAACCACCTATCTGAAATGGTATAGGGTCTCCTGCTTCAGCAGGGGCTGGACTAGAAGACCTCAAAGGTCCCTTCCAATTCTGTTATTACTTTCCTCTTGTGTTGCATCTGTGTATTTGCATATGCTTTGTATCATGAGATGAGGAGGGAATGTGACTTAGAATGGCTGAGCCAGCAACATCTCAAGTCTTTGACCAAATGCTCCTCCCAGAGGGAAGCTTTGAAGAATTTTTTTGGGGTATTTTTTCTTTATAGCCCCCAGCTAGATCCAACTTTTTTTTAAAACAAGCTTGATCTTTCTTTTGTCAATTTTTCCCCAATGCCAAGTTTGGCCCGATTATATTCTTTTTTCATAGAGTTATACTGCTGCCTGCCTAGCAGAGTCCCAAGCCTCTTTATTCCATTTCACTTAGAATAACAGAGTTGGAAAGGATCTTGGAGATCTTCTAGTCCAACCTCCACCACCTGCCCAAGCAGAAGACCCAATACTATTTCTGACAGATGGCAGTCCAGTATTTTTGAAATCCTCCAGTGATGGAGCACCCACAACTTCTGAAGGCAAGCTATTCCATTGGTTGTTTGCTCTCACCATTAGTTTTAGGTTGCTTCTCTCCTTGTTAGAAGTTATATAAGGTTTATAACAAGGTTATAAGGTTATAAGTTGAATAGAAAGAACGAAAGTTTCTATATCTCCCACATTTACTTCTGGAACAGGGATTGCAGTACAGTAGCCTGTACTTCACTGTGGCACGTGAAACTTACTTGTTTGGCTCTCCCACCTAAATCCTCCCCAGCTTCAGTCCCAAACAAGATAACTCCCAAATGTCTCAACCAGTTGCCATGCCAACTAAAGCAGCTTAAATGAAGTAAGGTCCTGGAATGGCCTCTGCTTTGCTCTGGGTCTGCTGTGCTTTACAAAAAAGTGTTTCAGAAGGACTCAGAGGTGCTATTAGCTTGAATAGCAAATATCTTTTGATTGTCTCTGGACAATTTAACAAGAGCCTAGAAACAAGAGCAAAAGCAGACTTTCCTTGGAGCTTCACGGCTTTAGAAGAATTTTAAATCAGTTGGCATCTGGGTAGGTCAAACATGGCGATGAGCTCTCTCCTCGTCTTACCCACAATAAAGGTATAATTAAGCAATATAATAAAAAGCAGGTTTCAGTGGATGACCTGTCTTTTGACACTTAACTCCAAATCATATTATGGCAAGAGAGCACGTGAGGTTGCTCTGGTTACAATTCCTTCAAACCAAACAGCACCTCCTGGGCAGAAAATACTGACAGTAATAATTAGCAAATCGCTGCATAAAATTAGAACTACGAAATAGCAATTTACTTCAGAACAACCATAGCAGGGGACAATAGCAGACCTTTAATTTGTGCTGACTCAGAGGCCATAGAAGTCAACGGGCTGTGCCACACTGATAAACTAAACAAAAGTGCAAGTCTAAGTATTGTTTCATAATTCCCTTTGCAGCAAGTGAAGAGTTCAGAAATATCTGCTACAGTTTCTCCCCTGGAGGAGGGAAAAACATTATTTTACAAATAACCAGCTGGATTTACAAAATTCTGTTTTGCTCACAGCACCTTTATTTGTTTATGCAGATTCACAGCAATGTCAACTCCAAAATATTCCCCAACAATTGGGTTGGGTTTCAGTTGGGTTTGGTGGTTGCGTTTCAGTTCAGCTGTAATATGGTTAACATTTTTCCTTATTGATTACACTTTGGTACATCAGTGAAACTTACTGTAGGATCGGTCCTCAAAGGTGGGCCATCGCAATGTTTCTATGGTCATGTGATCATCATTTGCAACATTTGCTTCTGGCTTTTGACAAGCAGTCAATGGGGAAGCTGGTACAAGATCCCAAATGGCAACCAAGTGATGTCATGCATAATGACAGCATGCGATTCGCTTAATAATAGCAACTGGAAGTGCTGTTGCTAAACAGGGCAGTCATGAGACACCACATTTTACAACTGCATCACTTAACAACTGTCTTGCTTAGCAATAGAATTTCAAATCATAAGTCGAGGACTACCTGTAAAGTATGTTGTTTTATTGTTAGTGCAATCAATTGTATTGTATTTTATTCCTTTGCATGTTCTGCACTTAGAAGTAAGTACATAATACATAAGAATTACTACTAAGAATAATACTACTATTTGGGCTTGGACTTTTGATTACTCACTTCAGGATGAGCTTGTGCTGTCCAGCTCAATTCCTTAACATTTCAATCTTTAAAAAACACAAATAATTCTAGAAAGGCCATATGAGCATAAGCAACTTGCATAAATATCAGAACATAAATGCACTGCTCGCTAGGCAAAAAGTTCAGGATTATGGTATTATCCTGGCGATCGGGCTACTACTGGGCTTAACTATATCAGTGCTGAAAATGTGTGCTACTTATATATGAAAGAAATGATATGATTCAGGCAATTTTAAGAATATCGATGTGGCTTGACTGAGGAATCAGACAAGCTACATGGAATCCTCGGTGGGACAATATCTCTGCTCATCATTAGAACATGTGTTATCCAATTGATTTCCATTCATAAAACAGAATTATCAAAGTACAAAATATCACTTCATATCATGCATTTTCCCAAAGAACAGTTCAAATCTTTAAATTAGTTCTGTAACAAGTGCACAATTAGGCCAAGGATTGTACCTGTTTTTCAACAGTAGCTTGGAGGCTGTAATGAAAGATCACATAGTCTTAAGACTTTATGGGAGTATGTGAAAGTATGATTAATATTGCTACTTTTAATTATTTAACACACTTTTCCACAGATACACATACAATTACAATGACACCCAGCCCTCATTTCTGAGTTGATTATAAATTAACTCAGTAGTATATGAGCAAAGTTTATCTGCAACTTTCTTTTCCCAAGTGGAAGCATACAGCCAATAAAAATAATATCGTGTATAAACTGACTCCAAATTAAGAGGTTACAAATCTCCAACTTAATCAAAATAGGTTAAACAGGTTTGAAGCCACAGTGATATTCAGCCCCTCAAAGTCTTGGGAGTGACCTTTAGAGATTTCTAAAAGTTGCTATCAAATTGTTATTTCTAAATGACAACAGGGGAACATATATATATAACTAAAGAATAATTATATCAAATGTATTTAAGTTTAGTTTGATGAATATGTAAACAACATGAAATAAAAATTAGGTTTTATTGAGACCTCAATTAGCTACTTGGGGACCTTGTATGGACCTTGCCAGGTCCTGTTAAATGTAAAACAAGAAAATGACTGAACTCCACTTCTGTGGATTGAGAGTCAATGTAGTGCAGAGTTTAAGGTTCAGGATTAGGATCAGGTTGAAGGCCCAGCCCTCAGTCACAAAAATTCACTGGTTAACTTTGGATGGGTACTTTTTCTACCTTGATCTTTTTGGACATTGGAAGGAAACAGGGGAGGCTTTGAGTTCCTGGAGAAAAGACGGGGTAGAAATCTAAGATAAATAAGATGATGATTGCAGAAGTGGATTAACTCAAGAGCAATAGGAGAAATGAAAATAAAATACATAACTAGTTTCTACAACCGTGGAAGATAAATTGCTAGAGCCTTTGCTGTGGAATTAAGGGGTTTCCTGAGACAGGAGAAATATGTAAAAAAACATAGTATAACTGGAGTTGTGCATTAATTCAAACCTTTACAAAAAAAGTATCAAAACCAAAAAAACATATCACAATTAATGTAGATCAGATATTAATAGCTGCACATATAGCACAGTTGTGAAACCTGGCTATTTTATGAAAACCATACTTTTCAGTATTACATTTTCCTCCCCCCACCCCCAAAGAAGCTGTCAGGCTGGCTGATTAAAATTTACTTTCAGGCAATGTCATTTTAGCCATGCTAATTTTTCAAGCATGTTTATTCATCTTCATTTGTATCTTGCTGTATAGTCACTAGCTGAGCTCAAAAATTCACCACTGGAGCACGTTAGTGATTACATTTAAAAAAATATTGTAATGGCATCATTCTCCAGACTTGATCAGATACGGCAAGTTAAATTTTTAGATGTATTTTCCCATCTACATCTCTTTTATATACATTTATGCATTAATTTAAATTTACAACATTTACTTCTTGAAATAAATATTGGTTCCAGATCACTGGGCACCAGGTTCTCTAAAAACCCTGTTCAAGCTCCTGGAAGTCAAGCTCTACTGTCTACCACTTTTTACCTAAAATCCGATAGGGAGGCAGAATAGACTAACAGTGTACTTACAAGAGTACCTCAGTTATTATGCTAGCTACCAACAGAACAACTGAGCCCAGCTTCTACCCTTCAGAGAATTTCCTTACAATAAATCCATGACATGTTCTTGACCTCGTCTCTGCTGAGCTGGGTCCCTCTGATTACATGCCGAAGGACCCAGCTTACAACTCCTCTTTAGTCTCCAGTAAGCTGTCATGTATATGCATACAGTTCCTCCTCCACCCATGTTGTGTCTCCCATCTACACTTCTACCTGCTGTTTCTGCAGTCAAATTTTCCTGACACCTTCTCAAGCCTCTTTGCAAATGTACCACTTCAATTGCCAGTATCAATACTTTCCTTCCATCTCCATGCTTCCTGACTGGGGCATCTACTACAAAGTCCCCATGTCATCTTCCTAGCACCACTCCAAGTCCCTGTTTAGCAACTGCCTCATTTAGGGACTGTTTGTAGATAATAGTGGTGTTGAAAAAAATAACTTTGTGACCAACCTAACCTTTATGACTTTTTCAGGTCTGTAATGCAAAGGAAAGCTGAAGTTGTAAAATAATAAACACAACCAGTTTAATGTAGCTACCACTTCACTTAATGACCAAGTTGTTGGTCCCAATTATGGTTGTGAAATTTGTGTTCGATTACTGCATGTTAATAACGGGAGAGGGGCAGTTTTTACATCAATGGCAGTGGGTTTTTTTTCTGTCAGTTTAGTTCAATAATATGAATACAAAAAAGTTATCAAAATGTCAGTGTCTCTATGAAATTATTTTCAGCTGGCTGCCTCTTTCCTTCCATTAAAAAAAAGTCCTGATACAATACAATGCTCTACAGGCAAACATTTGTGACAGCATCGGCTTTATTTGTTTGCCTTAGGCAGAATTTTAAGTGGGAATAGCCATTTTGTGGAGCTTGTACACAATTTTATAAAGCCCCTGAGAAGCAAATCTACAATTATGAGAAGAGCATCAGCATAAAAAAGCAACTGGATCCAACAAACAAGACATTCCATACTCCTTTTAATAGGAAATTCTGGCCTCTGTGTCTCTCTCTCTCTCTTTTTTTTCTTTCGGTGTGACATTTCTACCATTTTTTGGACAAGACAGGATCACAGTAAGCTACATTACAGTGATAGAGATCAAAATAGCCCAGCAACTATGTATGTATTAGAGGTTTTCAGGCTCTGGGGTCTGACACATTGTAATTAAACTATACATATGGACATCATATTTAGAAATGGCAATAAACAGAAGGAAAGTGGATTTTATTCCACTAGACATTGCGGGCTATAGGGGGTGGGGCTTATCTCTGTTTCGAGGCTATGAGCCAGGCTGTTTGAAGACACATTTCCACAATCAGGTGCTTAGCATGATGTTGTGGAGTGATGTTGCCTCCTCACCAAAGTGGTACCTATTTATCTATTCATGCTTTTGAACTGCTAGGTGGGCAGGAGCTGGGCGAAGGGGGGGATTGCTGCGGGATGCTCAGGTCTAGCTGACAAGGTCAGTGTTTTAACTGAGTTATTGCAGCACCCACTGTATGACTTCCTTCAGGAGGCAGAGGCATCTTCAAATGTCTATCAAATACAGAAGTTGCTTTTTCCAATTAAAAAAATGCACTTTTACAAGTTAAAACAAACTATGCTCATGCAGTATATTCAATTCACCAGGAAAAATAATTTTTCAGCCTTAATTTTGGTTCCTTTCATTTCTAATTGTTTTTTATACTTCATATAAACCTTGTTCCGTATTTATTGTACTTTTCTCTAAATATTTTTATATGTATGTTCCTTTTGTTTTTAGAAAGCAAATTTCCTTTTGAGCATTATTTTTCTGATCTATTTTTTGCATACATCTTTTCCAGTCAGATATGTATTACATAATTGGGAAAAGTGAATCCTATTGCTTTAAAAATAAATAAAGTTCAGATTAAAATGAGAATAAATCTCTCCCCCCCCCAAATGTTTATTTTTAAATTTCCCTCTAGAATCTAGAAAGACAACAGCACAAATGTAGCCAGGAGTCATTTTGCCACCGAGTGTTCAAATTTTTAGAAACTTTTTTCAAAACTTTTATTTTGCCCTGAATTTTAGCAAAATGTTTTTGGAAAAAAGAAAGGAGCACATGTTAAAAATTCTTTTGTCTACTCTTAGTTTTTCCTCAAATAAGCCAAACATTTTTTTCAGCAATCATCTATGTTAACATTTTAAATTAGCTCTAAATATAGCAACAGATTGACTGGATGAAAATAAGCTGGCTGTTGTCATTTAGATTTTTAAGCTGATAAACTTCCTAAGATGAACAAAACAAATCTTATTTAAATCACTGTCCTTGGCTGGGTGGTCTACTCCCTAGATCTGAAATGCATAAAAAGAAATAATAGCAAGTTCAAATTAACTAAGATGCTAAGGTTTTTAAAAAGGAAGAAAAGCTAAAAAATTAGTATTGCTCATTTCTACATTACAATATTTTGAATGAACACCAACAAATATGAAAGTCATTTGTATAATGATAACACCTGATAATTCATTAATTGTGTGCCTGCTACATAGCTATGTTCTTATACACACTTTAATTAGAAGAACTGAAGATTGAATCAAAGTGCAGAGTCTTCAATACTAGACATCTATAAGTCTTTTATGTTATATAATATTTATATTATGCCAACAGCTCTTTGAAACTTCATTTTTAAATCTTAAGAATCAAATAGTTGCAATTTAGCAAACTATGGCTGATTGTGAATTGCTTGTGGCCAGTTTAAAAATAATTAATATTTATTATTTCATTTGTCTCATTGACTTACATATTATTTCCAAAAGCACAAGACAGTATACATAACATTTTGTCCTATTTTTTTCTAACATCCTTGAGATTCAAGGGGCTAAAACAGAATGGGTGTTCCAAAATCTCTCAGGGGGCTTCCATGGCTGAGGATGGACATGGATCTCTACTTGGTCCAAGTCCAGTAATTATTATTACACTACGCTGGTGAGAATATTTATGAAATATAAATCAGATCAATATTTTGACAATAATGTGGCAAAGGAGCCTTTATTTTTGCTCAATCTTCTCAACTCAAAAGCGGAAAGGAGTATAAATTGGGGAAAATCACAAAAGAGGAAACCCTTTCTTGAAACCCAACTGAATTACTATAATCCTGGCCATAATCAAAAGCAGAAGCATTTTGAAAAACTGAAATGAGCTACTACAGAAATGCCTAAAGCTAATCTGTGCACCCATATTTCTAGGTCAAAGGTAGTTATTTCTTACAAGCTGTATGTTGAATGAAAGGAGGAAAGAAATAACATTTCTGGAAATGTAGAAGCAATGGGCATGAGGAAACAATTTCCTATTGTTTGTACAATATGAAAAATATATAGGTAGTCCTTGATTTACAACCACAAGTGATCCCAAAATTTTTGTAGCTAAGAGAGACAGTTAAGTGAATTTTGCCCCATTTCACGGCCTTTCAGGCCATAGTTCTTAAGAGAATCCCCACAGATGATATATTAGTAACACGGTTATTAAGTGAACAAGGCTTCCCCGCTGACTGCTTATCAGAAGGTTGCAACAAGTGACCACATTGTCCCAGGACATTGTAACTGTCATAAATGTGTCAGATGCCAAGCACTCGAATTTGATTATGTGACCACGAGGATGCTGAAACATAAGTGTGAAATACGGTCATAAGGCACTTTTTTTGTAACTTTGAACATTCACTAAATGAACTGTTGTAAATCAAGGGCTATCAGTATAAAATTGTTACATATAGAAATATATACCAGAACACATTTCTTATGCTTTAACAACATAAAATGCAGCACTGAACTAAAAGGACATTAAACTGTTCTATCTGGCACATTTATGACTTTTGAGGGATAATCCCTCACAGCCCTCATAATTGTCCCTGCCCTACTGCAGAATTTTTTCCTATATTTATTTGAGTGCAATGAGATTTAAACTATAGGACAGCTTTTTTATTTTGTATAAGCAAAGGGCAGGTATAGAATTGTTGTTTCTCATATCTCTAATCTAGATCAAAGATTATCCTAAGCAAGAAAGGAGCAATTTACAAGGAAGCAAGGACAAAAGGTTTTTTTTTGCAATGAGGATAGGAATACTTAAGAATACATGGGAATATATTTCAGAAATTTAGTATTATATAAATGAAAATTGAATCCTAATCTTACAAACATTCCAGTTTTTTATGTTTTACAGGATTTTTTTTAGGATTCTTCAAAATTTTCATTGGCAAAAGTCCAGGGCTAGGGCTGTAGCTGTTTTGTGCTCTGTGTTATTTAATAAAAAATAAATACTATATTCTGGCACGGAAAGAAATTTACTTTTGTAGAGCAGCCTTCCTTACAGGGGAAACAACAGGATCATTAAGCGTAGTAACACGAATGTATATTTCAAGATATGCCTGTAACAATCCTCTCTACCATTTATAGGTATACATCAAATTACTATATGAGCATTTGCACATTGGAAGGCATTAATTTGCAGTCATTTTCCAAATACTTTTCCTTATATCATTAAAATAAATCTGGGAGAAAATCCCAAAGCCTACCCATAAAGCAGGTTGACATATTCAATTCTTGTAACAATAATGATAAATTTCTATACACGCCTTCCAATTCCTTCTTTTAGCAGCCTATTCTTATAACTATGTTTTTCTAGATGGTCTATTACAGCTGGCCTCCATACACCTTTCCAGATGCTAAGGCTCAAGATGACAAGTCCAAAATCTGCAGGCAGTTTTATAAACTAGAATTAATTACACCTACCTCAATGGAATTATTTATTTAACATTTAGGATACATTTCTTCAAAGTAGTCGATGTGTGGTGGTTGGAGTATGTCAAGAGCGGAGAGTACCTAGGAAATAAGATGGAAGCTGATTTATTACCAAGCCTTATTTTACAGAAGGAAATGAATGAACAAAGGAAAAATATCTTCAGTTTGCAATTGTATCTTTGACGGTGGGAAGGATCAGTGGTGGTATTCTACCGGTTCGGCCCAGTTCTGCCGAGCTGGTAGTGGCGATGAGCAATGGAGACCGAACTGGTTCTCTTCGCCATTCTGCTGTTGGGCCCACCCATCCACCTGGGCTCCCATACTCACCTTTATCCTCTGAATTTGAAGTGCAGCTGCTTTGCGCGGCACAACAGAGTGCCGCGCAGCAGCTCCTGAAGTGACCGGGAGAGTGCAGGCTTGCAGGAGGTGAGTTAGAACGCCTCTGTGCCTGTGCAAATGCCTCTGCGCCTGCGCAAAGTACACGTTTAGAGCGCACGCGCACGCAAAGTGTGTGCACGCACAAAATACGTGCCCACCAAGCCACGCTCACCGAACCGGTGGTAAAAATATTTGAATCCTACCACTGGGAAGGACGATATAAACTTTGGAAACCTGAGACAGGAAACTCATCAATGGAAAGAGAATTGCTGATATTTATCACAGCAGATTCAAGGATTTAATAAGGTCAATGTTTAGATTCCAACACACACACACACACCATCATCATCATCCACCTAACTATATTTGTTTAGTTATTTATTATATTATCTAATATATTATTTATTATAATATATTAGAAATATTATAATGTATTATCTAATATAATAAATAATTAAATGAACTTTTTCAAATGAAATGCTCAGTTGAATGCACAAGATGCAAGACTGCTGAAGCAAAGTAAAAACATACTGGTAGTTAACTTTCAGAGAAGGTTTCAGATAAACACTCAGAACAATTCAAGTAAAACTCCACCTCTACTTATTTATTTATTTATTTATTTATACAATTTATTGGCCACCATAATTTATTTATTCATTTAACTACCCATGACAACACATTAGACATTTCTATGTTGAAAAAGTATAGGTGACAAGGAATAATGGTCCTTAAAGTTAATTTGAAATAAAATGATTTCAGGCTTTAAAAATTAGAACCACTCCTTTGAATTGGTCTGAGAGACACCCTGGGAAACACGGCTGACATTACTATCTGTATCTCACGATTTAACAAAATCAGCTCCAGAATTGACAATCTGATCAATGAGTAGGCAATCTGATGTTTTGCATCCCTTTTGATTAATTTTCACTAGTGCTATAATATAAAAAAGAAAGTGAGGCATCATGGACAATTGTATACTGGGTCATTTTTTAAAATTTCTGGTATGATACGAGAGTGCCACATCAAACATTAAGTACATCCACTCCACACTGAAAAAAAACTAAACAGGCGGAATTCATTTTTGAATTTCTTGAATATTAATTGCCTCGCATTATTTTTATATTATAGCACTAGTGAAAATTAATCAAAATCTGTCATTAGGAAGATAGAGTCAGCTGCTAAAATCTCAAATTGCTGGTTAGACTATGTATATGAGAGATGAAACATTTTGCTTGATTGGTCAAAGTAACGCCTCTGGAATAGCTTTCAGTTATCCTCCTTATTTGGTAAACGGAGGATAGTGCTCAAAACAAGGGGTCTGACGCCTAGCCATGATATCATTTCAACTGTCCCTCTCCCAATCATCTCTGAATATTGCTGAAGTCCAGTGGTGGGTTTCCAATTTTTTTCCTACCGGTTCTATGCGCATGTGGGCATAGAACTGGTAGGAAAAAATTTGGAAACCCACCACTACATACATACGTACGTACATACATACATAGTAAAATTGAGTCCCGTCATGTAGTGATCTGTTTTATGACTGTCATGACTTACAACTGTAATTGCCAGGTTCAATATTAACTCAAAGGTCACCTGTATTACTATTTTATTTTGGGGAGGCATGTTCGACTTATCCTGTGGTGTTACAGTGATTAAAATACAGCATGGCAGGCTAACTCTCCTACAGCCTGGAGTTCGATCCTGACCGGCTCAAAGTTGACTCAGCCTTCCATCATTCTGAGGTTGTTCAATGAGGACCCAGATTATTGGGTCAATATGTTGACTCTGTAAGCTGCTTACAAAGGGCTATAAAGCATTACTGCTCTTCCTATTTAGGGTTAGCCACTTGAAAACCATTCACAAATAATACTTCTCTGTTATAAGTACTTTCCCAATATCTGTTCTGATTCTAAAGTGGGCCAACCCAGAACTCTAAGTCTTGCACTTAAATATTCACTAACCTTGTCAAAGTCCCATCAAGTAAAATCACTAACTGTATTTTAGTTCTATTTTACAAAGAAAGATTTCTCCCTATTTAGAATATATCATACTTGGTTACTTAAAATGATATTAGGATACTTTGATGATTTTTACCACAAAATAACTATATAATATATTATTGAATTACCTTGGCATTTCTTACAACAACCCTTAATCTTCCTCATTCAGAAGAACATGGTAATTTTTTACTTGCCAAAAATGCACATGATACAAGCATCATGATCCTATCATATTTCTCAGTCTGCTTGTTTTTTTAAATTTCTGTGTCAACTTACAAGAACTGATAGAGAGACAGGCAACATTCCATGTTACTCAAATCCTATTCTTGAAAAATCAACAGATAAGTACAGAGATTAAAAGATAATTGAGAGCTGAATAGAACTTGACCAGAAGAAATTATATTTGTTTCTTTTAAGAAACCAACATCTTTAGAACTAATGTAAAACATTTATTTAACAAAATACAAAACACATATTCATTGCCAGGTTAAAACCACAAAAGCCAAGTTGCCTAAACTTGTACAGGTAATAAACTAAGACTGGAACAAATGCCTTCTTCTAGTCACCATGCTACCCTCTTCTTACCAGGGTCATTTATGACTTTTATATTCCCTTTCCTTTAATGTGTTAAAGGAATATAATATCAATTTAATTAATATTAATTAATTGATATTACTAATTATTCATTATTTAAAATTAATTATATTAATTATGTAATTGATGATTAAGTATGCCTATTAATAACAGCATTGAAGTAAAATGAGTTGTGCCATTTTTCAAAATAGTACACCACATGACAGGACTATCTTAATTCTGCTCCAAATTTCAGTGAACAATAATCTGAATCGGCTTTAAAGAAACAAAGAAAGTACAACACATTGTACTTGGAATTATTTCTTTCTTGGATTTGTTGCAGAAAGTGTTGCCATTAATAAGAATTAAAAGTTCACATACATTCTTATAAAATACATCCTTATAAAATTAAGATAGATCTGGAATTAGTCAATCTGTAATGCTAAAGCTGCAGGATAAAGCTTCCCTCAGGCCTCTTTTGAGTTTATAGCTTATCAGACCCGAACTAGCCTTCCTGTCCCAATTCTCACAATCTGTACTAGTAGCTCAGTTTATTGTTTACTGTTCAAAGAGACTTAATCCTAGTTTTCAAATGAAATACTTGCACAGGATACTTCTAAATTCTTGTAAATATTTTACCAAAAGGGAAAAAAGGGAAAGGGATTAGGTTATAAAATGTCACAATTTTATGCTGGGGATTCTGAAATGAATAACTTGAATTTCACCTTTGGGCCCTGGGAAATATTCATACAGGACTACTTGAAGTACTGGCTCTGCTTGATTCTTAACCTGCTCCAATTTAGATGCTTGAAGGATGTCTGCATTACATCACATCATTCCCCCCCCCCCCCGCCCTTTTAAAAAAATTTCTTAGTTACATTGTTTGCTTCCCTTAACACTATGTTTTGTCATTAAACTAAGCTATAATCTGGCATTATGAATAGCCACATTAGCACTCTTCCTGGCATGAGATGCATTAGGAGACAAAGGCTGATGTCTTGTTTGATTAATGGACCCTGCCAAAGCCTCTGATCCAAAAATGTAGTCTTAGCCATAATTACTTTAAGCAAAAAGCATAAATTCATTATTTATATGTATTTATTTAATCAACTTGTATAGCTGCTCATCTCAAACCAATGACTCTGGGTGATGAACAGTCATAAAAACAATTAAAACAGTTAAAACACGATACAAAAAAGAAATTAAACACAAATAGCTGCCAAGCGATATTATAATCCAACAGTATCACTGTAACCAAGGATCCCTTCACATAATTGGGACCCTAGGCCCAAGCACACAGCCAGGTCTTCAATGCCTTCCAAAAGATTAGCAGGATTGGGTCCATCCTAACTAATCTCTGGAGGGAGAATGTTCCAGAGGGCAGGAGTTATGGCAGAGAAGGCACGCCTCTGGGTCCCCACCAGCTAATATTCTTTGGCTGATGGGGCCTCCAGCATTCCCATCCTACTGGAAAGGGTTGGACGTGTAGAAACAACTTGGAGAAGATAGTCCTTCAAACAACCCAGTCCTAAGCCATGAAGGGCTTTAAAGGTGACCATCAACAGCTTGAATTGCACCTGAAAACACACTGGCAACCAATGAAGCCCCCAAGCAGTGGTATTAGATGTGATGAATAGTCAACACCATTTATAATTCATACATCTGAAGCTTCCTCAACACCAGCCCCATGTAGACCACATTGCAATAGTCCAAATGGGAGGTCATGAAGTGACAGTGAGAAGAACCTCTCAGTCCAGAAATGGGTGCAGTTGGCACACAAACTGAAGGTGTGCCTCTTAGCTATGGCTACCACCTGCTTTTCCAGCAGGAGACAGGAGACCTGAATCCAAGGAGACACCTGGATTTTGCATCAGGTCCATCTCAGGCAGTGCCTCCCCCCTTCCAGTATCAGAAGTAGAAAAATCTTGGTACTGGAAGGCCCAAGCACCCAAAGCCATTGATCTTGCTTAGGTTGAGCCTAAGCTCATTGTGCCCCATGCAGACCCCTAGTCTCCAGGGCTGGTCACAAGGACATCCACAGTATCTTTTAGACAGCCGAGGGTGGAAATGTAAAGTTGGGTTTTGATGATGCCTCACTCCAAATTGTCAGATCACCTCACTCAGTGGCCATAAGTAGATGTTAAATTAAAAGGAAGAGAGAAATGAGCCCTGCAGTAGCTCACAAAGTAGGAGCCATGGGCTGGATCACTGTCCTCTTTATCAGCACTGGCTGGTACTGATTCCGGAGGAAGGAGGAAAACCAGCATAACATTGTGCTTCCTATCCCCATCTCCTGAAGCTGGTCCTGAAGGATCAATGGTATTGAGGGCTGCTGAGAGCTCAAAAAGAGCAAGGATGCATACACTACCCCCATCCCATCCCCACAGAGGTCATCCAAGAATGTGAACAATGCTGTTTCAGTCCCAAACTTTGGCCTGAACCCAAATAGAAAAGATCCAGATAATTCAGTTCATCCAATGCCCTTTGAAGCTGCCATGTGACCATTTTCTCTACAACCTTCCCTAAAAAGGGAAGATTGGAGACTTGATGAAACCTATTGAGATTAGTGGAGTTGAGTGATGGCCCCCTTGAGGAGGGGACATATCGCCACCTTCTTAAGAGCCAGCAGGACCACCCTCTCCTAAAGAACAACTAACTTAAACCCAATCACATATATATCTATAATCAATCTATGGTCTCTGCTTGAAGTTTGTTTGAATCTAACTTCACTTAATATTTAATATAGTCTCTCCAGATTGTGGTTAATTTGAAGCCGAAATGAAACCTTTCAAAATTCTCTGGGATGCTTGGGAAGAGGAAGGGAAGAGGAGCACATGAGGTTCACTGCAATTCATTCCTTTCATGCACAAGCTATGGTTTAGGGCAGTGGTGGCAAACCTTTTTCGGCTCCTGTGCCAATAATTGTGCATGCATTCCCAAAAGGCAATGCGTGCTGCCCCCCACACCCTGCGCACACGATCCCCTCGCAGCGCGCAGCATGCTGCGCATCTGCGCCTACGATCCCCTTGCCACACACCACGTGCCTGTGCCTGCAATTCCCCTTGCTGCGCATCGTGCGCCTGCGCAATTCCCCTGCTGTGCACCGTGTCTCTGCAGATGCACGTGAAACCCCCAGTGCATGCCGCGCATCTCTGCACATGCGCGCATCTCCCGCACACCCCCTTCCCCCCACGCATGCATGCCAGATACCCAAGAATCAGCTGTTGGGCGGCGGTGGCACATGCACATGTGCAGCGGGGCTCTTCCGGGTGAGCTCTCTGTGTACCACTTCCGGCACACGTGGCATAAATTCGCCATCACAGGCTTAGGGCAACATGCAAGCACACTATTGATTCTTTACTGTCCCAGAAAGTAAAGGAATCAGCTCAGATGTAATGTGTTGTTTTTATACATTTCCTTGGGGGCACTGGCTGTTTATCTTTAAGTAAACAGGTGTATTGCAACATAGAAAGCGGATTCAACTGGATTTAGATTTTAGATGTCTCCATCATTCTAAAAAAGCTTTGTTTCCACTGATAATAGATGTAATTTACTCGGAAATTGTTGCCTGTTTTTCTAATGCCTATGAATATTTGTAACATTCTAGAGTAACCCCTGGTTAGAATGCCAAAAAAATATAATAAAAATATATGAACCACTCACATTGTCATGCTTAAAAAAACACAACATCTTCAATTCACGGAAGACCCTTTTGCAAGAGACCAGATTTTGGAAGACGTTGGGCATCTTTTTGAGTGCAACTCTCTTTCCATCTCGTGGATCTGTTACTGACCTACAGGAAAACAAGAATAAACATCAATTTTATTTTAAGCAACTTACGTCCGTACAAAGAGAAAAGACAGTTGAAAGCATTTCCTAAATAAATCCACATATTAAGAGCCAAACAAATCTCCTGAATGAGTCTCGCTGCTTTTTATTGTTTCCATTCAATGGATTCCAACTGTGCTTCAGATATATATCGCTAACCTGCATGTTATTCGGCTACAGAATTTCTGTACACTCAGATCCTTCAGTCCTGTGTGAGTAAAACTCTTTGCCTCCAGTGTACAGTGTTCTTTCTTCTTCAATTAATAAATGGCAGTATCTGATACATTGGTCCTGGGATACTTTCCCCACTGAATGCATTGTTTTTAATGGCTGTTTTTTGCCGAAAACTGGAAGTAAACACCAGTTTCTGGCAAAAAAAAAAAAGAAGAAGAAGTTAAAAATTGCAATCATATGACCCCCCCCCCTCTTTTCCCGGGGATGTTGCAAACAGCAGTAAATACAGGCTGGTTTCCAAGCATCCAAAGTGTGATCACTTGAATAGAAGGGGTGGGGGGAGGAGAATTTCAAATGTGGGTCATAGGTAGCCCTGGGGAGGTCTGTGGTAGTGGTCGCTAAGCAACTTGTTGTAAGTCGAGGACTAACTGTAGATAGCTTTGGATTATTGTGGAACAGAGTGAAATTACTGCAGCCTCCTCTGCAGTAAAAATTGTTAGACGTTATTATCTAAGAATGTCAACATAGGAAAATGACAACAGGTGCTGCTGCTTAATCCGATGGCATAGACAGATCTCTCTGGTTATCCAAAATGGATATAAAATAGCCATGGAACATTGAAACAGACTATCTTTACTAGAAAATAAGAGGCTACGCATACTGAAGCTAATTTATTGGTCTATCAGGTCTCAATTCTTTTAAAAATATTACTTCTTTAAAAATGAATAATTAAAAATCATAAAAATACAAAAGTATCTGTATTAAATGATTATACAGTGAAGGGGAAAAAAACAATTATACACATAAATTAGCTGAGCATAAAAAAAAAACCCTAACAGAAAAATCTATACAATAAAACCACAGATAGTAGCCATGTGAAAGACTCTATATAAAATTAAGCCTATTGATTGTTAAGTTTAGCATTAAATCTGTAATATGCTGTATTCTCAATTTATCCAGAATATTATCTTTTTTTAAAAAATAAATCTCTGTTCTAAAAAAGATAAAACTCATATTCTAGATCCATTTCTTTCATCACAAGGGTGATTTTCTTTGCATCATGTAAAATTATCCTCATTGCCAAACCAAGGTAGAGTGAAGGTCCTTCATGTGATGACAAAATACTGTATATCAGATTTCAGTACCATTTAATGCTGGCAGTAATTAGCTGTTCCAACTTTCAAACAGAGGTTGTTTTTGACCCTACCTCAACTGAATCCCTCCTGGGATTGAACCTGGACCTAATGCATAATGCATGTTCTAGAGCAGGGGTGTCAAACTCAGGGTCCACCTGCAGGGTGCTTAGATCTGGCCTGCGGGGCTGCCCTGGAAACAGCGAAGGACCAGCCTGCGTTGCCTCTGCCAGCCCTCCGGGGCTCCGTTTTCGATGGCAGAGGGCTGCAGGACATTGAACTGGCCATGCCCACTTAGCCCCCCCGCAAGTCAAACACAACCCTGATGCGGCCCTCAATGAAATCGAGTTTGACACCCCTGGTCGAGAGGGAACCAAGAATGAAAAAAACCAAGTACTACCTCTTCAAAAATATTGTTTCCAAAACAAGGATAAGGTTAAGATTTATCAGCAAGCATACTGTTTTAAATTTAGACTCCCTAACTAAAAAATTTCATCTGCAGGCTGTACTCAGGAATACTTCAAAAGTACCTATACTTCAAAAGTAACTATTCATTTAGTGGCCATTCAAAATTACAATGGCACTGAAAAAGTGACTTACGACAATTTTTCATACTTATGACAGTTGCAGTGTCCCAGGGTCATATGATCACCTTTTGCAACCTTCTGACAAGCAAAGTAAATGGGGAAGCCGGATTCACTTAACAACCGTGCTACTAACTTAACAACTGCAGTGATTCACTTAACAACTGTGGCAAGAAAGGTTGTAAAATGGGGGCAAAACTCATATCACAGCTGTTTTGCTTAGCAAATTTTGAGCTCAATTATGGTCCTAAAGTTAAGAACTATCTGTATGACTGCAAACACTACTGTAGTACATAAACATTCGATTATTTTATTTTAAAAACTGAGCAATAGCCTCCTCAAAACTATCAGAATTATTTCTTCATTAATTTAAGTTGTTGTGCACAATGTAATAATGCCATGTAATACTTTCTGAAAACTTCAAAAATTCCACCATAAATAATCTGATATCTCAGTCATTGAAGAATGAACATTGGTAAGTTTCTCAGTGTGAAAATTTTTTTCCTTGTGTAAATAAACTTACCATTATCTGTAAAGTTTGTTAGAACAACTCAGTGTGTGCCAATCATTCAGCATTGCTTAACATTAAACATTTATTTCTTTAAGTTACTCTTAAGTTCCGTCTTGTCTTTTTAAAACACAGGTGTCAAACTCATGTCATCATCATTCGCTAAACTGGATGTGGGCATGGGTGTGGCCAGTATGTGACGCATCCGGCCCATAGGCCGGGCATTTGCCAGCCCTGTTTTACAGCTTGGAAAGGCATAAAAATAAAAAAAAAATATTTCAACCTGTGGATGAAATACATCAAAATATTGGACTGCAATTTGTCTATTAAACACCCCTCAGAAAGCAACATTTCACTTAATTATTCATACAAAGGCTAGCCTTGCTAGCTCCTAGCAATACTACTCTAATGAAAGTGAATGGCAGTGTGGTAATTTCACAGCATGTTGAGTTTGTTCTCTCTTAACTGGGGGTAACAGCTGCTTTTAGTTCAGCACAAATAGTACCAGAAATCAGAGATAAGTGCTGAAGACTGTTACACAGGAATGCTTTCCTTTTCTTTGTTGATGAAAAGGCTGGCTGTGTTCTTCAGCTTGTTGTGTCCCCTTCCTCCCCAATCTGTATGAGCTAATGAGTTACAACTGGTAAAGATAACAGCTACTTTTTACTGTAAGTTTCAATACCTCATTTTTAAAAGAGTAATTCTAACATATTTGAACAAAACCAGTTTTTTTTTAAAAGAATTAAAATTTACTCTATGAAGCAAACCATACTGAACCAAGATCCTTGTTACAGGCTTTTTGGGGGATATGGATTAATAGGACAATTATTTTTGACTTTGCTTAGTACGTATGTGTGCATGAAAAATTAATTTGTGCAGAGCCCAGGGGACAAAAAAGCAACATGATACTTGAAATGCTAATTGGTTTACTCTGGTACAAGCTTTTGTAGGCAACTGGCTGTATCATCAGATGTTTCATAAATCTGACAGAACACACAATGTCCTGTGTAAGCTCAGGTTACGTGACTATTTATATATCTTCAATTAGCATTTTACAGATTTAAGATCAAAGAGTCTAAGCCCATTCCTAGCAGAGTTTGTACCCTAAATGCTGACAGTGAAACCAATAAAAGGGAAATATATGTGCCACATTTAGAAGCCACCCCCGTAGGTGAAAAAGTAATTGTCAAAATGGACTCTTGACTTATTTACTAAATTTGAACTAAGGATCAGATCAAATTCAAAGATTATGAGAGAGAAAAATGTCATTATATATTAGCTATACCAGGGATGTCAAACTTGTGTTGTCACGGCATCGTCACATATTGGGACTTTTTCCCCTTTCACTAAACTGGACATGGGCATGGCCAGCATGTGACATATCTTGTCCCCAGGCCGGGAGTTTGACAGCCCTGATCTATACCATTCATGCATGCTTTTATATCCCTCTTTCATGTCTCCACTTAATCATCTTCAAAGCAACAAAGATCCAAGTATCATAGTCTTTTTTTTAAATCAGAGATACAGATCCCTTAACATTTCGGTTGCCCTGATTTGTATCTTTTCTAGCACTACAGCATACCAGTAGCACTTGAAATGTCACCAGAATTATACACAATGATAGAATTGTGCCATAGATTTGTATAATGTTATTATTTCTGCCACTGTTGTTAGTATTATATCAGCAGTTCTATTTTCAAATCCCTCCATAAAGATTTCCCTTTTTTTTACAAAAGCTGCACAATGCACTAGGACTTCAAAGACCCCTTTCCTATCAATCACTGCCAAATCCAGATCCTATACATAGCTTTGTTAGGGAAACACATGGGGAGCAGAGGTAGGAAGGGGGCACCCACCTACCAGGCAGTTTAGCAGAATCATCCCTGGCTATCAGTGACACCATAGATGTCACACTAATTTCCTTCACATCCAATTCAGATCCTATTAAACATGTAGCCTGCATTTATTATGAATAAGATTCCGCTTACTCTTATTTGCATTGTCACAGGTTCATTTTTGGATAGTATATACAGAAATAGGAGAACAAGAATGTTCATTTCACCTGCATAAGAATACGTCTTAATAGAATAGTTACAAAAATCAAGCTTAGCTCTTAAAAAGTAAAGTTTTTGTCCTTATTTTATCATACCCCAGGTCCATCTTATTCTCACTTCTTAATATCAAGATTTTTTTCTAGGATCTTATTTATTCACAGAGTGCTTAAATATACATGTATTTAAGTATACAATAATTTTCCTCCCTGGCCCAGCTACTGTTAGTAGGTTTTCCTCCCTGCAGATTTCTTTTGTAGTTGTGTTTGCTGGATTATTCACCCCACCTCTGTCAAACTGCTTATTTTCTATTATTTGCTATTGCATCTGCAGTTTTTCTTTTAGTCAGAATGTTTGTAATTATGTTTTTTCTACCTCTGAATTCCCCAATATTTCACCAGCTCTTACCTGTATTTCACTGTCTTGTTCCCTGGGCTTTCTACTAATAACCAAAATAGTGCCCAAACCCAATGCCCCCCCAAGCACCTCCCACAATAAGCTTCTGTCCGAGCTCTGTTTATCACTTGAAATGGCTAGCAGGGAGGCACAGAAAAATCATATTCAAGTAGACTGCTTGCTTTATCCAAAAGAAAGATCAAGATATTTTTGCATAATTTATTCTTGATAAATCCATGCCAATTCCTGCCATGTAAATGTAGTATTTTCTAAATCAGTGGTCCACAACCTTTTGGGCACCAGGGACTGGTTTCATGGAGATTTTTCTGCGGACCGGAGGGGGCATAGTTTTGTGTGCTGCCTGTATCCCATGGATGGGGCTTCACTTGTTTGCACAGCCCATTTTCTGGCATGCCGTGGCCCAGTGCCAGTCCATGGACTAGGGGTTGGGAGCTCCTGTTCTAAATATTCTCAGGTTGCTTAATAATGATCCAGTACTGAAGTCAAGCTAAATGTAGTTAGCCTAGTCTCCTTCTTTCTCCCATTTTTGAAGATAGTTGTTATTCAATCTTATATACCATGTTCATTCTCCATGACTCCTCAAAGTTCACAAAAAGAGACTCCAAGATGTCCCAAAGATGCTTTTTCAAAAGGCAATTGGACTTTATTTTTTCTTGAAGATGTTTTACTTCTCATCAAAGAAGCTTCTTCAATTGTCTCAAGGAAAGTCACTGGGGGAAGCCAGATTTGCTCAATGACTGCATGATTCACTCAAGAACTGTAGTAATGCTCTTCTGTAGCAAAAAGTCATAAAACAGGGGCATTTAATTCATTTAACTGCCTTGCTTAGCAACAGAAATTTTGGGCTCAGTTGTGGTTGTAAGTTGAGGACTACCTGTAGTCTTCAAACAATACAACGGCCAGATTCTTGATCAGTTTTGGTTTTGTGTGTCTACCACTAGTTCTGACCATGTGCAACTCAGACAATCTTGACAGACTGCCATCCCTGGTACATGGTTCTTAGCAAGTTTTCACATCTGTTTTATTAGACTGAATAGAAACCATTTGACCTTGGCTGAACTTATAATTAAAAATTCAATGACTTGACTTTGTGACTCCACAGATCATAGAATTGCAGAATTGGAAGAGGCCATTTAGGGCACAAAGTGCAGGATGCAAATTAAAGCATCCATGACAGATGGCTGTTTAATCCTTGCTTGAATACAAACAGTGAATTGAAGCCCGTTGCATCTGTTTGATTGGTTCCACTGTCAATTTTTTTTTCAACATTCAGTTAGAATCTTTTTTTCTTGTAACTTAACTCCTGCATTTCGTCTGTCCCCTCCCCGGACCCCCATGAAACAATAGAGAAAAGATCCAGATCTTTTTCAGTGTAACATTCTTTCAAGTATTTGAAGGACACTATCATAGACTTCCATGTCTCTTCCCACCCCAAGAGCTAAACATACCCAGTTCCTTCAGTCTTTCAGGAGTTAGCTTCAAGTCCCCAGATCATATGTACTGCTATTTCAGAAGTTCTTCCAGTTTGGTCTTTTCTAAAATGAGGTGCCACAAACTGAGCACGAGGGTCTGAACAAAATAGAATGGAACTATTATGTAAAAATAACATCTTTTCTCTTGAATACCTAAATAAGCCATCCAAGATTAATCTCTGTTATACAAAAGCACTACACATGAAAATGCACCTGACCATTCTTAAATTTCCAACGTAACATTTGATTTTTCAAGGAGAACACAGAATTGAAATTATATTTAAAAAGGACACATATTATCTGTTGTCTGCTGAAATTATATTCTTTTTAAAAAGGACACATATTATCTGTTGTCTGTTTGGTGAATATGCTATTATACAAGTGACTACCTGTATAAAGATGTATTTCAAGCAAGCAGGTATTAGAAAACAAGGAAATATTCATGCTGTTACCTCTAATAAACTTGACTGCCAAATTTTTAAAAAGAAAAAGATTAATCAGCTGACGTTAAAAACCATGTTAAGCAACACTGAATCAAAACTGGCAATTTAGTATAATTCATCAGAAATTGCTAACTCTAATCTAACTGTTAGCCAGAAACTATTAATATATTTCAATGCAAATGAAATAACACTTTGCAACAAGAAGGGACAATTACTGAACAAAGTCCATGTCACTTCCAAGAAACAAGCACATATTTGAGAAAAGCAATTTCCCTTTTTGTTGGTAGTTTAACAGCCAAAGATTCAATATAAGGAGTGCCCTCACAAGTGGCTAGGAGAATTTTTATTGCTATATTTCACTCTATTATAAGGCTGGAAAAGAAACACTACTCATATCTGCCCATTATTAATAAAGAATGCTGTAAACAAAACTAAGCAAAACTACTATAATAGTTACACACGGGAGACCTTCATTTGGTGGAATATCTGACAATTCTGGACCTAGGACCAGTTTACTTAGCGACCATTCAAAGTTTCCATGGATCTCCCCTGGGCTACAACCAAATTCACAGTTCCGCTGGCTGTTCCTGCCCCACACTCACATGACTGCATTTTAAGCTCTCAGCAACCAGCCCACATTTATAGCCTTCTGCAGCATCTGCAAGCCTCATGACCGTGATTAATGATGTTTTATGCTGGAAACCAACATTAACTTCTGGAATCATCTGATCTAGATTTGCGATCTACCCAGAGGGTTCCTGAAGTCAATGGCGAAAGCAGGATTTGCTTAATGAAGCAGGATTCAGTGACTCATTTGTCTCCTGCTTGAGCAGAGGGTTGGACTAGAAGACCTCCAATGTCACTTCCAGCTCTATTCTGATTGATTGACTGATTTGGTTTTCATCTCCCTCAGCTACTCTATGAATGGGGTGGGGGGGGGAGAGGAACAGGATCCACAAGAGGCAGAGGCTGTATCCAAAGCCTTGGCCGCCCTTCTAGTCCAAGCAGCATTAAAGGCTTCCGTTGGAACATGCAGCTGACTAGGAACAATCCCCAGCTCCCTCTGAAATCCCACTGGGTCCATCTGTCACCAGGTTGGACCAATCTACTGGGTCCAGCCTCCCTTCAGGGGCAGAAATGTTAAGAGAATTCCATGGTAATCAGATTTCATCTCCCCATGACAAGAGTCACTGAGAGCCCCTGCAATTTCAAATCACATAACCACTGCTCAGACAGGAACCCCTGATCAGGTGTGAGACCACTGTCCCAAGTCAAGCTCTGGACAAATCTTGGATAGGTCCATGACTGACATGGCGGCCATAAATGTCTGAGCCATCTCAAACTCCACTCCCAGAGAAAGCAAATTGAAATCCCCCAAGCCCATAAGAACTCAACCGGTAGCCCAGAAACGGAATCAAGGAACTCAGGCAGGGAGGGTGCTATGCAGCCGGGAGGCTGGTGCCAACACCAACGATCCTGTCTGATCTCTAGAACCCAATTTAATGAAGAGGGTCTCACATCTGGTGACTTCTAGAAGAACATAGGGATGTTC
The DNA here is from genome assembly GCF_049901735.1 of Notechis scutatus. NCBI lineage: Eukaryota > Metazoa > Chordata > Lepidosauria > Squamata > Elapidae > Notechis > Notechis scutatus. Next base: position 12,669,292 of record NC_142009.1, on the reverse strand, counting down.
TTCCAGAAGTATAAGGATTCTCAGATGACTATCACAATAGCTCCATTTCTATCCCAGAGTCTTTTGATGCCATACCTAGAACCCAACTAGCCATATGTCCGAAAAGTTATCCCCCTTTCCAAACCCAAATACATGAGAGGTCAGCTCGCTCATCAATTATTACATTGCAAGAGGCCTCATTACAGGTCCACCTTGCATTTAAAAGTAACAGCCAGGATTTTGGATAGAAATTTTGCTATCATCAAGGTGAGCCCTGCTACTATCGATGGTTAAGTCAGGAGTCGTGGTGGTGCAGTGGTTAGAATGCAGTATTGCAGGCTAATTGAGCTCATTACCAGGAGTTGAATCCTGACCAGCTCAAAGCTGACTCAGTCTTCCATCCTTCCAAGTGTCAGCTGGTGCTCCATTCAAAATCTTGAAGGCTGAAACCTTCAAGGTTGGTAAAATGAGGACCCAGATTATCAGGGGCAATATCCTGACCATGTAAACTGCTTAGAGAATGTTGTAAAGCACTATGAAGCAGTATATAACTAAGTGCTATTGCTACTGCTAATAGTTAACAATTTATCCTTGGGCACCAATAGGGTTATGTGTGGGGGCTTGTTTGTTTTAATCTTGTTGTAATCTACCCAGAGTCACGTATGAAATGGGCAGCTATATAAATGATCTAAATCAATCACAGGGGGAAAGCCATAGCTTATTACTATGCTGCTTACAGACCTAAGCTAGATTGTGCAACAGTGTGATCTGGTTGAGGTATGGGAACTTCCTAGCTGTACATCTATAATATAAACTTGGGGGTGGGGGGAGATCTGAGCAGGATCCAAAATGCATACAGACAGATAAAAAATTGGCAGAAGGAAAAAGATCGGTATTTAAGTCCATGTGTATAGAGTTATTATATCTGAAAACTGAACTGGGATTTTTAAAATACCTTAAGATTTAGAGTATTTTTCAAATTTTAAAAATAAAATTCTCAATATTTAGATATGGAACATTTCAAGAATCAAAAATGTTATAGACTACTATCACATCCAAAATGAAAGCAAATTTTAATTGCTTTTTCAGTACAAAGTATGTTCCCAAAGAGAAACACTATTTGCCAGAAAAAAAGATCTGTTTATCCACTGCCATGGCCAGTGTAGGTTCTATCTTAGCAGCAGTTAATCTGCCTGTTTCAAACAAATGCCTTGAAATTTCATAAAGTTTCGTATATATTTAATTTCAAAGGGCAAAGATACAAAAAAGCTAAATATCACTTTCCCCCTGCCAAAAAGCACTCTTATATAAGAGTTTACTAGGAAACTGTTATCCCATATGATATCCTTATATATAGCTGAACTACTCTTTTGCTTCTTGATCATAAGTTTATGGGGAGTTTCAAAAGTATCTCTGAGCTGTTAAACACATACGAGGAGTTACTCAGTATTAGTCACAAATAGATGAAAGTCACCATCCTCCAAGGGAAAATGAAAACAAAAACCAAAACCTAGCTGCACACTTACAGGGCAACCCAGAATAAGGTACCTATCTTGTCAGATCAACTGTATTACACTTGCCTCTCTGACACATGAAATGAACTGTGCTGAAAATATGGAAACTGTTACCATCACATGAACACTAATAACCAGCTTGTCCACCAGATGGTACTTTTCATGACAGAATAATGCAGGAGGGAAGGAATCTAACACATGATATCATTTGGTGTTCTTATTCCCCTATCTAGACTTCGGCAACTTCCTTATGGTTCTCTGATACCCTACAGCATATGCAACATTAAATCAAGTGTGGAGCATGAAAAAGTAAGATAGCTGAACCAAAAGTGCTTTTTCGAAAGGCAACTAACTGGACTTTGTTTTTTTCTTGAAGGTGTTTCGCTTCTCATCCAAGGAGCTTCTTTAGCTTTAGCCTGGATGACTTGGAGATAAAACCAGTTCATATACACATATATACATCTTTGTGTAATCAAAAACTTGACAGATTGGGTCCAACATTAGATTTTACTCTGTTTACAGTGAATGACATACTGTATACTATTAAATTTAAAGTAAGACCCATGGTCTGTTTAACAGATTTAGAAACAATTAAAACTGTACCACTTGCACAATGACTGAATGGAAAAAAATCAATATTACTTCTATATTAGGCAGCAGATGTAAAAAAAATGATCCTATTGACCTTCCTATTCAAGGTTAAATTTCAAAATGGTAAAAAATGTTAGCTTCTCAGTCTCCTGGAGGGGTTTAATCTGCCTTCTAGGTAAGGATTCTGGGGTGTTTCAGGAGTTTTTGGCAATCATGGGCTTGACCCAACTTTTTTTGGGAACAACTCACATCTATGGTCACATATTTTTTCCTCTCAGGATAATAGCAATATGATCTGGAATTTGGGGATATTCATTTATATCCTGTGTTTATTATTTTTATAAATAACACAAGATGGCAAACATACTAATACTTCCTCCTCCTATTTTTTTTTCACAACAATAACCCTGTGAGGTGAGTTGGGCTGACAGAGAATGACTATCCTGCTTAACTTTCATGCCTAAGATAAAACTAGAACTCAGTTTCCTGGTTTCTAGCTTGTGCCTTAACCACTGGACCAAACTGGCTCTCAACATTATTACAAATCCCCTGGCATAGTCAGATCACTGTTAACCCTTGTATTCTCTCAGCTCTTATTCATTGCAAGGTAAAATAAATTCACTGCAGGGTAAAATAACTAGCCAGGTTTTGTTCAGTCTTCAACCTTCCCTTTCTGATTTGATTTACAGCTCCAGAGAACCCTAAAGGAAGCAGATTGACTGGATCACTTCTAAATGGATTTTAGACCAGGCTATAGGAGTGCCGCTAACATCAATAGCATTTGTAAATGACCTCTGGCAAGATTGAGATGAGGGCAGTGTATCACTCCCATCCCTTCCTGATATCTCACCAGCTTTCAGTACTATCAATTATAATTAAGGGAAACCCAAATAGTCCACTATTTTTTTTTTAAAAGCCAGCACTTGCCTTTTATGCTCTTTAAGGAAAAAAAAAGGTTGTCTTTATAAACCTGCATGTTTGGATTATCCAAAAACTAACATAAAAGAGTAAGCTATCCAGCCACTAATATCCCAAATAAATTTATGGAAGTGTAAAAGTATCCCGGGTCCTAAATGAAAGAGAATAAGTGATTTTACTTAGATTACTGCTATTCTATGAAAGAGCACTTCCCATCCCCTATTCAGCTTTGTTAGGACGCTGCATCCTGGGTGACTATGGCAGCAAAGTGAGCCGCAGGATGAGAATCTATCTATCCATCACCCAGCTCAGAATCAACAGGGGTGCTTTTTGAAGCCACTGCAGAAGCCTGAAAAAGGTTTTCATTTATTATGCATCAATTGTGGCTGTGGATAAGAGATAAGAGACTAAGAGGATTTAACCTAAAAATAACTTTTGAAAATAGACATAGATATGAGATAAAAACTAAACACGTATCTATAAACATAAAAGAATGAATGCAGAAACTCTATAAACCACAAGAGTTGCAATTCACTGAAATGACAAATTCATGAGTTACAGCATACATATATTGGTTTTTTTTTCTTCAGGAGTTCCTATGCCAGACTAGATTTTAAAAATAGTCATTGTATTGTTCTCTAGGGCCTTTCCCCCCCCTTTCTTTTGAAATATCCAATGGTTTTCTGGATTACATGATCTTTGTCTATTATTCCATTTCATTTTTGTCTATCCTTTCCATTACAAAATGGTGCTCTAAGGGGTTAACAGTAAAACACCAGATGAAATTAAAAATTATAATTAAAAACATAAGAACAATTTACTGAAATACATCAATATGATCAAAGTGGCTGGTGACTGCATTTAGGGAGCTTCCATCACCCGAAAGAAATTGCCTAAAGACGAGGGGACACGGGCAGCCACGCCTCGCCCCGAAGCAGCTGGGGACTCTGTCTTCGGGGAGCTTTCGTCGGCCAATAGAAGCGGCCTCGCGGCGAGGTACGTGCGTATGGGCTGCTCTAGGTGGGGGAGGAAATTAAGTCACCCCCGAAAAGACGGCCTACCTGTTTTTTCAGGGGTCAAAAAAAAATAAGGCCCGGCCTTCTTTTGTGAGAAACACGGTATTATAATGCAATTAACAGAGTGCGAAATACTGAACTATACACAACAAATGATCATAGACTTTCTCCAGAGCTCCTTATACAACTTGCAAGGAGAAAGAAAAAAACATCTGTGGGATTATAAGATGATTTCACTTTGGCAGTGAAGTGAGACATAATCAGTTTGCCATGTAAATAACAATTTGCGAGTGTTTTGTGGTAAGCAAGAATTTTACCCAGGAAATCACCTATGTTGTTATTTCAGGAATACAGTTAACTTCAAGTTTTGGGAACAGTATTCAGGAAGGTATGAAGTCATGAGAAGAAAATAAATTGTATAAATGTGGAGCAGCTGGTCAATTGAAGATTTTAACCTTCTATTTTGTTTTCCCTTCACTGCACTGTATCTGATATTTTGCTCTTTAACCATAAATAAATTAAAAAATCTCCAAAATCAGTGCTTTCACAGGTTCTTCCACTAACCGCTAGGCTTCACATCAGGCATAAATAACAGTCTTGAATCTCCCAACATGCAACCCTACATTCAGAAATTTGCTTTAAAGACATAAGATGACTACAGGTAGTTCTTAAGTTATGACCACTCGTTCAGTGACAGAGCCAATTTTGCCTTAGGGCAGCGGTCCCCAATCTTTCCAGCTTAGCAGCTTGGAGGTGGGGTGGGGAAACAGAGAACGGATCCATGTGAGGGGCAGGTATGCGTGCAAGTGCGCACATCTCCATTTGTGCAAATGGCAGGTGTGCTACAGAGTTCTAAATGGGCTGCAGCCCGGTAATGGGATGTGGCCTGGGAGTTGGGGACCCCTGCCTTAGAGTGCAAAATGTTCCAGAGGAGGGGAGCCCCAAAACAGAGAGTGTATTTCTAAGCTTCTTCCTGCCAACCTTCATTATGATTGGTGAGGCTCTTAATATAGATTCTGCTCACATGTATCAGGAGGCAAATTCTACTTGGAGTAGACAATCAGAGAGATATCCAGGCCCCGATCCATACAGAGTTTCATAGGTGTACTTGCAAACAAAAAAGATACAACTCCTGCAAAAGATGTGTTATCTTAGAATAATAGCCGCCCCCCCCCCCCCATTCACTTTATCAAGAGGATAGCCACGTTTTGCACTAGCTGAAATTTCTGCATGGTCTCTAAAGGCAGCTGCATGTAAAAGAAATTAGAGTAACAGAGATGTGAGGTGACAAGTGTGTGAGTGGCCATTGTTAGATTTGGTATTGTCCTGGAATCAACTGGTTTCTAAATAAGCAACTACTCTGTTTTGCCTGGACTGACAATAAGCCTGCTGTCCTCTAGGTGGATAATGACAGCTTCCAAACACTGGGTCAATACTTCCACCATACCTCCTATTTGGCCCTGGTAGTATAGATATATAACTGAATATTATCTGCATATCGATGAAACCTCTGTTTGTCAAAATCAGGGGCGTCAAACTGGCAGTCCGCGGTCCGGATGCGTCATGCGCAGGCCACACTCATACCAGCTCTGCAAAGGGGTAAAAAGTTGTGATACATCACATGACAGCAACGTGATGCCATGAGTTTGACACCTGTGGTCTATATGGATGACATTTTTCAATGCTTCATGTAGATATTAATCAAAATGGAGTAAAGGACTGAGCCTGAGAAATCCCACAAGGCTCAAGCTTACCCACAATTATTGATTGTAATTGTCCACTACTAAACGGACCCTCCAATCCCCAATCCTTGCAGGTAATCCAGAAGGAAGCTGAATATCCTGTTTCAGGACAGATTTGTGCCTTTCTCCCCCTCCCTGAAGTTGGATTGTTCTGGTTTGTGCAATTATAAGCAGCAGGCAAAGCACATATGCAATCACACATAGTTATGAGCAGGCGCAAATCCTTGGAAACTTGCTTGTAATGGGTTTCTGGTATGGAAAGCAGTAGGCAACAGTGTTATTGGGGTATCCAGCACTGAAGAGAGATCATGAGCCAGTCCAGGGTCAAATAATTTTCTAGTGGGAATTCTTTGCCTCACAAGGAGCTGCACAAATCTCTTCAACTCTGCTTTTCACTCAGCCCTCAAGACGGATGGACGGGGCGGGGGAGGAGAGCCTTGATCAGACCCTTCATGTCTATGGCCTGCAGCTATTCCACATGCTTTGCAGGCAAATCAGCTTCGGGTGTCTCCATCTTGCTTCCTGAGACAGACTGCTGCTCTATAGGGTCATTTGAAGCTGACCCTGACACTGAGAAATCCAGCAGGTAAAAAGAGCATTGCATTTTCCGTTCAAACCCTAACCTACCAGCTCATCCAGAATAGCATTCAATGTGTCTTCTGTATCAAGCCCAGGTTTATTCTTAACAGAAAAGCTTTCTGGTAATCCACTTCTTATAGAGTTATTTGGAGCTGCTATCCTACCACCTTCTCAGTGACCTTTCACAAGAGAGGGAGGTTGGAGACAGGGTAAGACAGGAAATCCTTGACATACATTTAACAACCGTTTGCATCAAGACAGCCCTCTCAGAACAGGTGCCCATAAAGCATTTCCCGCATTGTAAAATGTCATGCTGGTTCCCCAAGTCGCATGATCACAGTTCCGAGCATTTCGCAACCTGTTCACGTATATGATCAGTTGCCAAGTGTCCTGTGATCATGAGCTGTGGTGGCAGAGTGGTTAGAAGGCAGTATTGCAGGCTAATTCTGCTGACTTTCAGCAGTTTGATTTGGCTCAAGGTTGACTCAGCCTTCCATCCTTCTGAGGTCAGTAAAATGAGGATCCAGATCGTTGGGAACAATATGCTGACTGTGTAAATCGCTTAGAGACAGAGGGCAGTAAAGCATGGGAAAGCGGTATATATACTATTGCTATCATGTGATTGTAATCTTCTCTGTTGGCTTCCTCAGGAAGTCAATGGGGAAAGTGGTGGGGAAAGTTGAAAGTGAAAGGGACACTGGATTTGAGGTCAGCTCCTCCAGCATGAAGGGAGGAGAAATCTCTTGAGGTCTTGAAGAAACAGACCTGGTGAAAACACTACTGAACACCAGCATTCTGAGCCTTTCAGAAATCTTTCACATTTTCACCCCTCCTGAGGGGTAAATGCTAATGAATGTCAGTGCTTCAGCTCCTCTGGAGGAGAAAAGGCTAGCAAATACCAGCATTCCAAGCCTCCTAGGACTATGCCGTTTACCAGTGTTTTTGCCAGAGTTGAGGTCTGTGCCTCCAGCACCCCAAGGGATAGGAGGAGAGAGTATTGGGTATGTTTGCTGCCTTGAGTTATGAACATAAATAATAAAGATGGTATTGCTGAATGAATGACATTCCACCAGATATCACACCAGATTCTAAGTCTTCTAATTTCACAAAACACCCAAACACCACAGCAGTCAGTTAATAGTTCTTCCAGGTTATCCTTCTTTAACAGGAGATGGGACACTTTAAAAAGTGTTGCTAGCCTTAAACATTGCCCTTTTACAATCAACTCCCTCTTGGAAAAGATACTTGAGGAAGTAGCAGCTAATCAGCATTTTGCATTCTTGGAGGATTATCTAAACCAGGGGTGTCCAACCTTGGCAACTTTAAGAATTGTGGACTTCAACTCCCAGAATTCCTCAGCCAGCTTTGCTGGCTGAGGAATTCTGGGAGTTGAAGTCCACAAGTCTTAAAGTTGCCAAGGTTGGACACCTGATCTAAACCATTCCAGTTGGGTTCAGGACCGTTTTGGCATCGAAACTGCTGCAGTCACCTTTCAAATGATCCACAATAGGGGAAAGAACAACTGTTGTTTGCTGATCTTCCCAGACCATTTAGCTCTTTTTTGTTTTGTATGGGATCTCCTTCTCAGCGGGACATGTTAACTTATGTTTTAAACCAAGGGTCTCCAACCCCTGGACCATGAACTGGTATTGGGTTGTGGCCTGTTAGGAACCAGATCACACAAGCAGTGGGTGAGCGAGTGAAGCTTCATCTATGCATGCACGGGAATTAGGTTACATGGGAAACCAACACACACACACACACACACACACACACACACACACGTTCATGGAAGAGAGTTTTTCTTCCAAAATCAGTCCCTGGTGCCAGAATTAATTCACAATATATTTTATTTTGTTATTTATCTTATGGAATATTCTCTGGATACTGTAGCAGATGGACTATATGTATTTGAATTAAAGACCTTTTCATGTGGTTTTAATTAAATAAATCTTAAACGATTGACAGCCAAGTAGGACTGGGACTAGTGGTGGGATTCCACATTTTTTACTACCGGTTCTATGAAAGCGCACTTCGCTAGCTAGCTTCATAGCTAGCTTCACGCATGTGCGCAGCACTCAAAAAATGCCCTCTGTGTCAGCCCTGCTGAGCTGAGCTGTTTTTTAGCTCAGCTGAGGCGCGGCAATCGGCTCTGCTGTGTGAATCAGCTGAGCTAAAAAACAAGGAAATATAGGACAGGAAAGGAAAGGGCAGGGCTGGGGCCAACTGCTCACCAGAACTACCGGTTTGTGAGAACCGGTGCGAACTGGCAGCATCCCACCACTGACCGGGACCCTGGTGGACTGGTGTAGGCATCTGTAGACATACTGCTTAATAACAGAAATTCTGGTCACAATTGTGGTGGCAATTTGAGGACTATACAAAATATTCAGTACAATAAGGAATCAACATTAACTGTTCCCTTAAAAACAATATATCTGGAGTCTGAAACACACATTGTGCTAAAATGAGAAACATTGCTACAGATATTTATAACTGCTGAATATCACCAGAGTGTTGCATCACTTATGTGGTATAGCAAACGCCATTAGATTCAATTTTGCTTACTCTTAAGAATATGAAAATATAGTCTAGTTTGGCAATACATTTTGGAAAGATTAAAAAGTACATTATTGCCTTAAAGCTCCAGTAACGTGGCCATATGTACCATTATTACTTACAATTGATTTTAGCTCTCCTCCAGAATTTCAAGATGTACATCATCTTTTTTTCTGCCACGACACGGAAGTGATCAGAGGTGGGCTTCACATAATTTAACAGCCGGTTTGCCTAAAGCAGAACTGAAAATGTAAGCGTGCATGCCTTCCATGCTTACACATTGCTTCATGCGCACGGCTTCCAGTACACCTTCTCAGGCAGCCACAGTGAGTACAGTGGGCGAGGCATGGAAATCAGCTGGGATGTGTGGGCGAGGCGAGTGAGACAGAGTGTGAGATATATAGCATGGGACAGCACCAGGGCGGGTGAGTGGGCCCAGCTGCTGGTCAGAACTACCAGTACAGCAAACCAGTCCAAACCGGCAGCAGCCCACCTCTGGATGGGACTAAGAAATAATGATTGTCCTTATATCCCTCACTGAGATTCCATGGTTGATGAATTAATCCAACCTAGGTCCCTCCATTTCTACTATAATCTTTACCATTATAGTATTCATTTATTTTATTAAATTTGTTTGCCATCATCAATGCAGATAATCCTCAATTTACAACAGTTCATTTAGAGATTGTTCAAAGTTACACCACCACTGAAAAATGTGATTTATGACCATTTACACTTATGCTCATTGCAGCATTCCCCATGGTTACATGATCAAAATTCAGATGCTTGGCAACTGGCTCAAATTTATGACAGTCTCCCTGGGGTCATGTGATCACCTTCTGCAAACTTCTGCCAAGCAAAGTGAATGGGAACCCAGATTCCCTTAACAACTATTTTACTAACTTAATAACTGCAGTGATTCAATCAATCAGAATAGAGTTGGAAGGGACTTTGGAGGTCTTCTAGTCCAATCTCCTGCTCAAGCATTTACCATTTCAAACAGGTGTCTGTCCAGTCTTTTCTTTAAAGTGTTGAATGTCTATAGAGATTCTTAGTCATCCAGGTCATGGTTGTCCCAAGGATGCTTTTTCAAGAGACAACTGGAGTTGCTTGTTTTTCTTTGAGGACGTTTCACTTCTCATCCAAGAAGCTTCTTCAGTTCTGAGTGAATGGTGGGGAATGGAAGGATATGAAGACACTTGCATTCTTTTAGAGAGTTGTTGAGGTCACTTGGGTGTTTGTCTGTGTGCACAACATCACCTGAGTAGTACAAATGGGTGTGGAGCAGAGGTGGTATTCAGCAGGTTCTGACCAGTTCTGAAGAACTGGAAGCGGAAATTTTGAGTAGTTCGGAGAACCAGTAAATATCACCTCTGACTGGAGATTTTACAGTATCCTTCCCCTGCCACGCCCACCAAGCCACGTCCACAGAACCGGAAGTAACAAAAATTTGAATCCCAACACTGGTGTGGAGCCTTGTTGGAACTGCTGAAAGGACTGTGTTGTGGAGTTGTACTTTCTGCAGGATGTTTTCTGCCCTGTGTCCCTTCACAGTGACCTCTATTAAAAAAGACATACAATTTCTTTGCATAGGTTTCCCAAACAGTATGTAAATTGACTTTATGAAAAAGTTACCATTCCTAAATGATTATCCTATAGCCCACAACTCAATTCAGGCTAAAGTATATTCTCTGTTTGGCACGAATAAAAATCTCAGATCATGAATTGCTTTTATTCTAGATCTAAAGCAGCATGGGTTATAACATTGCTTATTCAAGAAATAGCAATTTATTATCTATAGGCTGATATTTGAAAGAGTATTGCATATATATATATATATATATATATATATATATATATATATATATATATATATATATATATATATATATATATATATATATATATATATATATAGTTGGCTTGGTTGGGTATTTTCCCGTCATTGTAGTTCTTTTAAAGTTGTAGCAACGTTTCAGCAGAATCTCATCTGCCATCATCAGGCTTGAGATTCTGCTGAAACGTTCTACAACTTTAAAAGAGCTACAATGACGTGGAAAATACCCAAACAAGCCGAACACCATACATGTAATACCAGCAAAACTTAAGAATATATATATATATATATATATATATATATATATATATATATATATATATATATATACATACACACACACACACACACACACACACACACACACACACACACACACACACATATGTCAACCTTTATCCAGTTCACAAACTGCTCTCCAGTCAGTGACAGATTTTGAATTCAAAAACACCTCTGTATTTGGAAAGTGTAAAACTCCTTAGTGTTGTTTTAATTTCCTCTAATCATTCTCACAAAAGGTTGAAGACTTTTTGTGCTTCACACTTTCCTGTGAGCAACAAAAATGTCTCACAGTGAGCAAAAATGCATTAAGTTTCTCACAGCCAATGTTCCCAAGTTTTAAGCTGATCACATTGGCTCAAGCACTAGATTACGTCTAAAAAGTATTGTCTGCTATCAGTTCACAGCTTCATTGTATCACATCAAGTAGCAATGAGAAGGAACTCTAAAAGATAGTGTTATTTAAAAAGTGAAAAACCCCACCCCCCATTTCTCAAGCAAGCCTTTCCTTTACCAATAGAAGGGAAATGTCCAAGAGAAGGGAGCTTTATTATCAAACTCATTCCAGCAAGGGTATGAAGTATATTCGCTCCACATTCCAACAACAGCTCACATAATAGGATCAAGAGAAGGAAAATGAGACAAGGGTAAGTTAGATTATAACAGCAGTCCAACCACTTAAGGAGATAAAAAATTGCCTTCAAATGACTAGGCAGCAGGCCCATGGCATTTTCCAGGCAACATTTTCAGAAGTGGTTTGCTGTTATGGTCTTCCTAGAGAGCTCAGAGAAAGTGACTGGCCCAAAGTTACTCAGCTGGCTTCCAAGTTTAAAGCAGAACTAGAACTCAGGTCTCCTGATCACTCCCCTTTTCTGCCCAGTGCCTTAACCACTGGATCAATCCAATTCTCTTAAAATATAACTTTACATGATTAAATAGCATATTGGTTTACTTTCGGTAGATTAGACAAGATTACCAAAAGTGGAGATTGAGCAACTTTGAAAAAAATTCAGAAACTTCCATATGGAATTTAAATATGCATTTAGGATAATTGAAAATATCTGCGTCATTTTATAAATTTAATGATCCAGGCCAGATATCTTGAAGACTGCCTTTTCCAACTTGACAGCTGTTGAGTTAGATTAGTCATGAAAACACCTCCACCTTCTGAGACGAAATGTATGACATCCAGGACAAGGACTTTTCGGGATAACATCTTGACTTGGGAACTATCCTTTCGAAATAATTCTCTCTTACACCCTGTTTTTATCTTTTTATTTACCTAGATTCTACCTACTAAATTTCATTGGTAACAGTTTCAATGACATTGTTAACGTTTATTGGAAAATTATCATTTTCTCTGTATACTTTTTCATTTCTTGGCCATTACCTTGTATTATATTTGTAATATAGATAAATACCTCTGCCAGTAGTACAGTATTTTGAAATCCAACTGTTGGAAATCTGAGGCTGACTAAATACAAAGTGCCTAGTCTAGACTCCTTAGTGTTTATTTGGGGTGACAAATGAGGATATGGCTCCCAGGAGGCTCAGATGACTGTCACGCTAACAACAAAATATCTAGCTGGTAATTATATAATTATATAAGGCAGTCCTGTACCATAATTGTTCTCCCTGCCTCTCACATCTAAAACACCATTTCATATTTAAAATATGGCCCTGTTAGTGGAAATATTTTTGCACTTATTTAAAAAGTGGGAATAATATTCAAAGGTAGTAGACTGTGCCTTCCCTCTTATCATAGTTTTCTTATGCAACACCTATTATTCTGTATCAAGATTCCAAGATTGAGAAAAACATAATTAGAAAAGCCTAGCAATCAACAAAGATGCTACAGTAACTGGTTATTGAGTCTAGATCCTCCAAGGATGTTAATTTTGTTATAATTATTTACTTTGCCTTTCTCAGAATAACAGGGCAACAGAGTTGGAAGGGACCTTGGAAGTCTTCTAGTCCAACCTCTTGCTCAGGCAAGAAGCCCTATACCATTTCAGACAAATGGTTCTCAAATCATATTCCATTTCTTAAATATGATATAATCAAATTGTACATTTAAAGCCATCTGATATTTTATTCCAAATTTTCCACACTGAAATTCAACAATCACCCCAAGGAGCATTCTTGTATGTAGAGATCAACAAATTTGGTATCATTAATGCTGTTTTCTAGACTTTCAAAATGTTACTTTTGTTATCACTATTTTATCAATGAATCAGAGTTGGAAGAGACATAAGAGGCTATCAAATCCAATCCCTGGCACACTGCAGGATTCACAACACATCCCCACAATTATCCAGTCTTTGTTTGAAAACTTCCAATGAACAGAAAAATACTACTCCAATAACCTGTTCCACTGACTGACAGTTCTTACTGTCAAGAGGTTTTTTTCTCATGTCTAATCTGTATCTATATCCTTGAAATTTCATCCCATATTCTAGTCTTACCCTCTGGAGCAAGTGAGAATGGGCGTTGGTAGAAGTTACCGTGAACCCCCTTTCTATCTATGCTGCAAGAGAGCCCAGGATGGGTTGACTCCTTCCTATGACGTCATAGCTGAATCTGTACTAAGACATAAAAGCCAGCCCCCGGGAGAAACCCCAGCTTTGGCAAAGATACTCGACAGACTGAAAGGTGTCTCTGAAAGCCCAAAATAAATACAGAAATATGTCTTACCCTCTCCGGACAAATCAAGGGAGGGGCTGGGCTCTCTCGCAGCATAGATAGAAAGGGCATTCACGGTAACTTCTACCAACGCCTATTCTCCTCCATGCTGCATCGAGAGCCCAGGATGGGACATACCAAAGCTTGCATGTCCACGGGTGGGTCCTCGTCTGGCTCATCACACAGACTGTGGAACCACTCGTTGAAGCACCCGTCTGCCGAAGGCTGCAGTCGCTGAGGCAAAAGCATCCAGACGGTAGTGTCTGATGAAAGGAGACGGGGATGTCCCCATGGCTGCACGACAAATCTCCTCCAAGGATGCTTGGGTCGCCCAGGCAGCAGAAGTGGCCTCGCTTCTGGTAGAGTGCACCATCAGACATCGGGGAACTGGAAGGGCTGCAGCTTTGTAGGTCTGCTCAATGCAAGACCTGACCCACCTGCTAATAGTAGGAGAAGAGGCCTTGTGCCCCAAGTGAGAAGGGAAAAAGGAAACAAACATGGCTTACGACTTCCTGAAGAAGGAAGTGCGCTTAATGTTTATTCTAAGAGCCCTTCTTACGTCTAGCATGTGCCACTGCCGCTCTAAGTCATGGTGCGGGAGAGGACAGAAGTCAGGCAAAACAATGTCCTGGGACCTGTGAAACCAGATGTTAACCTTCGGAATAAATGAGGGGTCCAGACGAAGAACAATCCTATCATCGTGAAAGGAACAAAGGTCCTGTCTGATGGAAAGAGCAGCAAGCTTGGAAACCCTCCTGGCAGAAGTGATGGCAACAAGGAACACTACCTTCAGAGTCAGGAAACGGAGAGACACTGTTCTAAGAGGTTCAAAGGGGGGCTTTGTAAGGGCATTAAAGACCAAATGAAGGTCCCAGGAAAGATACCTGTGAACCACCGGAGGGTGCAGGTTGGAAGCCCCTTTCAAAAACCTCCTGACTGAAGGGTGATGGGATAAGGAAGGAAGCAAACCCCATGAAAGGACTGAGGAGAGGGCCGCAACCTGTCTGCGTAAGGTGTTGGGGGCCAAACCTTTCTCCAGCCCATGCTGAAGAAAGCTAAGAACTTCTGCCAACTGGGCTGAAGCAGGAGAAAGACCCTCCCCGAGGCACCATTGGGAAAAAGGCTTCCACGTGGCATCATAGATGCACCTTGTAGAAGGTTTGCGAGAAGCCAGGATAGTGAGGATGACCCTTTCTGGAAGATCAGCCTCCTCTAGCCACTGCCGCTCAAGTGCCACACGGTCAGCTTGAACTACTGGGGCTCTGGGTGGAGCAGGACCCCCTGGTGAAGGGAGATTAGATGGGCAAGGATCCTCCAAGGAGAAGCCACCGACAGTTTGACCAGGTCCGCAAACCAGGGCCTCCCTGGCCAATAGGGTGCCAGGAGGAGCTCCGCACGTTCCTCCAACCTCTTCCAAATTACTGCCGGAATGATGGGAAGCGGGGGAAAGGCATAGAGGAGACCCTTGGGCCATCTGCACCGAAGAGCATTGGTCCCCTCCGCTCCCTGGCAAGGAAACCTGGTGAAAAATCTGGTGACTTGGGCGTTTTGAGGAGTGGAGAAAAGATCCACCTCCAGTGTTCCGAATCTGAGGGAAAGATCCCTGAATAGAGATGGAGGAATGGACCATTCTGCCTGGTCAACTAGGCTCCTGCTGAGCCAGCCAGCCTGGGAATTGTTGACCCCGGAGATGTGGTCCGCCAAGATTGATAACAGGTGTTTCTCTGACCATAACCCCAACCGTAGAGCCTCTTTCATGAGGGCTTTGGACCTCGTCCCCCCTTGCCGGTTGACATGAGCCTTTGCGGCCATGTTGTCCGTAAGGACTAGAACATGAGAGCCGGTCACTGATTGCCTGAAATGCTTGAGAGCCAGAAAAAATGGCTCTGAGCTCTAGCCAATTTATGGGAAGGGTCTGTTCGGATCTGGACCAAACGCCCTGAGCTATCTGGTCCTGCATATGGGAACCCCAACCCAGGAGGCTGGCATCGGTGGTTATCACTAGCCTGTCTGGGTCCCTGAACAGGAGTCCCCTCCAGATAGATGAGGAATGCCACCAATTGAGAGATATCCGGATTTGTGGCGGGAGTGAGACCTTTGATGGATGAGTGGCTGGTTCCTGCTCATTGGTAGGGAAGCAGGAACCATTGGAGGGCTCGGGAGTGGAGCCAAGCCCACAGGACGATGCCAATACAGGAAACCCTCTCCCCTAGAAGTTTGGACAGCAGCGACAGGGGGACAATTTGATGTTGCTGGATCTGGCTGATGATCTCTGCAAGGCTCTTTCCACGAGCTGGGGACAGGAAAACCTGGCACGACATGGTATCGATGACTGCTCCCAAGTGTTGCAATTTGGTTGTAGGAGAGAGCTGGCTCTTTTTGGTGTTGATGGAAAATCTGTGGCTCTGAAGACATGACAGGGTAATTTGCAGATCCCGATGGGTTGCAAGGATGGAAGAGGAAAGAATCAAAATGTCGTCCAAGTAGCATTGGATCCAGCAACATTCTATTCCAGCACTGGAATAGAACGCAGAACCAATGCTGCCAGAACCTTTGTGAAGACCCTTGGAGCCAATGAGAGGCCGAAAGGAAGTGCTTGATACTGGTAATGGGTATTCTGATAACAGAAACAGAGAAACTGGCAATGATGAGGCCAAATTGGGATGTGGAGGTAAGCCTCAGTGAGATCAATGGAAGAGAGGAGGTCGCCCTCCCGAATGCTCTCTAAAATAGAACGCAGAGTCTGCATTTTAAATCGCCTGTATTTTACAAATTGGTTGAGAAATTTTAGATCAAGGATGGCTCGCCACACCCCCTGAGGCTTTGGGAATGATGAAAAGGCGAGAGTAAAGTCCACGTCCCTGTTGAGACGGGGGAACAGGTTGAATAGCCCTGATTTCAAGAAGGTGCTGAATGGCCTGATTCATGAGGGCTTGCCTGGAAATGTCATGAGACACAGGACAGATCAAAAAATTTTTGGGGGGGTGGGGTTAGGAAGTCCGATTGTAACCCTGACCTAATAGTGCTGAGCACCCAGGCGTCCGTCGTTGACTCCTCCCATTTGGAGGCAAAGAAGGCTAGGCAACCTCCGATGGGTGGGGAGAACGAGGGATTACTTAGAGCGACGGAAGGAACGACCCCCTCCCCCCCGAAAGGGCCATTTACCAGTAGAAGGTTGTTGCCTGCCAGATGTTTCCGCCCATTGGTCTTGGCGTTGGGAGTATGGCCTGTGAGAATGGGCGTTGGTTCTTACCTGACACGCCGATTCTCTGAGGCCGTGAGGATCATCCAGTGTGTGGGAGGTGCTCCAGTCTGCGTCGTTGTAGGCTGAGCTTAATTACTGAGGAACGCTCCGCCCTCCGTCACGTGGCTCCCTTGCGTTCCCCAGTTTGCGCGAAGACGAGTGAAGGAAGGTCGTTCTCCCATCCTCCTATGCTAAAGAGTTCATTGGCGAAACAAGTTCCCACCAGACGGCAAATCTAAAGGGTGGGGCTGGATGATCCTCACGGCCTCAGAGAATCGGCATGTCAGGTAAGAACCAACGCCCATTCTCCTGAGAGCCGTTCGGATCATCCAGTGTGTGGGACATACCAAAGCTTGGCTGTCCTACGGGGGGGACTCCGTCTGGCCCTGCAACCTCTGAGGTTCCCTAAAGACTTGCTGAAGGACTCGTCTGCAAACGAAGCCTCCGCCGAGGCAAACGTGTCTATCTTATAGTGTCTAATGAGAGGAGAAGGGGATGCCCAAGTGGCTGCCCTACAAATGTCGGAAATTGGAGCCTGAGTGGCCCAAGCTGCCGAGGTGGCTGCACTTCTGGTGGAGTGCGCTGTGATCCCCCTGGGTACCGGCAGGGCCTGGGACAAATAGGCCTTGGCAATAGTAGCCCTAATCCAGCGGCCGGTGGTAGACGGGGACACCTTATGGCCTAGTGAATTGGGCTGGAAGAAATAAGGATTCTGATCTCCGAAGGGCTGAGTACGTTTAATGTAAACGCATAGGGCCCGCCTAACGTCCAGGGTGTGCCAAAGCTGCTCCCTTCCCCGAGAGGGATTGGGGCAGAAGTTCGGAATGTGAGTTCCTGAGCCCTATGGAAGGCCGAGTTGACCTTGGGCAGGAAGGTGGGATCCGGTCGGAGGACCACCCGGTCGGCATGGAAGATGCAAAGGTCCTTCCTTACCGACAAGGCTGCAAGCTCTGATATTCGGCGTGGGCGAAGTAATAGTCACCAGGAACACGACTTTGAACGTTAATAACTGGGGTGAGGCCTCCTGAGGGGCTCAAAGGGATGTTTAGTGAGGACACCAGGACCCTATCAAGATCCCAGGTAGGATATCGATGTACGGTTGGTGGACACAAGTTGGTGGCTCCTCTGAGGAATGTCCGAATACGAGGGTGGTGGGAGAGGGAACCCAGATTATCACAGGCAATGACTGTTGAGAGAGCTGCGACCTGACGCCGGAAGGTGTTTGTGAAACCCTTTCCTCAAGCCCTCTTGGAGAAGCTCCAAGACCTGAGCGATGGGAGGTGAAATCGGGTTGACCTGGAGACTATGGCACCACTTGCAAAAGCTATTCCAAGTGCCGTCGTATATACGGGTTGTTGAAGGCCGCCTGGCAGCTAAAATGGTAGTAATAACCTGGTCAGAAAAGTGTTCGTTTTTTTAAAACGTTCCCGCTCAACCTCCAAATGGCTAACTGGAGCCACTGAGGGTCCGGGTGTCGGAGGGGCCCCTGGGAGAAGGAAATCCTGTTGGAAGGAATTTTCCAGGAGGGGCCACCGACAAGTTGCGGAGGTCCGCAAATCAAGGCGCCTGGGCCCGAGGGGGGCCCCTAGAATCAGCTCCGCTCTCTCGGAGATAAGCTTCTGGATGACTCTGGGAAGCAGGGCTAGTGGAGGGAATGCATATCGGAGCCCTGTGTGCCAGGGACACGGAGGGCGTCGTAATTCTCGGCCCCGTGGGAGGGGTACCTGGAGAAAAACCTGGGTAGTTGTGTGTTGAGCGGGGAGGCGAAGAGATCCACCAATGGAAGACCGAACATCCTGGTCGCCTCCCTGAACAGTAACGGGTGGATGCGCCACTCGGACTGGTCGACCGTGGTCCTGCTTAGCCAATCCGCTTGAGAGTTTGAGTCCCCTGAGATGTGTTCGGCTTTGAGGGAGAGGAGGTTGCTCTCCGCCCAACGGCAAGGTGCGCGGCCTCTCTCATCAAACAGATGGACTGGGTGCCCCCCTGTCGGTTGACGTGAGCCTTGGCGGTGACGTTGTCCGTGGGTATGAGGACATGCCGCCCGCATACGTGTGGAAGGAATTTGCGCCGGGCCAAGTGGATCGCGCGGAGTTCCAACCCGTTTATACTGTATTCCCGGTCTACCTGTGACCATCTGCCCTGTGTTGAGAGGGAGTGGATGTGGGCGCCCCATCCGGACAGGCTGGCGTCTGTGGTGAGGGAGAGGCGTTGGGGCTCCTTGAAGAAATGGCCCTTGTTGATGGTGGGACGGGTCCACCAGAGGAGAGACGTGAGGACCCTTGAAGGCACCTTGACTGAGGCCTTTGAATTGCTTCTGCCGGCCCGCTGGAACGGGAGCAGGAAACACTGTAGGGATTTAGAGTGTAAACGGGCCCATGGAACAATGGAAATACAAGAGACCATGTACCCAGTAATTTAGACAATCCTAAAATTGTTACCTTCCTTGATCACCTGATATGTTTGATGGCTTCCTGGATGCTAAGGAATCTCTCCGAGGAAAGGAAAACTTTACCCTGAACTGAGTCAATGACGGCCCCCAAGGGGGTGATCCGTGTAGATGGTGACAGTTGGCTCTTTGCCAATTAACTAGGAAGCCATGGTCTTGGAGGGCTGAGAGAGTAGCTCTAAAATGCCTCTCTGCGTGGGTTTTGGAGGGAGAGAGGATGAGGATGTCATCCAGATAACAATGGAGGCGGACCGGGAGGTTCCTGAGGTGGGCCGCCAGGGCCGCGAGGCCCTTGGTGAAGGTTCCCGGGGCCGAGGCCAGCCCAAAGGGAAGGGCCACATATTGGAAGTGGCGATGGTTGTAGCAGAACCTGAGGAATTTGAAATGGGAGGGCCGGATAGGGATGTGAAGGTATGTCTCGGAAAGGTCTATGGAGGATAGCCAATCCCCCTGCCGGATGCTGAGTAAGATGGACTGTAGGGTGTGCGTCTTGAAACTGCGATAAACCAAATAACGGTTAAGACGTTTCAGGTCCAGAATGGCCCTCCATCCACCAGAGGATTTAGGGACCACGAAGAGGTGAGAATAGAACCCCTGTCCACGCTGGGATGGTGGGACGGGTTGAATGGCCTGTATGGTGAGGAGATGACGGATTGCTGAATCCATTAGGTTGCGTTTGGAGGGGTCCCTTGAGGGGGGGGATGCCATGAAGAAGTCAGGAGGGGCGCGCTGGAACTCAAGCGTGAGACCAAGTCTAACGGTATCACGGACCCAAGCATCAGAAGTGGAGGGGTCCCATCGGTCGGCGAAGTGCCAGAGGCGGCCGCCGATGGGAAGGGAGGGACGGGATCTATCTACGCCGGAAGGGCTTCCCTCCTGAACCCCTGGAGGGGTGCCTGTAGCCGCTGCCCCTCCTGTTCCTGTCGCCCGGATCGGTTTGGTCCTGGGGCTGGAATGGCCGGAAGGAATGGCCTAGGGTACCTGGGCGGGAAGGGGGACTGGTAGAAGGGACGGGAGGAACCTCTCCGAAATGGCTGAGGGGCTCTAGATTCTGACCTCCGAAAAAGAGGAGGGAGAAATTTTTTCTTGTTTCGGGTTTCAGAAAGCAAGGGGTCCAAAGCAGAACCCAATATTTTGTCCCCCCTTTATGGGGGGCGTGGCCAGCTTAACCTTGTTTTTTATGCCCGCCTGCCAGTGCCTTGAGCCAGAGCAGGCGGCGAGCTATGACGTGGGATGTTATTGCTCGTGCGGAAAACTTAACCGCATGGTAGGTGGCATCGGCGGAGAACTCTGCCGCGGCCAACAATTTTGCTACGTCCTGTTGAGCCCTAGGGTTGGAGGGGGAGACGTGCTGCTTCAGTTGACGAAGTCACCGGATAGAAATCTGGTGAAGAAGGAGGCGGCAGTGGCTGATCTAATGGCCCAGGTGTCTGCTTGATGAGCCCTACGGAGGGCGAGCTCAGACCTCTAGTCCTCGGGCTTTAGGGCCTCTAGAGGATCACTGGGGGACGACGAAGAGGCCAGGCCAACGATGGGGTCATTTACCCCGGGAGAATTAAGTAAGTCGCAGAAGCTTGACTCGAGGTTGAAGAACCTCTTGTCCAGGCTGGATGGGGCGGGGGGGCCCTAGTGGAATTCAGCTGGTTAGAGACCAGGTCGTGAAATAAGGGTGGGGCCGGGATTACCACCGCCTCCACCACGGGCTGTCTAAAATGACATCCTCCTGGCCTTCTGCCGGGGAGGAGAGAGTCAAGGAGGGCTGCACGGACAGGCCAGACATAATCCTGGCTTTGAATAACAGCGACTTGAACATGTGTGGTTTGAACAGTCCCGTAACAGTGGGTTGGTCCGGGGTAAGGCCCTCGTCCTCGGACATGTCCCCCTCCAAGAGGTCTACCTCCGATAGGAGCTCCTCTTGGTGCATAGACCCCCATTCCAGTTCCTCCTCCACCCCAAACTGATCTTCCATGGCCTCCTCCAGATCTCTTTCTGGAAGAGGGCTGCCCCTTGTAAAGGTACCTGACCATGAAAGGGATCCGATCTGGGCGAGGACCTGACAGATGGCGGATCGAGTTCGGACGCCAATGAGGGGGACCGGACCTGACCCTCTGCTGAAGGCCCTCTGCTATCCCCTGGCGAATGGCCCGTTCCATCCAAGCCTGCACGTGTGCAGGAATCTCTGGTGTGACAGCCTCCTCTGGGCACAGGCCAGCGGCCGTGGGCGTGAATGTAGCTTCAGGAGTCTGTCTGGTCGATGGACCGGGAACCTGTTGTCCCTGGGATGGGCTGTGCCTGGAGAGGGAGAACAAACTGGAGGAGGGGGGGAGGAGGTAGAAGGAGCTGAGGGCAGGAGGGTTGGAAGAACCGGTTGTGCCTCTCTAGATCGCCTGTCAAATTCCTTCTCTAGAGCCCTATGATGTCGTAGGGCGTCTCTCTGAGAAGCCTTGGAGGTCTCCTTAGGGGCTTCCTTAGGGGCTTCCTTAGCCTGTTTGCGCAGGTGATAGGATTTAGATTTGGCCTTCAAAGAAGGGCGCTTGTTGAAGTTGTCATCTGCCATTATAGAGAAAGGACTACAATACAATTTTAAGGGCGGTTGGCTCGCCAAGGGTTCGACCTACAACAAAGGCCGGGTGTCCTTTCAGCTGGTCCACACCCCCTTTTGGAATTTAGATGTATAAATTCTATAATATAGCAGTTGGTCTAATTATTAAGGTTCTGTGCACCCCAAGGCTTGGCCTCCAGTGGGTGCTGTAGGAATTCATTAATAAGTCTATATATGTGTATGTATACACATATATATATATGAATCTAGACCTGCAAAGATGCAGTTATACAGTTGTGATCAATAGTAATATTATTACTGTTACTACTATTATTACTATTATTGCTGATATTATTATTATTATTATTGTTAATATTATTAGTATTATTAAAATAAGATTATAATTATTAATATTCTATGATTCTTCTGCTAACTGACACCAATGTTTCGAATTAGAACGCCTGAGGCTGTAATGAGGCCTCTGGCAGCTGGAGCTCCCAGACAACAACCGGGAGGGATAGGCTGCTAATTCTGCCCTGAGCCAGCTGCGGAAGGCCAACAATATTGTCCAAATTCACAGATTAATCAATCGGTCCTCTGGTTGAGGGCCTGTATGTAAAATCAGTCACTTCGCAGCACAACGAGGCCTCAAGAATGGCGCCCGACGCGCGGCGGTGCCCAAAAAGGCGACCGCCCACGCTCCTGTAATTACGGGCTGCTCAGGGCTGAGTAGGGACCTCTCTGGCACCTGGAATGCCGAGAGAAGGTAGTTAAAGCTGTTCCCCTACTTGCTGTAAGCGGCGTTAGCGGTGGGGGGAATGCCAGCAGCGCTATCTGGCGCGTTTAAACAAGCCGCTGCGATCGCGGCGAAAAGAACGGCAGGGAAACGTCCGAATTGGGGGATTGGCGCCGAGCGCTAAAGCCACCCGTTCTACAACCCCCAGGGGGCGAAGAAAACGTGCTCCCCTTGTATCTCCTATACGAGCAGGCTAAGGAAGGAAGGATTGTCCCTTTTAAATCAAAAATCAAACCTGAAAGTTAATAGCTTGAATCGGCCAGAGAGAGAAAAGAATTACACAGCCTAATCTCACGTAGGCTGAGCGCAAACTGGGGAATGCAAGGGAGCCACGTGACGGAGGGCGGAGCGTTCCTCAGTAATTAAGCTCAGCCTACAACGACGCAGACTGGAGCACCTCCCACACACTGGATGATCCGAACGGCTCTCAGGAGAACGGGGGAAGCGAGATGAGGTCTCTGCTCGGAAGGCAGGAGGGCGATAAGGAGCAGGGCGATAGTTGGCTTTCTTCCCAGAGGAAGAGAGAATTTTACGTTTACCTCTGGTTTCAATGAGATAAGGTTCCAGAGCATTGCCAAAAAGCTTATCGCCTGTGAATGGAACTGAAGCCAGCTTCCATTTTGGTCGTGACTCCACCTGGCAATTTTGGAGCTATAAAAGTTTTCTTGCTGCTACAGAAGATGCCATGGCCTTGGATGCAAATTTGGCAGAATTGAGAGTGGCATCCGCAGTGAATTCTGCTGCTGCAATAATCTTATTAAGGTCTTGGTGAGACTGAAGGTCAGAAGCAGGCAATCTATTCTGGAGTTGGCGCAGCCATCGTATGGATGCCCTGGTGAAGAAGGGTGCTGCTGTTGAAGCCCAAACAGCCCAAGCAGCAGCCTGGTGATTGCGCTTGAGGGTCTGTTTGGAACGTTTATCATCCGGTTTCAGGATATCTTCTGGCTCCGTGGGAGTGCCAGAAGATGAGAACGAGGCCAGAACCGGAATGTCAACAGAAGGCACTGCTAGGGCATTGTCCAGAGCTGCGCTGACATTGTAGAAACGCTTATCTAGAGAAGATGGGTGAGGACCTGCTGAAGGAGAAGCGCACTGTTCCTTGACCATGTCCAGGAACAAAATGGGAGAAGGCAAAACCTCTGCATGCACTACAGGCTTGGAGAAGAGCAAATCCCCTTGGCTAGAGGGATTTCCTTGTGGCTCGGGAGCCACTTCCTCTGGCGACAGCTTGGCAGTGACCAAGGCCTTGCTGAGTAATGGTCTGAAGAGAGTAGGTTTGAAGACTACTTGTGTCTGACAGTCCTCAAGTTACAACTGCAATGGAGCTTGTCCATCATGGTTGTTAACTCATGACAGTTGTAAAGCAGGTCAGTCACGTGACTAACCTGATTTTACAACTTTTGCAGTGGTCATTAAGTACATCTGTAGTTGTTAAGTGAGTACTTTAGTCATTAAGCAAACCAATAATTTACTACGGGCACAGTTTTGCCGAAAACTGGTTTGCCAAAAACTGCTAGTTTCAGCAAAAATATTGCAAAACATGGTCATGTGACTGCAGAATGCTGCAAATGACTGTAAATGCAGCCCGGCTGCTGAACACCTAAGGGTGGGTCAAGTGACCACAGGGAGGCACAGACCAGTAGAACTTCAAATCCAAGCTGCATGTAAGCCCTCAGGTAGATCTGTAGATCTTCAAACAGTTGTTAGCAACTGGTCATTAAATTGAGAACTATCTGGTCAGGTCTGCCATTCTCGGCTTTACACCTCACTGGCATCGAGCCATCAAAGGCTAGCGGAGAGGGGACAGCAGGGGATGAACAAATGGGCAATAAACCTGTGTCGTGAAATAGGGAGGGGGGAAATGACAGCTTGACGAAGAACAGAGAAGCTCAGAACCATTGTGTGCCAGCACTCAAGGCCATGCACCCCGAGAAGGAATGTGGATCACTGCAAACATCTCAGAATTCTTGAAACATCTAGGCGAATCCTCATTGGCTGAAGATGAAATGGTCATGGGGGGACTGGGACAAGGAGGAACATTCTGCATCTTCTTAACATGGGAAATTTAGTTATAGCCTGACTTTACTGCAGTCAGCATCTTTTAGTAAAAAAAACACCCTATCACTTCACCCAAATGGAGTCGAGGGTCTTTCTTTCCTAAGGGATCAGACTGGGGCAGGTCTGACATATCTATACTCTGAGTGAAGGCTGAGCAAGACAGAATAGAGCAAGCTAATTAGTTCCCACAATCAAAGCTCTACACTCCTCTTGATGCTCTTCAAGGTTTCGTTGGCCTTTTGTTTTGTTTTTTTTCCAGTTTCATTGTACCATTTGGACATGCTGAGCTTGTGATCCACCCAAGTGTTTCTCATATGGGCTGTTTATTAGCCAGATATCCTCATAATTATAATATAAACTGAACAATAAATATATATTTGCCTATGGAACGTATGGCAAAAAAGAATAATCCAACAGCAATGTATAAAAATAACACTATTATTTTAGTCATTAATTCCAATAATAATAGTATGTTATTACTTAAATGTGCACATGCTCACAAAAACCTTTCTAAAAAAACCTTTACTTAATGGGCGCTGTTATTTCTTTTGAAAGAAAATACCTAATTTCTTTTCCTTTCCAAATTGGTAGTTATTACTCATTTAAAAAAATAATTTAATAAAAATTATATATATAAAAATGAAATGATCTAGGCTTATACAGACAACACTGAATCAAGCAGTGAAAAAAAGAAAACATAGATAACTAATTGCTAATAATCTACAAATCCATAATTACCAGTAATGATATTGATGTAGTGCTCTAAGGCAGAGGAATTGTTGATATGGTTACCATGAGTAACTTCAATGGAAAATTCTCAAACAGAAAATTACTACAGGTAGTCCTCAACTTATGAGCACAATTGAGTCCAAAATTTATGTTACTAAGTGAAAAATGTGTTAAGTGAGGTTTGCCCTATTTTATGACTTCTTGCCACATTTGTTAAGTGAATCACTGCAGTGTTTACACAGTTGTTAAGTGAATCTGGTTTCCCCACTGACTTTGCTTGTCACAAGTTTGCAAAAGTTTGTCATGGTGGCATATGCAAATGCAAATGAGATATGAGAAAGATATTAAGACTTGTGGCTTTTATAAAGAGCAAATAGCACTTGATTAAATATTGGTTGCGGCAGATGAAAAGGTAATAAAGAAAATATATAATTTCTTATTAAGTTTAAAAATGGAAGATGAACAGGTAAAAGAGACAATTTTTTGACATATAATAGAATTAGATAGATGGCAAAAACTCTGGGAAAGAAACTACAAATTGACAATGGCAACCACTTACAAGGAAAACTTGTACAAAATGTTCAATAGGTGGCACTTGCCACCAGTGAGATTAGCAAAGATGTTTAAAAACAGATCCGCCAAATGTTGGAAATGTAATCAAACACAGGGCACATATTACCACATGTAGCGGACATGTCCAAAAGCAAAAAAAAAAAATGGACAAAAATGCACACATGGTTAGAAAAAAATGTTAAAACAGCATATAAGCCAGAATTATTTTTGTTACACATAATGCCAGAAAAATATGAGAAAGGGAATGTATATTTAATATTACATGTCTTGACAGCAGCAAGAATTGTATTTGCACAGCACTAGAAAAATGAGGAAACATCTACAGAAGAAGCAATAATAAAAAAAATTAGACTGTGCAGAAATGGTCAGACTGACACTGGAGATAAAAGAGAAAGACACAGACTACTTTCAAACGTGGGACTTGTTTTACAAATGGCTAGACAACAGAGGTAGAAACTAGGAATTGGACAAATAATATTATGTAAGCAAATTAACCAAGACAACACACTGTTCACAAAGCAGATGTATGTAAAGAGAAAATGTATAAATAAATAATAATAAAAAGAAATTTGCAAAAGGAGATTACATGATTCTGGGATACAGCAACCATTATAAATGTGAGTCAAGCATCCAAAAGTAAATCACTTGACCATGGGGATGCTGCAAAGATCATCACTGTGAAAAGTATTCATAAGTTATTTTTTTCAGTGCTGTTGTAATGGTCACTATATTGTAAGTTGAGGACTATCTGTACTACTCTGCTGACCTACTGTATCAGCCTTGAGATTTAGCTCTTCATATTCTATGTGTTAAGAAAGGGTTGCAAGGTCACAGGCCACTGTGGGTCCGTCTTGGTTCGCCTCATTCCTGCCCCACGTGGCACAGGGATTGTGTCTGCCCCCGTTCCCAAGAAGCTACTGATGATGGCGGGAATTGATGACTGCTACACCTCAGCCAGGGGCTGCACTGCTACCTTGGGCAATTTTGCTAAAGCCACCTTTGATGCTATATCCAAGACCTACAGTTACCTGACCCCTGATCTCTGGAAAGAAACCGTCTTCACTAAATCTCCTTACCAGGAGTTCACTGATCATCTGGCAAAGACCCATGCCACCAGAGTGTCTGTGCAAAGAACTCAAGCAGCTGCTGTGGCAACCACCTAAAAGATTCTGTACATCATCAATAAAGTAATCCTCAAGTTTTAAACCAAAAAAAAAAGAAAAGAAAAGAAAGAGTTGACAGATTACCACTTAAAACTACAAATGAAACTAGCAAATTTAATGGAAATTCTGATTTTACTTTTTCTGCATTCATTTACAAAATGTTGTGCTTGAAGAGATTCTTAAACTGCCATAAGCTAATAAGCAAACAAGCTCCAATGAATATCAGCCCTCAGATTTATTTTTATTTTCTGTGCAACGCTTACTGATCCTTCATTCCTTTTCTGCTTCTCTTGATATTTCCAGTATAGCCACAATGTAGCCACTGTCTTTCACTCTTCTATCTGGCTCAGCCACAATATTGTCTAATCCTATCTATCTCATAAGGGCATTGTTTTCTAACTACTGTATTTATTATCTGTTAGGTCTCAACATTTCACTTCTACTTTAATTGTTGATCACTGAGAAGACACTTGAGCAAAGTGTCTATTTCAATTTTGTGAAATGCAAGAAAGAAAGAATTTCCATTAAAAAAGGGAAAAAGTCTCACAGCATATAACTAAAATGAACAAAATGATAAGAGATATACTGGTAGATACATTACTTAAATGGTCAATTCCTTGTTAAGGAAATGTACAATTTTTTAAGAAAAGAAAAGTGAAATACCATAGCCATCAATCAATCTGTTCTTACTATAAAATGTAGAATTATCTTAAAATAATTGCAAGAAGATGCTTAAAAAGATTAAGCAATCACTCACTCATATTCACCTCACTTG
This sequence comes from Notechis scutatus, assembly GCF_049901735.1. Lineage (NCBI taxonomy): Eukaryota > Metazoa > Chordata > Lepidosauria > Squamata > Elapidae > Notechis > Notechis scutatus. Next base: position 12,641,267 of record NC_142009.1, on the reverse strand, counting down.
AGACCCTACTGTAAAGAAAAAGTAATTATGAAAGTAGTTACAGCAGCTAAAAGCTAAATTAATCTGATTACCAAAGGTAAACAGAATAAGACCTTTCTGTTCTACTAGTACTAGTTTAAGACATTAGTCACACTTGAACATCATGTTAAGACAGAATGTCCCAACTGTTCTAGAGACTTAGGAAGATTTCAGAAACATTCATTTCTGCACTTAGTTTATAAAGTTTTTGTCATCCCATCCAGACTAAGAATCACACTTAATCCAAACTACCTTTGAAAAAACACAGCAAAATATTTTGACCTCTCATGATTTAAAAACATTAGGCTTTTTCAAGTCTGACTCCTTGGATTATCTGCTTTATTAAGATATTTTGTTTTTCTATTTTAACTACATACCACACACACACACACACACACACACACACACATACACTGATTTATTTGCTTACGCCTATAGATTACTTGAAAGCAGCACAGACTCCAATGGTACAAAAAGAGATAAACAGTAATATATGCCTGTCGTACAAAGGAATAAATGATACAGTATAATAATGCAATATAATGTAAAAATACTCTTTTCATACACACACACACACACACACACACACACACACACAGATGTTTTTAAGATGTTATTTCTATAGGTACATGGTTTTCTAAATTAAAATCTGAATCCTGGTCTGCAATGTTAGCTAATAATGAAATGAAAAGACAATCCAAATGAAAGTAGCATTTTTGTTTGCCTCCTAACCACCACCCCCATCCTTTGGTGCCTGCTTATTGTCTTGTACATATTGAAAGCAATGCACTCACACTGCAACCTGAAACAGGCAGCTGTGAGCATGCACAGGGGGAGGGGGTGGAGAGAGGCGGGGAGGGAGATAGGGAGGGAAACAAGCAATAGGCAATCTTGCTTTTGCCTGGCCCTTTCTTGCTGGTAGTATGATCACATTGCTTTTGATATGTAGAAGAGTAATACCACTTATACTTTGCAGTGTAGTGAACATTTTAAATAGCATTACACTTTTTTCATCCGTTCAGAGATACACATAAGAGTATCAATTTACACAATGCTTTTATTTATTTCATCTTATTTATTTTTATGTCACTTGAGTCACTTGAGACGAGCAGCAATACAAATCAAATAAATGAATAACATCTTTTTCCCATGACACACAAGGTATAGATTCTTTAAATCATTACCTTAGTTAGCTATAATATGCAAACCAGAGTTTCAGAAAAAAAGTCATAAAACAATCCCCAAATTCTGCTTAAAGGAAATAAGGAAATATAATCATATATCTAATAACAATCATATATCTTGTATAAAAGACATAATGTACTACTACAGGGAAGCTATTCTATTCAAGCAATACTTTTAAGGAAACATGCTAGGTTATTAGTTATACTATAGTAATTTCTACATTGTTACAGCTGAGCAGAACTCTGGGTAAAATGGCACCCTGAAAAAGGATTGTTAAAATATAGTTTCAGAAACCATAGCACAAAGGTCTTCAAACTTGGCAAGTTTAAGACTTGTGGACTTCAACTCCCAGAATTCCTGAACTAACATGACTGGAGGAGGAATTCTGGAAGTTGAAGTCCACAAGTCTTAAAGCTGTCAAGTTTGAAGACCCCTGCTTAAGGGAATGAGGGTGTTTCATTTAGAGAAGTGCTCTAAAAGTATTACTGAGACAACTAAGGAGATAGCAAACTCTAGGCAAACTCCTACCATCACACAAAGCTATTGTACATCTTTGAAGAACTAAGACCAAACTGAAATGGATGACTTTTAATGAATTTTTAAATGAACTAAATAAGTAGGAAGCATGTAGGCCTACTGCAGTTTGCATATTTCTTTTTTGGCAGTTATTATAAAATGCATTCAACATACTTTTCTTCAAATTTATATTTCTGGTTGCCAGAAAAGAATAGCTTATTTGAAATTTAAAATGAAATATTGAAAGTGGATACAACACAGAGGACATTAAACAATGTAAGTTAATTTTAAAAATGGTAAACACATTGACTCTTCTGTGTTAAGTTAAATACATCCAGCACAACAACCTATTTGCATGCTGAACTTGTGTATCTCCATAATTTCTGAATATTAATTAAATTGGTCCTGCTCCAACTGGTAGTTGTCTGCAATAAAAGTGTTCTCACACATTCTTTATATATCCAGTCGTACTTTGAAAACTGGAAGAATATCTTAACAGTCAAAGGCAAAAACAGGTCTGAGTTATAATTAGACATCTGGGACCTAGAAGCTACTATTTCCCCAGCTGTTTTTTTTTTTCTTCAGGTCTGTTCTAGAGGCAAAAAAATGTTACAATCCAGGGATTTCTATTTGATCTCTAGCAGTGTAGCCATACAAGCATCTAGAAATAAACTTCTCCACACACAAAAAAGAGCTGTACATAAAAGGAAAGAGATCTAATTAATATGCCACACCACAAACATTACATTGCAATTTACAATTATTGACTCTAAACCATAATTTAAACTTATCCAAAAATAACCAGCCAAACAATATGTATCCAGAAGTTCTCCCACCTCCAAAACCTAGAATTACTTTCAATATACGCGGGATCAGAATTTACTGGGTCTGTCAAAATCAAAAAATGTCTAAGGAACATTAATATTTTAAAAATATGTCCCATATTAAGCTGATATTAACAGAAATGCACGTTTTCATATAAATGAGTTAAGCAACTCGCAATGCACACCATACTTCAAAAGTAACCTTCATTCATATCTCATTCAGCTGCCAACTGGAGATTTCCAGAGTTTCTTTTCAATTGCAGATAGCATTAAAAAGCCTTTTAGGATGTTCTAATCACCCCCTCAAGCACGTGAATCATTACCATTAAATTAAACAAAATTAGAACTAAAACCAAAAAAAGATTGTTACAAGAAATCCAGGTCAACCAGACTATTGGGAAGAAAGGCAAGAAAATTAAAGGGAATTCTCATCAATAATATTTTTTGAAAAACAGTTCTTTCAGGAAGCTTCAAATCAGAAGCCATTTTTGTTTATTTCTCCTAGGAAATGCTTCCCATTAATTTTTTTTCATTTGCTTTATAAACCAAAGAATGTAATTATTCTACCTTTTATAACATGGGATTTATTTATTTACCTCTCTTTTTTACAAGAAAAAAAGTGAACAAGTGGAGAAAGAAACAAGGAAAAATTGACACAAATACCTGTAAGTGGGAAAATAATTACTGAAACTTCTTAGTGTTCAGTATATTATTGATTAAAAAAACTTAACCATTGAAATAAAGTACACCAAGTTACCGTATTTGCCGGCGTATAAGACAACTTTTTGCCCTAAAAACATGCCTCCAAGTGGGGGGTCGTCTTATCGCCGGTAAATACATTGTCACTGCGGTGCAAGAGCGACGGGGCGGAGCTCCGCAACTTGCGAAGCCCCTTCAAGCCCAGCCGAAGTCTCTCTTTCCTCCTCCTCCTCCCACCCACCCACCCACCCTCCGCCCGGCTCGGGCGCTGCGGAGGCCAATCTGGAGGTGGGGTGGGGGTGGAGCGGGAGGGTCTCTGGCGGGCCGCTTCGCCCAGCCAGCCCCGAGCCGCGTAATGGCCCGGGAGTGGGGGGAGAAGGTGGTGGGGTGGACTGTGGCGCCCCTCCTTCTGGGCAGCGGGCGGGGCGGCAATTTGCTCCTCCCGCTCCCTCCCTCTTTGAAAGACCGGGAGGGCTGTGCTTGGGGCGGGGGGTGTCCTCAGGAAGTTCCTGATGGGACCCGGCTGGGCAGGGCCACCCGGCTCCCGAGCTGCTTTCCAGGGTCCCCTTGGGAAGAAAAGGGTCCGGTGGGCGGTGGAAGAAGGCGAGCGCCTCCTCCCGCCCCTGTCCCGTCCCGTCCCTCCTCTTGTCCCCTCCTCCCCTCCCCGCTTAAGAGAGAAGATCTGCCTCCCCTGCACCGAGCTTCCACCCGGCGCCGCGTCTCCCGGCCAGCGCGCGCTGCGACTTGGGAACCGGCCAAGCGACTTTAAAACCGAGCGGAGGCCAGAGATAGCCGAATTACCCTCCACACCACACACACACACACACACACACAGAGAGAGAGAGAGAGAGAGAGAGAGAGAGAGTTGGCAGCTGTCCATCCCCCCACCCTTGGAGTCCCGATGGCACGCACGCGGGGCTGTCACAAAGAAAGGGAGAGGAATTGAGTGCCAGCCTGAGAAAGGCGAAGCTGCCTCTCTAAAGCATTTTGGTGGCTTTGTAAGTTTGGGGGAAAGGGGTTGGGGGTGTCAATCAAGAATTATATCCAGAATACCCCAAGTGTTACAACTTACCGTATTTGCCGGCGTATGAGACGACTTTTTGCCTTGAAAAGCATGCCTCCAAGTGGGGGTCGTCTTATACTGCGAGTATATAACAAAAACTATATTTTGAGTGGAAATGTTGGGGGCTCGTCTTATACGCCCAGTCGTCTTATACGCCGGCAAATACGGTACTTTAATAAGAGAACTTGAATATAGGGCAGTATTGTCATCCATGACATTATCATGCATAAGTAGGCCTGGTCTGACCTTATGATAAACTAGTTCAAATCAAAAGATTGATTTATGACAAAGAAAGTATATCTGTTTATGTAGTTGAATTAATGCTCTGTTTGCTGCTTTTCTGTCAGTAGTACAGCTAAATAAAAATGAAAATTCTATCCACTGTTTGTTCAGTATTATATTACAATCAGAATCTATATCTTGCTATTCCTTGATTCTTCATTCTATTTCCTTATAATAGAATTCTTTATTGGCCAAGTGTGATTGGACACACAAGGAATTTGTCTTGGTGCAAATGCTCTCAGTGTACATAAAAGATACATTTGTCAAGAGTCAAGAATCATAAGGTACAACACTTAATAATAGTCATAGGGTACAATAAGCCATCAAATCATACTAGGAAACAGTCAGTGTAAATAGTAAGGATACAACCAACAAAGTTACAGTCATACAGTCACAAGTGGGAGGGGATGGGTGATAAGGAGTGATGAGAAGATTAATAGTAATTTTGAGGCATATGGCTACGAATTCTTTTAGAGTTCAGTAAGACAAGATAGCAAATTTATTAAAAATAAGAAAAATGACATTTTAAAATTCCTTTTAAGTAGACACATATCAGAAGCAAACAATGATGAAGGTAAAAATACAGATCACTACTTAAAATTCAGATAAACAGAGGCCTTGGTCAAATTAAAATTACTGTTCAAGTAGCATCTAACTAATCAGCTTCTTTTTTTTTTGCAGAAATGTACGCATGATGTGTCTGTAGTAGGTTACCTCATACTTTTATTTGCTTAAAAGTAACAATAAATATTTTTGGCCTTTCACTACAATAAGATTTGAGAACAGCCCATGATGAAATTCTTGAATGGAAATTACAAAAAGAAAAATGTCATTTGTTTCTGTTCTGCTTCTATTTAGTAAAATGCAAAATATCATATATTTTCTATATATTCACTTCTTTCTTAAATTGAAACTAAGTATTGAGGAATGTATGGCATCCCTCCAAAAAGAATGTTCCAGATTTATTCTTGACATACACAATTTAAAGAACATTAGCCACTTTGGCCAATAACAAAGGATATTGATGAGTTAAATAAAACTATTTTCATCACACAAATGTCAAGACTACACATTAGCATTCTGGTATTTGATGCAAGTCCATAAATTACAGAGTTTGCATGATGGTGCGGTTAACCAAGTTGTGTCATATGCCCTACCTGCTGTGATCCATTCTTTCCATTTAAATCTCAGCATACAGGTAACATTGAGTTAAGTTACAAATTCAAGATAATTGAGTAACTCAATTCAACAGTAAAAAATCAGTTCCAATCATTTTATTTTCCTCTCTAATCTGTAAATTTAAATCTAGCCTATTCTTTAGTTAGATTAGACATAAAAGAAAAAGAAAAAATTATGCTGTTGACCATTTGCTCTAATTTTTTTTGTTATGACAAAAGTTTTCTGAGGCTATTTGAGCCTGGCGGTTATAGTTAATGAATATTCTGGCATGACTACTATTGAGACAAATATTAAATTTAAGATATCTCCTGAGCAGTTCTTGTAGAAAATAAAGCTTTCTCAGTGACCAAAGATAGCAATTACAGTATTCAGTACAGTTACTACAATAAAGAAGCATGAGCTCCAGACAAGCATATAATAGGAAGGAGCTAACTGTTCAGCAGATGCATTAATCTTCAGCAAACAGATTCCATTCTTTATTCATCTCCTTATTAGAGGCTACAGGAAAATTCCAGATGTTACTGTGTTGAGAATAAAAATTCCAGATACATAGTACATTAAGAATTTTCATTCTGCTTAGTATTAATAAATGCAGACAGCATCATAGAGTACAGCCCCTGAATTTCTTGCCTCACAATCAGGAGGCTGTGAGTTTGATCTTAGGTAGAGGCTAATATTTGGAATAGACTCTCCTGCTCAAGCAGGGGGTTGGACTAGATGACCTCCAAGATCCCTTCCAACTCTGTTATTCTATGTCTAAATGCTGATAATGTTTGGAAATAGGATTCAATGTTATTACTTTTCATGTTCATCACAAGACAGCTTGAAAAGGAAAGCATGTGATTTTCTACTATGCAGATATGGGTAATCTAACATTTGCAATTGTATCAGTTTTAGTATTAAAATTAATACTGTTTTTTACAAATCTTCCAGGTAGGCAAGGAGCCTATCTTATCATGTTCCATTGGAGAAGGCCTGACCACATTAGCCTACTAAGGCTAAATCAGTCTAGTAACCATGCATGGTGATTTTCTAGATGCTTGACAACTTTATTTTTTCATTTCCAATTATTCAGTACAAATGACATTTTTTATCAAGCCCCACTTATTGAGTAAAGCTGTATTATGAATATTCTTTCCCACAAGATTAAAATAAGCAATTTCTAAAAAAATACAACCTGATCTCTCTCTAGATTCAAGTTACTGAATTTCAGATCAAATGTTATTTGAGTATGGTTTCTGAGATATGCAGAACCAAAATCTTACAGCATATAACAAACCCCGGGGCCACCTGGTACAGAGAGCATTGGTCCCTTCAGCGCCCCCCCCCGGGTGAAAAATCTGGTAAAAAATCTTGGTAACTGGGCATTGTGTGGCGTAGCAAACAAATCCACCACAGTAAGTCCGAATCTCTGAGTAATCTGTAGAAAGAAGGAAGGGTGCAGCCTCTATTCCATGTGGTCAATAGTAGCTCTGCTGAGCCAGTCTGCCTGCACATTATCCATGCCGGAAATATGCTCAGCCTGGATGGACAGTAGGTGCCATTCTGCCCATCTACCTAAAGCCTCAGCTTCTGTCATAAGGGATTTGGACCTGGTGCCTCCCTGCCTGTTAATATGGGCTTTGGTGGCTACATTGTCTGTCATGACGAGGATATGTGTGCCAGAGACCTGTTGGCTAAACTTTCTGAGAGCTAAACGGACAGCCCGAAGTTCCAGCCAATTTATATTGTGTGCTTTTTCCTCAGTCGACCATATGCCCTGAGCCATGTGAGAAGCCAGATGAGCTCCCCAACCTGATAAACTGGCACTGGTTGTGAGGATGACTCTATCCTCACCTTGAAGGACAGACCTTTGGAAATGGCTCCGGAGAGCCACCACTGAAAAGACTTGCACCACCTGCTTGGGCACCTTCACCTTCATCAAGGAGTGACTCTTACCTAATTTTTGATGAGGCAAGAGAAACCACTGGGGGATCCTGGAATGAAGCCTAGCCCAGGGAATGATGCCAATACATGAAATCATCTTATCTAAAAGTTGGGAGAGATGAGCCAATGGAGTGGAACTCTCTCTCCGGATACATTTAGCTAGCAACTGCAGGCTGTCCTGCCTTTCCTGGGAAAGGAAAACTTGACAAACCAGGGTGTCAATAGTAGCTCCCAAATGAAGAAGACGAGTGGAAGGAGTAAGCTGGCTCTTTTTTACATTTATTGAGAAACCAAGATCCTGCAGCACCAAAATGGTAGTCTGCAGATCCTTCCGTGCCCCTTGAAAGGATGAGGAGAGGGTCATCTAAGTAACATTGCAGACGCACCAGGAAAGAACGTAGGTGCACTGCCAAAGTAGCCAGATAACAAAAACATAAGAAACTCCTATGGAAATGACAGATTGGGATAAGTAAGTAAGCTTCCTTCAAATCAATGGAAGTGAGGAAGTCCCCCTGCCTAATGCTCTCCAGGATGGTCTGGAGGGAACGCATCCACCCCCTGAGTCCTTGGGGATGACAAAGAGTCTGGAATAAAATCCCTTTCCCTGTTGGTCTTCTGGGACCAGTTGGATGGCTCTGAGCTCCAGCAAATGCTGGATAACTGATTCCATGAGCCCCTTTCTCACCTTATCCCTAGAAATGGGACAGGAGATGAAAAACCTTGGAGTGGAGTAGAACTCTAACAAAAGACCCAATCTTATGGTATTTAACACCCAGACATCTAATGTAACCTCTCCCCATTTGTCAGCAAACCTAGCTAAACGTCCGCCAATGGAGAAAGATTGAGAACTATTAGCGTTGGCGATGATACGGGTGACTTCCTCCTCCTCGAAAGGGCTGCTTGCCCAAGAACTGCTGTCTGCCCTTGCTTGATCGACCTGACGGTGGCTCAGGACATTGTAAGGGGACTTTGCAGGCTGATGGAAGCTGGAGCCAGATTCCGCCCAGAAGGCTGGGCATCTGAAGTATGGAGCAGGTCGGCTCTCAGCCCTTTTGTAAAGCGATGGAAGCACTTTCCTCTTATCCTTGGTTTCCACCAGGAATGGTTCTAATGCTTCCCCAAATAGCTTGTCACCTCGTATAGGAGTCAATGCTAGCTTCCATTTTTTCCTGCCATTGGCCTGCCAATTATGCAGCCAACACATGCATCTGGCTGCCACGGAAGAAGCGATAGCTTTGGTGGTGAACCTGGCCCTGTAAAGAATGGCATCCGCTGTGAAGTCTGCTGCAGCTACTATCTTATTAAGATCTTGATGAGTTCAGATGTTTGCCATTGGAATCCTGTCCCGTAGCTTCAGCCATTTGAGGGACATTCTGGTGAAGAACAACGCTGCTGTGGATGCCTTTACAGCCCAGGCAGCCGCCTGGTGAGATCTCTGCAAAGACTTTTTTATCCTTTTCTCCTCGGCCTTGAGGACATCTTCCAGATCAGAAGAAGCCATAGAGGTGGAAGCCAATGCTGCTACAGGTGCATCTACCATTGGCACTTGGAGGCTCTTGGTGAGCTCTGGACTGACATTGAAGAATCTGCAGTCAGAATTCAAGGGATTGGGTCCTGGAGTCAGCGACTCCAACTGTATCTGAACCACTTTCAGGGAAAGCCTGGGGGATGGTACTACCTCTTCTTCACTGTAGGCTCACCAAAAAGAGCATCTGACTCCGTGGGAGAATGAGCAGCAGTGTCCTCATCATCAGCATCTTTCAAGTTGGCTGTGTTTCTTGCCTTGAACACTGACGGGGTGAATAATGTATGTTTGAAACAGCCTACAAACACTGGAATTTCCGGGGTAAGGCCTTCATCCTCAGACATGTCAGATTCCCTTTTGTCTGCCTCGCCTATCAAGGAGGTCGCAGCAGCAACAGATGGAGCATAAGCCGAAGCAGATGGAGAAACATGTTCTTGAATCAAGGAACCCCGTTCTGATAGTAGAGCCACCTGTTCACGGGATGGAATCACAGACGCCTCAGATACCACTGAAGAATGGCAGGCAAACCGTTGAATGCCTTCAGAGATTCCTTTTCTGATCGCTCTGTCAATCAAAAGCTGCAAATTAACAGAAATCTCTCATTCAGAAGGCTCAGCAGGTCTGAGGCCAGCAGCAGTAAGTGTAAAAGTGACCTCCATTCCAGGCTTACTGCACTCTTGTTTTTGCCAAGGTACCACCCTGAAACCTCCCTCAGGATCTCCATAAGGCCTTCCCTCAGCCATAGGATGTTGTGAGGTGTCCTGCATCAGGGACATGGTTTGAGGCCATCATCTGTCTACATTAGAAGCATAAAAGCATTAGCACAACACAAAGCGTTACCACAAGACAGCAATCGACATATACCGCTTTACAGTGCTTTACAGTGCTTTACAGCCCTCTCTAAGCGGTTTACAGAGTCAGCATACTGCCTCCTCAATTTACCCACTTCGGAAGGATGGAAGGCTGAGTCAACCTTGAGCCTGGTGAGATTTGAACTGCTAAACTGCAGGCAGCTGGCAGGCAGCAGAAGTAGCCTGCAGTACTGCACTCTAACCACTGCGCCACCATGGCTCATAGAAGATATGTAAATAGACTTGAGAAAGGAACTGATTGTTTTTCCTACCAAGAAAGCAGAGATGACAGATCCCATTAATCATTAGAGTTTCAATTACTATCAGCTCCAAAATATAATTTGGGTAACTTCCTAAAACCAGGATTAGAATGGTATCTAGAATTAAAATATCCCAGACAGGAAGTTTAACCCATATAGTTGAAAGATTGCCATCACAGGGAATCAAGATTAAAAGACCAAATGAATGGGAAAAGGTTTTAGCTGAGCTCAACTGAAATAGACCTGTGATACATTTGTGTTTAGCCTACACTGTGGTGATATGATACTATGAGTCAAATTCAATGATGTCAAATTAACATGTTTTGTCATCTTCTAAGTAATTTTAGCTGGAAGGAGAAGGGGCTAGGTAACAGTTGCCATAATATTTTAAGACAAAAATATACAGCAGGACTACTACATATTTTTAGGCAAAACGAAAGTCCAGGTTGCATGGACAATGAACAAAAATATTGGAAGAACAGGAAATCTTTCAAATCATATTAGTAGAACTGACATCCATCCACACTGGTTATTTGGACATAAAATGCTGCAGCAACAAGTTAGGCTCAGTCCCAATTAAAGATCTTTCTCATTCAATTTCTTGCAGCTAACACACATTTATTTCTAACATTTACTTTTTAGAACTTATATTTGGGCTTTCTCAGCTTTAGATTCCATGCTGTGTATTTATTGCAATGTGTGAATCCATGATAGCAAAGAAAATTAAAGATGTGTGGAAAAGAGGAGGAAGTAACAAAAAACTTGTAACACCCAGTTTGATCAAATGATTAAGGCACTGGTTTAAAAATCGGGAGACAGTGAGTTCTAGTCCCGCCTTAGCCCCAAAAGCCATATGAGTGACATTGGGCCAGTCACTCTCTCAGCCCAACCCATCTCACATAGTTGTGGTTAGAGTGAAAACAGGAGGAAGATGGATGTAAGCTATTTGTAAAAATAATATCAAGGCAGGACATAAACAAATGAACAAGAGAAGGGAGAAGATGAAAAACATGGAGAATGGAAAGCCATTGGGATTACCATGACTAGAATGATCACTGTAAAACCAGAGGCATTCAAACAATTCTGAATAGGATGGGGTTGATAGGTGGGATGAGAGATTCCAGAAAGAGATTAGTGAACCTGGGAGGAATAACAGACTGATATGTTGTAGAGGCCTTTTAACTTGAAAGAATCACCTTGGATATTTGGGAGGGCCCTGGTTATACAGCAACTCAGGACACGTGAGGCTGGAAGTTGAAGGAAGAAATATAATAGGAGATAGTTACAAGGAAAAAAAGATGAAAATATCATAATTGGGAGCTTTGGCCTCAGGGTACTGCTTTAAATGTCAAGGCTTTCTATAATAATTCTATCTCATCTCCAAGCTGTGAATGAGAGGGCAGAAGTGGTATTGCATGAAATGGTTTTCCCTGTCCTCACCTGAGTTTGGATGCTACATCAGCTATCACTCTTTAGATAGTCCTCAACTTACTATCATTCATTTAATGATCGTTCAAACAACCAATCAATCATTAACCCACCCAACCATTATAAAATGCTAATAATATATCTTTTTTTTTAAAAAAAAAACTGGTTTAAAGGGTTACACAAAATTTAATGGTTCAGAAAACTGCCTGTGGCAGGCAGTTTAAAGGCCATGATAGTTGGTAATATAATTCAGTCAAAAAGTGGTAAGAAGGAGGTGCAGATGGTCCTTTGACTAGTTTATCATAAAGAGGTCATTACAGAGAAGCTATTTTTGCAACATATCTACAGAGCTCTAAAATTTACAGTACTTATCATGCAGCATTTATGCTCTTCAAAATCATGTTGACACCATGTCAGAATAGTAATTCAAAAACAGATTTATGTGGGAATCTTTTTAAATTGCGTTACCAAAATATGTAGGGCTGAGGAGATGGTAACACAACCTTAGATAGAACATATCATGTAAGTAAAAGAATAATAATTCAAATTTAGATGTGACATGGCTCAACCAGTTTTATATTTTACTCAGGATCATAGGGTAAGCACAAACAAATTGGGTGTATGAGTCGGGAAAAGAAAGAAAACCAAAAGCTTGTGTAGCTGCTACTCGGTCTCAATGTTCACTGTTTTAATCTTGTCTGCATCCAGTTTTGGTCACCACACTATTAAAAAGATGTTGAGATTCTAGAAAAAGTGTAGAAAAGAGCAACCAGGATGATTAGGGGACTGGAGACTAAAACATATGAAGATCGATTACAGGAACTAGACATGGCTGATCTAGTGAAGAGAAGAACCAGGGGAGACATGAGAGCAGTCTTCCAATATTTGAGGGGCTGCCACAGAGAGGAAGGGGGTCAAGCTATTATCCAAAGCACCCGAAGGCCAGACAAGGAAGTTGTGGGAGCTTCATCACTGGAGGCTTTCAAGAAGAGATTGGACTGCCATTTATCAGAGATTGGTAGGGTCTCCTGCTTGGGCGGAGGGTTGGACTAGATGACCTACAAGGTCCCTTCCAATTCTGTTAATCTGTAATCTGTCTATTCATCTAGTCTAAATTAAATCTATCTCATATAATGCAAAGAAAAAGATCACATGGAGGAAAGGGCAGGATAGCAACACAAACGCTATTGATTGTAGAGATAATCAGTTACCATCACTTTAAAAATTATACTAACTTCCCTCTTATGAAATACATCCAATCATAATTAGCTACTGCTTTGAACTGTATATGCAGATATCAAATCAATTCCTATGATCAAAGCAGACCAGTCTTCCAAAAGTAAAACATTTATTTAGATTTTCAGATTATAAAAAATAGCACTGTCCTGTCAGCCAGGTTATGTTTAAATCCTCAAATGTTAAATCCAACAGTGTTGTGGCATTTAGAAATCAAAATATCTGGAAAAATCAGCAAAATATTAGGCAATGTATCAGTTCACTAGTGATTAATTATGGGACATTAATTCATAAACCTAAATGGAAAAAATCAAACTATTACTAGCTGGCAGTAAAAATATAACAAATAAACAAATCCCCCAACAGTTTAGTCTAAAGTATTCAAGTCTCCAAGCTACAAATAGCAGAATGTCTCATTATATAATATAGATCTAGAAAATCACTGGTTCCTTCTTCCTTCCTGCCAACATTACTGAATCCTGCTTTTTCACTTGCAGATAGCAAAACCCTAGCCCCAAATTTCCACTTGACCACAATCACCCCAAATTGGCAACATAATATTCTGCCATTGTGATAAATAATTTAGATAATTAGATAGATAATTCAGATAATTCATGATTATTACTATAAATACTTGATTACTGTAATTTTTAACATAATGTTCTAGGTCAGGGTTCTCCAAAGTCATCACTATCAACCCTCAAAGATCAGTGGAACAATGGAAGCGGTCAATAAATGGTTGGGGTAAAACGGGACCAATAAATGGCTGGGAGTCAATAGGTGGTAGATAAATGATGAAAGATCAATTGGGGTCAAAGAAACTGTTTGTAAATTTTTTGTATTAAGCCCCTTAGGGTATAAATTGGCCGCCGGGCTTACAAAATGGCCGCTCACCTTGTGGTGGAAGGCTTCAATCCAAGATGGCCACTGACTATGGGAAACAGGCTCCGAGATCGAACAATTGCTCCTTAGGCTATACAGAGCCCCGAGTGAAGTCAGCAAAGGAAAGGGCAGCCTCTGGCCACACGATCAGCTGGCTGACACTGGTATCGGTTTGCCGATCGCTTTTTACGACCGCTCAAACCGCATGCGTGGGGGAGGTCTACAGACGCTGCCCAATTTGCCTGAACAGCACTCTGGCAACACTGCTCCCAACCTTGCAGGAAAGAGAGCCCTGCTCTCCTGGAAGAGCAGCTGCCCAGATCCTGGGGGCTGCTTGAAACAAGGAAAAATGGCACTGAAGATCACTGGTGAGTGTTATCTAACAGAAGCTTTCAGAGACACAACTACTGACTGAAAGGAGCTGAGTCAAAAGCTAGGGTCTCTTCCAGGGGCTGGCTTTTATATCTTAGTACAGACTCAGTTAATGACGTCATAGAAAGGAGTCAACCCATCCTATCCTGGGCTCTCGATGCAGCATGGAAGAGAAGACTTATGGTCCCTCCAAAGCAGTGAACAACAGTTTTACAAGGGACTTCAAAGAGATAAAGATTATACACAAAAGACAAGTATTGCTAGAAGGCAAGATTAAGCAATGAAAGGTTTGCTTAATGTGTTGGATGATTCTAGCAGTATTCCTCCTTACATTTTAGGTACTTTTATATGGCAAGTCCCAATATATGTTGCCATTATTATTCAGTAACCCAGCAGACAAAAACTGTGTTTAGCATTATTTCTCAGTCAGACCAAGAAGAAAAAAGACTCTTCTGTTTGATCTATATTAGTGTTAATATTTCTGTAAACACTCAAAAATGTTACAAGTAGTATCAAGAACTAATCTACAGCCATTTTTATCCTCAGTTTGTTTACCTATCCCATTTCCACCAATACAATAGTGCTTATACTTCTCAAAGGACTTCTGTGCAACATTGTACATCAAATCAGAAGCACAGTAGTCACATATTATTCTTCAGCAGAAGCTCAATAAAAATCTACTTTTTTCCTAGTAGAGCTTACAAAACTCTAGTTTTTTTCCCCTTCACCTCATAGGCACAGCAGATTGCTTCCCAAAAGCAATTACTTCGGGAAGAAACACATACCTAAGGAACCATTGTGTCCCAATGGGACTGGTCTGCCCCACCTGTGCCAGCAGAGGGGGCATGCTGTGGACTCTGTCGGTCAGGGAATTCTGGCCAACAGGGTCCAGAAGAAGAGCCTTCTCTGCCATGCCTCCTGCCCTCTGGAACATCTTGGTCCCCCCAATGAGGTCTGCTCCCACCCTTCTGACCTTCTGTAAGGGCCTGAAGACCCTTACAGAAGGTAAGTTGGTTTGGGGCCTCAATGGGGGAGATGGAGGTGGATGATGAACCAATAGCAGATCCCTCTTCCCTCTCTAAACATCCAGATCCGCGCCATCTTTTAGTCAAAATTTGTATTTTTTATAATTATACAGGTTGTCCTCAACTTATGACCACAACTGAGCTCAAAATTTCTGTCATTAAGTGAGACATTTGTTAAGTGAGTTTTGCCCCATTTTGTGACCTTTCATGCCTCATTTCTTAAGTGAATCACTACAGTTGACAAGTTAGTAACCTAGTTGTTAAGTGAATCTGGCTCCTCCCTTGACTCTGCTTGTCAGGTCGCAAAAGGAGACCTTGGGACACAGCAACCATCATAAATATGAATCAGTTGCCAAGCACCTGAATTTTGATCACACGATCATGGGGATGCTGCAAAAGTTGTAAATGTGAAAAACGGTTATAACTCACTTTTTTTCAGTGCAGTTATAACTTTGAATGGTCACTAAATGAACTGTTGTAAGTCAAGGACTACCTGTATATGGGTTTGTATGATTTAGTTGCTTTGAATGTTAAGTCGCCCACAATTGCCTCGCAGCGAGATGGATGGTGAACTAATTTAATAAATCAATTTTAAAATACCGGTATTGCTGATCTCCACTGTATTGCACACAACCAGACATTCTTCTATCTCAGAAGAAATATCAATGATGCCAAGCCTGCCTAAAAAATTCTTAAGAAATGCACTGCATTTTAATTTTCAAATAATGTGGCATTCAGATCCTTAGATGAGATATTGTCGTGGACAAAATATATATAAGTGATTATGCTTAAAACAATAGGTTATTTGTGGAAAAAGACATTCACAATGGAAACAGAGCGCAAGTTCTTTCACCCCCATTAGTTTAAAGTTATTTAAGAGTGTCAAGGTCTGATGCTTACTATATATGCTCCTCAATATACTATATCACGTTTAAATAAAAGTGTCCTTTTTACTTGCTTATTTTATCCTGAGAACAAACTCTTTTTCACTGTTTGTTTTATAATCTCATTTTCTATTTAAAAAATTCCAAAATAAAGTAGTATTATCAGTCTAAATCACTTTGCCCAAAGCATTAATTCAGAACAGCAAGCAGCATGACTGAAACATGTTAAGCGACTTGAGATTAATAAGTGAATAATCTACTATGGAAAATTTAGTGCATTACTGAATCAATAATGTGAATTTGCATAAATATCGTTTCCTGTTTTGAACCAAGATGGGAAAACAATTTCCCATTGCTCTTTGAAAATAAAAGATACTATGTAATTATGACAGTTGTGCTATTCAGTAATTCTTAAGCTTAGTAGAAAATGCAGAGACATCCCCTAATAACCACTATATTAACATCATGTTGAAGCAGCTTCTTCTTCTTATGGCCCTTTTATATTCCTTACAGTAGATTATATTTCAGCAGTAATATCTGGATTGATCTTATTTGTGCAAGATTCAGGACAATTCTAAATCTCAAAACACTTAAAATTGTCTAGAAAATTGTCCAGCAGTGGCTCCCACAGCACTTGGATTGAAACAAGTTAAGCCAACAGATCATAAGGCAGCATTGTTAACATAAACTATCTTCAATCAATTGCTACCAAGTTCATGGCAGTTGCTGTGAGTGGTAGAAACAGTAGCTGTAGCATTGAGATATCCTAACAAACTTTCTTAGATTTATTGGGAGAATATGAGTGCACTGTATTTCATCCCCAAAAAGATTCTTTTTAAGACCAGCTGTTGACCAGAGTTCCATTTTGTGGGGGTAGGGGATGGGGTAATCCAAATGATTCAATCAAGTATATTAACAAGCAGACCAATTTAAATAATTCCATGTTAATGTACAGTATATTCAGTACCAATGATAGAGAAGAAAGAATGTATAAGAATTAACTTAAAAGAAAATAATCCACATTGGAAATATAAATATCTTATGGAAAGCTAATTTTGGTTCTCAATACAGTTACAATCTGTTCAGCTATAACATTTGCCGAGAATATTTGAAACAAATATTGGATCACTTCTGTGTGTAATGCCAACATGCAATTACACAGACACAAACAACATTAAGACCTGCAAATGCTATGCTAGAACAAAACAACCAGGTTAGTCATGAGGCTAACCTGTACAAATATTTTCCAAACACTGACTCATTCATGAAGAGTTGTGTGTAACCCCTGGAATGAAATGTGGGGGTAGGGGAATTAGAAGGATTAAATATAATTTTCTCAATTTTTAAACATTGGAATTAAAAATACATTTGCATAAATATAAACAAATCATCATCTGTGAATAGAACCAATACAGTTCATACAAATGTAACTGCGATTAAACATTGCATTAAGCCATAATGTGATTTGATTTTAACTACATATGTAAACTAAGTCAATTGCAATTTATGACAAATCATAATTAAGTAAACTGTGATTTGGCACAAAATACCAACCTAGATTCTTTGTATTTGCAAAAAGAGAAAAATACCTTCACATTATTTAGATTTAATGTCCTTTATTCATCACCACTGACGCGGTGGCTCAGTGGCTAAGACACTGAGCTTGTCTATCAGAAAGGTTGGCAGTTTGGCGGTTCGAATCCCTAGCACCGCGTAATGGAGTGAGCTCCCGTTACTTGTCCCAGCTCCTGTCAACCTAGCAGTTCGAAAGCATGTAAAAATGCAAGTAGCAAAATAGGGACCACTTCAGTAGAAAGGTAACAGCGTTCCATGAGCCTTCAGCATTTAGTCATGCTGGCCACATAACCATGGAGACGTCTTTGGTCAGCGCTGGCTCTTCGACTTTGTAACGGAGATGAGCACCACCCCCTAGAGCCGGAAATAACTAGCACGTATGTGCGAGGGGAATCTTTACCTTTATTCATAAACAACAAAATGTTTAAGGCAGATTACAATTAATTCAAATATTTAAAAGAACTAATGATTGGGGATTGAAAGTTCCTAGAAATGCCATATTTATGAACTAGAAGATTCTCATTGAGTTATCTTAATGGTTAAGGAGTTGCAATTCCCTGAGGCTATCCATTGATTCCTTCTAAAATGACATGAAGACTTCTTCAATGACTTTATCAATATAGGGAAATAATTTACCTACATGAAGTCAGAAGAGAAAATCCATTATTTGAGCAAAAATTCACATGTGGGCAAGCAATTTCGGTTAGGTCACATTTACAAGAAATAAACTTCTGATTTCTCTCTGTATTGAAACCTGAAGGAAGTCAAAACTTGTAAGGAATATAAGTAGGACATTTATTTTGGAACACCAGAATAGCCTCAAAGCAATGTGATAAAAATAATGAGTATTTTTTTTAAAGTTAGGTTCGCTGTTTCACTGGTTTGTCACATGCTCACTAAGGAACTGGATTGCTTGCCCCAGGCATTCCCACAATTTCCCTCCAAGCAACAAACAGATCAAGCTGACACAGTCATTCAGGAAATCACACTGCTTTGGCATTAAATGCTCTAGACAACAAAAGGTCTTGCTACATCATCATACAAACATGAATGTTCTAAATACAGACATTTCATTTTGAAATAGTACTTTGTAAGCTTGAAACAGTACTTTATATGGTTAAAAGTATACATTGAATATTGAAACACAGGTTTACATGCAGCCATGATCTGTGAAAACATAACTGTCATTCTCTGAAGAGATCTAAAAGTTTCAGTATATAACTGTCAGATAATACACTGCTCAAAAAAATAAAGGGAACACAAAAATAAGACATCCTAGATCTGAATGAATGAAATATTAGGAGCACAGGGCGCCAGTGGAGAATTTGCCAATCTTGGTGTTCTCTGGCAAATGCCAAACGTCCTGCACGGTGTTGGGCTGTAAGCACAACCCCTACCTGTGGACGTCGGGCCCTCATACCACCCTCATGGAGTCTGTTTCTGACCATTTGAGCAACCATATGCACATTTGTGGCCCTCTGGAGGTCATTTTGCAGGGCTCTGGCAGTGCAACTCCTGTCCCTCCTTGCACAAAGGCGGAGGTAGCGGTCCTGATGCTGGGTTGTTGCCCTTCTACAGCCTCCTCCACGTCTCCTGATGTACTGGCCTGTCTCCTGGTAGCACCTCCATGCTCTGGACACTACGCTAACAGACACAGCAAAACCTTCTTGCCACAGCTTGCATTGATGTGCCATCCTGGATGAGCTGCACTACCTGAGCCACTTGTGTGGGTTGTAGACTCCGTCTCATGCTACCACTAGAGTGAAAGCACCGCCAGCATTCAAAAGTGACCAAACCATCAGCCAGAAAGCATAAGAACTGAGAAGTGGTCTGTGGTCACCACCTGCAGAACCACTCCTTTATTGGGGATGTCTTGCTAACTGCCTATGCTTTCCACCTGTTGTCTATTCCATTTGTACAACAGCATGTGAAATTGATTGTCAATCAGTGTTGCTACCTAAGTGGACAGTTTGATTTCACAGAAGTGTGATTGACTTGGAGTTACATTGTGTTG
This sequence comes from Notechis scutatus, assembly GCF_049901735.1. Classification (NCBI taxonomy): domain Eukaryota; kingdom Metazoa; phylum Chordata; class Lepidosauria; order Squamata; family Elapidae; genus Notechis; species Notechis scutatus. The sequence continues at coordinate 12,621,523 of NC_142009.1, read as the reverse complement.
TTTAAGTGTTCCCTTTATTTTTTTGAGCAGTGTATATTTTCTTCAAAGAGTCTGTGCTTTGTTTTCTGTTTTAAAATATAATTACAAATGAAATAAGTACATTTCTCCAAAACCATAGTTGCTAGTATTGTTTTATTTGCTCAATTGATTAACAGAATAACAAAACTGGGACTTTGGAGGTCTTCTAGTCCAACCCTCTGCTCAGGCAAAAAATACTATACCGCTTTCAGACAAATGACTGTCCAATCTCTTCTTTAAAATGTCAAGTATTGGAAAACACCCACAACTTCTGGTGGCAAGCTGTTCCACTGATTAATTGTTCTGTCAGGAAATTTCTCCTTAGTTCTAGGTTGTTTCTCTCTTTGATTAGTTTCCATTCATTGCTTCTTGTCCTCCTTCAGGTGCTTTGGGGAATAGGTTGACTCTCTCTTCTTTGTGGCGTCCCCTTAGCTATTGGAACACTGCTATCATATCACCCCTAGTTGTTATTTTCATTAAACAGCAAATTAGACATACACAGTAAACATTCTTTGTATGTTTTTGCCTCTAATCCCCTAATCATATTTGTTGCTTTTCTCTGACTCTAGAGTCTCAACATTTTTTAAAATTGTGGCAACCAAAACTGGATGTATTATTCCAAGTGTGGCTTTACCAAGGCATTATAAAGTGATACTAACACTTCACGTGATCTTGATTCTAGCGCCCTGTTAATGCAGTCTAGGACTGTGTTGGTTTTTTGATTCATACAATACAATCATTCAGCTCCTCTTTCCTATTCCTGTTTGTTTTTCATCTTTTATTACATTCCTTATCTTCCAGATTGAAAATAGAGGACGGCATTTTTCAGTTATTCCAGAGAGGTCTAAGACTGTCAGGTACATAATAAAACAGGAGAGAATATTAACAATATTATATTTTTGTAGGTATCATGTTTGTTTATTATAGCTAATACAGGTAGTCCTTGACTTACAACAGTTCATTTAGTGACCATTCAAAAAGTTACAACGGCACTGGAAAAAATGACATGACTATTTTTCACACTTCGTGTGTGGCATCCCCATGGTCATGTGATTAAAATTCAGATGATTGGCAATTGACTTATATTTATGACTGTTGCGGTGTCCTGGGGTCATGCGATCCTCTTTTGCAACCTTCTGACAAGCAAAGCCAATAGAGAAACCAGATTCACTTAACAATCATGTTTAAGAACTGCAGTGATTCACTTAACAAATGTGGCGAGAAAAGTTATAAAATGGGGCAAAACTCACTTAACAAATTTTTCACTTAGCGACATAAACGTTCGGCTCAATTGTGGTCATAAGTTGAGGACCACCTGTATTTTGTCTCAAAATACTGGTTACATAAATCAAAGATTCTGTATTTGAAACACTAACTTTTAACCTTTTTTGTTTGTGCCTTTGAGTCAGTGTTAACACCTGGATTAATTATTTCAGCCTTCTTGGCAAAATTTTCAGAAGTGCTTTGCTATTATCTTCTTTCCAGAGTTGACAAAAAGTGACTGGCCAAGTTCCCCCAGCTAGATTTGTGCCTAAGACTGGTCTAAAATTCATGGTCTCACAGTTTCGAGGCAATGCCTTAACCACTACTGTACGTCAAACTGGCTCTCAGAATCCTGACTGTCAGTTATGGCTCCAGGTGACTGCTCCCTGCACTTGTTTTGGCAGCAGTATTCAGGAATGGTTAACCGTTGTCTTCTTTCTAAGAGTGAGAAAAGTGACCAACCCAAGATCACTCACCTGGCTTTGTTACCAACAAAGAACTAGAACTCACCATTTGATGGTTTCTAGTCTTGATTTTTTAATCATTGCACCAAATTGACACTGCGACTGAAAACCAGGGAATATAATCTATATTACATTTAAACCCTAAACTTTAGAAAATTTTAAATAATGATTCAGAAGGGAAATGAACAAGCAGTGGGCTTTTTAAACCAAGTGGTTCTGGTATTAAAAAAAGAAACTTTACCAAAAAGATGCTTTCATACAGCATTTTTATGCTTAAATAACTGAAATGTGGTATCACATTCTCCACAAGAATCTTAACTAGGCCAGTGAATAATGGAATCTGCTGTAGAATCAAGTATCTTTTGATAATATTAATCAGAAACAGACAACATATATAACTCTAAATATTGGTAAATGAAAACTTCAGCCATATTAAATAGCGAGGGATACTGAAAGCTGCATTTCATCAACATGTGAAGTGTCTTGGTTGACTGCCTCTGGTAAAACAGATTTCAAACTTTTATCTCCAGTTAATTTAGAAAATGGGTATCTAGTTCTTTCCAGATAAGCGAAACAAGCATTAGGTAACTTTTCCAGCACTTTTTTGTTTAACATTTTTTAGAATTATTACATTTTAAATGATTCATGATTCTACATAACTATCTACAGTTACTTGCAATTTATTGCAGCCAATATAAAATAGCATAAAGAAGCATCAACTGTCCTTTTCAGTGCAAAAACTAGAGGTAGTAAATTTGAGCTAATGTACTATATTTCTGACACATTTCAAGGTCATTGAGCCAGACTGTCCGGAGACGTTTTCATTGTCATGTGACATCATGAAGCACTGTTACCTTCCCACCAAAGTGGTTCCTATTTATCTACTTGCATTTGCATGCTTTCAAACTGCTGGGTGGGCAGGAACTGGGATGAGGACAGTAGCTCATCCCATCATGTGGCGCGAAGGGCTCAAACTTGGGCTGCTGGCTTTCCAACCAACAAACCCAGCATCTTAATCACTGAGCCACCGCACCACCTATCTTTTTAAACATGACTTTTATAAATTGAAAAATAGCAAGCTAAAACTGCACCTGCCTTTTTGTTTTAGCTTGCTTTTTGTGAAACACATAAAGTGAAACTGATGTATACTACTGTAAACAACTGGACATTTTTCATACTGTATACAACTACAGTAATCAGTTTATTATTTCACCAACAATCAGATTCAGCCAGAAAGGGAGCAATATTGCCTGTAATAGCAAAACCAAGAGAAATATTCTGGAAACGCACTCAGTTGACCATCCAAAGTCAACTATATGTGAAGAACTGCCAAAACATCATGCTATAACAGCTTAAGACTGAGGCACTATATCAGTGAACTGGACAAACAGTGCGTGCAACAAAAGATTCAATATTAACACCAGCCACTCAACTACAGTGCAGAACACTACGATGGAAGTGCCAACACTAATCCTACCCAGGGAGTCTTCAAAATGGGAATCTTTCTTATTGCTTTTCAGAATGTAAAAAAACGGCAGCAATCTTTTTTCACATTTTTACCTTAACCCTTTTCAAAGTTCATTGAAACAAACTAAGCATTAGTATTTGAAATTTTTAGCCTCCTTAATATAAGCATTTAATGGATTTTAAAAAATCAAGCACTCATACTATAGCAGTGTATAATTCTGTAATTATCTCAAACTATTCAATAATGTCATACAAATATAAATATTACATGGCAGTGTAATATTTCAGAACAAGCACTCAATAATTCAGGTTTCTTTTCCTACATGCTCCATCAAAGGATAATGGAAAGTCCACAGGTATCATTTTGAGTATTTTCCAATGGATCTTAACAAGCAACTCTTATATATAGCCCTACTATTTCCAATGTTGGAAGCAATATATAACCATCATGACGAGTAATCACTGATAACTCTAAATTCATGGAAGTTAATATTATGGTCTACAACAGCAAGATTGTTAGTGTTGAGTATGCTGCCTTGAACTGCTGAATGAAAAACAAGGTTATAAGTCTATTCAATAAATAATAAAATTTAAAACTGACTCTCTGAAGAATGTCATTTAATTTGAAATTCAATTTAACTAACAACAGATAAAATCACAACCGAGTTCAGGATAGCTTCGTATACATTATCTCAATAAAACTATATCCACAGAAAGATACCATTTTCTGAAGTAGATTTAGCCTGTAGATTTAGCCACTGTACAAATATTCCAATACTGAAAAACTAACTTTTATAAGTTGCTTAATAAAGTGAAAATGAAAACTATTATACTTGCCATAAATTTTAAGAAACTTGTTTCACTTTAAAAAAAACAAAAAACTCAGACTCCTTTTACAAGCTTTCAGTCCCTTACAGATTACTTCAAAGATACACTGCACATCTTTGTTAGAGATATAAAACCAATCCTGAGCACAAAGTCCAATTCTCACAGAGGTGGTAAAATGTGTGCCAGAGTTTTACCATCTCAGACTGCAATTGAGGACTCAAATGACAGAGTGGTAAATGTCACAAAGAACAACCCTGAACCTACTTGCAAATATGTCATGTCTCTAAATGTTGAGCTAATTCTTTTAGCATGTAAGCTCTGAGTTTGTTTTTTAAAGCTGAGACACAGTATTATTCAAACTAAAAAGAGCAGTCTTTGTTTATATGTGACTGTGCTGGCAAAATAAATATAATAAATCTGGATTATATGGAGTAAAAGAAAATTTTCTATATTTATCTATTTTGATGACCAAAGATCAAGGAAACTATGTAGTAAAAAGAGCATTAAAATAAATCCATCTGATGAAGTGGACATGATGCATGAAAGCACATGTGATAATAAATGTGTTAGTCTTTAAAAAGCCACAAGACTCTTTATGTTGTCTTTGCTACAAAAGGGTTTGCACAAATATCTAGTAACCTCTCAAAACTTTTATAATTAAAATGTTGTATTTTCTGAGTAGTAATTCTTAAAATCATATTTTAAATTAACAGCTTTATATATATTACTGCATTTAAGTTTTTTAAAGCTGTTGAATTTGTATCTTAAAAATTCATTTTGCTAAAGTATTCTCATTGTGAACATATAACCTATCAATCATTTAAAACTATCATCTAACAAGCCAAACCATTAGGATTAAAAATGCAAGCATCTTTTTCAACAGACAGAAACAAAAACCTAAACCTAAAAAACTAAAATATATAAAATTTACCAGAGTTCACTTTTGAAGCATTTAGTAACCATGTATAGATCAACATAAAATGAATCAAGTAAGTATAAATCCTGGAAGAAAGTGACAATCTATTTTAATTTTAAAATTCTCCCTTAATTTCAGAATGATATAAGCAACATAGCAAATACATTTGACAAATTTTCATTTATGATATGGGAAAATTCACAAATTGTAAAGTAAGGCATGCATTTAAGTTTTTTAAATGATGAAACCTGTTTAATATATTTGCATATTTTCAGTCACCAATCTAATCTAAAACCAACTGTGTTTTAGCTGTCAAAACCACTCTGTTCCAAAGCACTCAATTACAATACATATTAATCCAGTGAATCACAGCATTAATATATGCAGTGGTTTTAGTTCAGTACTGTCATAGCATGACAGCTAAAGCAAGCAAAGCATTCCTTAAAGGACAAAAGACAAATTCTGCTGAATCAAGAATTGTTATTCTGGTGGTATCAGAATACAAAATAAAAAAGGGTAGCTTTTTTGAGATCACTTTAGTGGGCCACTGAAAAGCTTTTCAGCTGTCTAATTTCTGACTCTGTTTTAAATAAAAATGAACATTTATTCATGCACATATGGCTTCATGTCTCAATGTAGGAAAACAAGTTATAAATATGTATTTCTATAAAAGATAAAAAGCAAACATATTTTATAAAAATCTAAATGGCTTTTTGGTTAGTACTTGGTATAAAAACCAAAATGTGAGGGAAGTGACACAAGTAACTTTATTTCTTTAAAACATATTTCCACTATGAGAGGTAGACCAAGTAGGGAACTATTAAATCCTGAAATTCATACAAAAGTGGTATAAATAAATAAATTCCTTTCACAGAGTTCATGCAGGTTGTGCCATGGTGACAGGATCATATCCAAGCAAAACAAGATGGAAAAATCAATTGGGTGAGGCACAAAGTACTGAGATCACAAATTAAGAGTATACATTATGTGCTATTGCAGTGGAAATGCAGGCTCCAATCACCTGCCAAGACCAAAGTCCAAAATAAATTGTTTCTAATGCCTCAGCCAGTTATGAACTAAATTTAAAAAATCAGGAAATAAATTCAGCAGTTTATTTATAATTAAAAATAGATGGATGAAATGCTATTTTTCGATGATTAATAATAATAATAATAATAATAATAATAATAATAATAATAATAATAATAATAATAATAATAATAATAATAATGCAGTAATAATAATATATAGCCTGATTTTATAAAGCAAAATAGACTGTTCTAAATAAAATGTTTGGGGAAAAATGTAACCATGCAGCATTCATCTTGAAGTAATGTTGCAAGGTAGGCAGTAATCTTATATATTTCCAAACTCTCTCATAGATATCCATAACAAGCCATGATGACTTCAAAATGACAACTCTTGCATGATACGTAATTAGGCAAGTGACTAAGTTATGAACTATTCTGATATGTGATACGTACAGTACATTAAATCATTATTTATATAATGACATCATTAAACATTGTCATCACCCTTCCTCCCCCCCAAAAAAAATGTATTTTGCTTCAATAAGCTACATGCCACCAAATTCAGTGGGACTTTTATATAAACTGAGACTCAAAGGATGAAACTATTAAGCTAAAGTTATAGTACTGAAAAAGTTTGGGAAAGTCCACTTCCAAGCACAGAGACATGAGTAACATGCTCCTGGAAGGATAAAAAACACCAGCTTCCACTTTGAAATGCTTGCAACCTTCAAACTGGAAAATGTTTAGGGACCTCCTTGCAAAAATACAGATCAATCAAAAATAGTTAAATCCTTATGGGTGCCAATGTTGGGGCACATCCCTCTTTTCCCCAAAGTAAAATTTATCAATGAAAGGTATCACAAGATTAGTCATTTTGGTGTGTGTTACATTAACAGAAAGGTTTAACTTACATTCATTATGTTACTTTAAAAATATTAAAGATAAATTCAAACTGAAGTCTTCTATATCACAGCCCTTAGCTACCCTTTTCATACAACAGGTCTGCAAGGGAATTTGTTGAAAAATCCTCAAGCGCTCCTGAATTACAATATATTATACGGTGGCTTAGAAACCACAAGAGTACAAGAGCTTTGCTCCTTTTACTCACCAGACAACACCAAAGGCTCCATATCCAATAGGCCTGTCTGGTTCAATATCCAGTTGTTGTTGTGAATGATGAGTATGCTGATGATGGTGCGCTTTAACTGCAGCAGCTGCTGCAGCTTGTACCTGAGCTGGGGCTGCTGCTGCCGGTCCAGGTGCTTGACCTGGTGCCGGGGATGGAAAATATGGCTGCTGCTGCCCCGGATTTAACATGGCGGCGGCAGCTGCCGCTGCTGCAGCTGCCGCCGCTGAAGAACTGTGTTGCTGTACAGGATGCACTGCGGCTGCAGAACCCGGGTGCAAGTGGTGTTGAGAATGGTGATGGTGATGGAGATGAGGAGGGGGAAGGTGAGGAAGGTGATGGTGGTGATGGTGGTGGTGACCTGCTGCTGCTGCAGATGTACCGCCATTGTAAGCTGCCATCATTTTTGCGCTGACTGTAGCACTACAAAGAGACATTCAAGATGATGCCCTCTGATTGGTTAACAACTGGGTCAAGCTGCCATTTGGCCACAAAAATGAAGTTTACTACACTTTCCTAAACAAGTTGCCCACCTTCAAAAACATGGAGCTCAACAGGCCTTTATGTCTTCATCAATCTGAGAAAATGGAGGCTTGTATATGTGCGTATGAGCATGCAATAAACCCCCTTCCCCCAAGATGGCTGGTGCAATTGGTACTAAAATGCCATACCTCCTCCACTTCAACTGGGCCAGTCTTGAAATTTCAACTCAATCCCCCTCCCCTCCAGAAAAAGGATGCAAGTTCACCCCCCTAAAAAATGTTAGGAGTACTGACAAACCCACCCCTTCCATTCCCACATCCTTTTCATTTATCTTGTCAAAACATGTAGGATGCTAAAGGCCTTCTACAGCTTTCCTCCTTTCTGCTCTGGATATACATCCATCTACTTTTTATATTAAATTTGGAAATACATGAACAACTTCCACAAAGTTGAACAGGTCAAGAGACATCAAGCTAGTAGAAATGAAAGTTTCCAAAATTAATAAGGGGAAGAAAATTAGGAAAGAATGGGATTGACAATTTAAAATGGAGGGGAAAAACAGAACAAAGGAAATAAACTGAAGATTTAAAATTTGGAAGCTAAATAAGGCAAGTTAAATTATCAATAAAGAACATAAGGTTGCAAGAAGTTGATAGAGAAGACTAAAGGAAATGCTAGTGGCAGAAAATAGAACAGTGAAAGAACAAGCGAGAAAACAAGACTGCAAAAAGGAATGTGAAGCAATCAGGTAAAAGTGTGATTTTTAAAAAAAAAATATTGTAAAGAATAAAGAACATAAAGGGGAAAGAAGGAAAATATAGAAAAACAAGGAATATGGATTTGAAATGAATGGATTTAAAGTATTTAAAAGTAATAGAATGAAGTGGCAAGAAAAGAGGCCGAATTCTACACAACAAACACCTTTTAAAAGTGAGAAGAATTATAGCTAAATCTGTTAAGCAGTGGAAAAAAGTTGGAAAATGTCAAAGTAAAAAAAGTGGGAAACAGAACACTTTAAAAAGGAGAAAACATTAAAGGGTGCAAAAATATAAGAGGAAATAATTTCTTGCTTTGAGGAAAAAAAAGAGTTTGGGAAGCAAAAGCATAGATACAGACAGTGTACTAAACAAAGATGAACAGCATACTCAATGGTTGAAAAGACAAACTTTTTTTAAAGCAAAGGGAAAGCCTGCTTTGTGAGTATGTGTAAAAACAGGCAACAAATAATCAAAATGGGAAACAGAAGTGGAGGAAAAGGAAAACGCGGTCTTGAATTAAAGGTGAAGAAGACTGATAAGAAAAAAGGCAAGGGGAGTTGAAATTTTCTGAAAAATCTAGAGGAGGATTTGAAGTGCAGGAGAAACTCTTGTACGTTAAAGGGTTGGAAGAGTAGCATGAAAACTGGAGAATGAATGGAAAGTGAAGGAGGCGGCAAAGGGAGAAGAAAAGAAGCTGACAGCGCTGGGGCGGGGGACCCAAACAGGTGACAGAAAGGAAGGAATGGGATGGACGAGACCGAGAAAAGGGTGACAGGAAAAGCCAGCAGCAGAAAGAGGAAGCACCCAGGGACGCTCCTGAGACTCCTCAGCCCAGTCGCCCAGTCCCTCCCCCCGAGCCTTTTTCTAGACCCGTCTCCCTTTTGCTAGGTGGGCGCTCTTGCCTGACAGCCTGACCCAGTGCTTGTAGAGAGATATGGGGGGAGAAGCGAGGCGAGCGCAGGGGGGGACGGGGGACGCGGGAGAGGCGGTCGGTGGAAGTAGCAGCGCGTTGCCTTCGTCACCGGTGGCGTCTACAGACCCCCCCACACACGGCGGAGAAGCCACAGGCGGGATGAGGATGGAGATGGAGGAGGAAAGGAAAGGGCGGGGGGATGCGGGAAGCGCCTCAGCTGGGTCCCTCCTGAGGGGGCGCGGGAGGGATGAGGAGAGAGGCGGGCGGGCGGGTGGGGGGTCACTCAGGGCCCACAGCGCCGCCCCACGTAGTCGCAGACGGCACCCCCCACGCCTCCTCCACTGGCAGCCGTGGCCGCCTCCTCGTCTTCCTCCGTCGTCCCCTCGGGCCGCCGGACCGGCCGCCGCGACTCCTCGTCGCCGCCACCTCCTTCTCCTCTCGGGAGCCCCAGAGCGGAGCGTAGAGCGAAAGAGCGGCGGGGACGCGCATGCGCGCACCCCGCCGCCCTTCGTTTAACTCCCCCCTTCGCCTTTCCCATCACTGGGACGGCGCGCGCGGCATTCGCGCTTGGGGCGCGCGCGCGCATCCTCCCCACCTCTGTCCTTCCAACCAATAGGAAGCATCTCTCGGAAGGCTGCGCCGGAGCCGTCTCGTCCAATCCCAAAGAAGCGGTTCAACCCACACACGCGGGACTCGGCTTCGACGGCTCTCAGTGCACGAAAAGGATCAAAGGCGAGGGGTGGGGAAAAGAGCCTCCGCCTTCCAGCCAATGAAATGCGTCCTCCTCCGTTCTCGGTCCCACCCTCCACGTTCTTTTTGCCAACGAGACCCCGCGAGACTCTCTCACCTCACGCAACCCTCACCTAGATTTTTAGTTCGCGGGATGCAAAAGGAGAAAATGGGCGGGCCGCCGAAGATTGATTAATTGGTCCCGCCTCGATTTGAAGGTTTATAACCAATCAGAATACAGAGGCTCTGTGACCGAGACAAATAGGGGCTCGGAAATGTTTTATTTTATTATAATGTCTCGGGCACCAAAGGTCGAGCCCCTGCCACGGGTTTCATTTTAAAGGGACCAAGAATTAAATACTTAATAAGGGAGCGCCTCTATGTGACCCTGAGTCTAGCCAATCACAGGAATATGAGGCGGGGTTAGCCGAGGACATTGCCGCCAAGGTGAGAAAAGGAGTTGGGATTCCTTGGCCGGTTTCGCCTGCGCATTGGCTGTTGACAAGGAGGGGCGGAGCTAAGCGGGAGCTGTTAAAGAAAGGCTTGGCAAGGAGGAGGATCTCAGTGAGGAAGGATCTATCTTAGAGCAATTTTTTAAAAAAATATCAGGACCCTTCCCACTCTTAAAACTTGTGGAGGACCCAAAAAAGAGCTTTTATCTATATGGGTTATATTTATTGATAAACTAGGAACTACCAGAGAACTGGAATAGAACCCTTGTGGTTCACACATCAATACCTGGGAAGATCCTGGAAAAGATAATCAAGCAACAGATCCATGAACTCCTAAAAGCAAGCAAAGTTACAACTAGAAACCAAAACAGATCATGCCAAACAAATCTTATTTTATTCTTTAACGAAGTAACTAAATTAGTGGAACAGTGAAATGCAGTGGACATAGTATACTTGGATTTCAATAAGTTATAACAACCTACTTTTTGATAAGCTAGAAAAGTTAATAAGCTAGGAAAGATAACATCACCACCAGATGGGTCTGTAACTGGCTGACAAATTGCACTCTTTAATAGAACTATGCACCAACGTGCCTACCATCCCTGTCCTATTGTTTCTTTTATATATTTTTTATTTTTCTTATATGTATCCATGTATTCATAACTATGTTTTTACTTATACTTATTATCTTGTAAGCAATTGACAAAAATAAATAAAATACCTAGAAAATAGGCTCAAGATCCAAACAGATCTCCACAGACTTGAATACAGGCCCTATCTAACAAAATTAAATTCAGTGTAGAAAAAAAACTAAGGTTTTACACTTAGGCAAGAAAAACCAAATGTACTGGTACGGATTAGATGAAACCTGGTTCAATAGTAACAGAGGGATCTTGGAGTCCTAGTGAGACAATTGCTTAAATATGAGCCAGCAGTCTGTGGCAGCAGCCAAAAAAACAAATGCAACCCTAGGTTGCATTAACAGAGGGATAGAATGAAGGTCACATGAATTAGTATTGCTTTATAAAGCCTTAAGATCATACTTGGAATACTGCATCCAGTTTTGGTCACCATATTAATAAAGATGTTGAGAGTTTGGAAACAGTGCAGAAAAGAGCAACAAAGATGATTAGAGACCTGAAGGCTAAAATATATGAAGAACAGTTGCAGGAATTGGGTATGTCTAGTCTAGTGAAAAGAAGGACTAGGTAAGACATGATAGCAGTGTTACAGTATTTGAGAGGCTACAAAGAAGAGGGATCAACCTATTTTCCAAAGTACCAGAAGACAAGATGAGAAATAATGGATGGAAACTGATCAAGGAGAGAAGCAGCCTAGAACTAAGGAGAAATTTCCTAATAGAACAATTAACCAGTGGAACGACTTCCCTTCAGAAGTTGTGGGTGCTCCATCACTAGAGGTTTTTTTAAAAAGAGACTAGATAACCACTTTTCTGGAATAATATAGGGTCTCCTTCTGATCTCAGGCTGATTGGTCTGTAGTTTCCTGGATCTGTTCCCCCCCCCTTATTTTTTTTTAAATGGGAACCACATCAGCTTTTTTCCTGTCCTCTGGTAGTTCCCAGTGCTTCAAGATCTTGAACATATGGTTCAGAGATCACATCTGCCAGCTCCTTCAGAACTCTAGGATGTAGTCCATCAAATCCTAGTGATTTTAACTTATCTACAGGTAGTCCTCGACATACGACCACAACTGAGTCCAACATGTGTTCTCTTACCATTTTCTTGCTTATTTAATTTCTATTCCTAATCTGTCTTTTATAGTTATATTTTGGTAGGTTGTGTTGTGTTTTCTTTTTGCATAAAGCAAGATGCAAAGAATGAATTAAGCAACTCTCCTTTCTCTTTACTTCCTTGCCTTCTTCTCTCATTAGTGGACAGATTCTTCTTTGACACTCTTTTTAATATGTTGAAAGAAACTTTTTTTCTTGTTTTGGACATTTCTTGCAGGTCTTACCTCAGTCTGAACATTAGCTTTCCTGACCTAATCTTTGCAAGTTCAGGTTATTTGTAAAGGTATGTACCAGTATGTACTTGCTTCTGTGAATATTGTGTCTGTATTCCTGAATTTGTATGCTGACTTCTGCTCTATGGTATTGTATATAAAGAAGTTTCTTATGTTAATAAATCCTGCAGAATTATTTACTTGTGTGCTGGTCGGATGTGCTGCAAATATTCTGACATGACTGCCTCCTGCAACCCTCTGCCAGTGAAAAAGGCGCTTGGGAGGGCCGCTGGCAGAGGGTTGCAGGGGGCCGCCACAGCCAAAAACGGAGTTCCGGAGCCCGTTTTCGCTGGCAGAGGCACCATGGGCCAGTCCTTTGCTATTTCCAGGGCAGCCCTGCGGGCCAAATCTAAGCACTCTGCAGGCCAGATCTGGCCCCTGGGCCTTGAGTTTGACACTCCTGCTCTAACCGCTTCATCAGTCCGTTTCTCCACCAGCCCGCTATGCTGCTTCCAGGTGCTTCACCTCTCTGCAAAAACTGCTTCCTTTGATTAAAATAAAGATAATGAAATAAGTGTGGAATCAATTTCCCAGGAAAGGAATCTGGTGTAGGCTTGCGTATTGCTGTCCCTAGAGAAGCAAACTCTTTGTGTTGATCTTAAGCATCTAGCATCATATCCCAGCCATGGTCTTCCTGTATTGTGTCCAGGTCACACTTTGCCATTTTCATTATATTCTGAAGGGTTTGTACTGCCTCACAGGACAGCAAGGCTGTAGATGTCCTTGTTCTTGGGCACTGGGACCGTCATTCACGCATGAGCTTCTATAGATGGCTGTAATACTTCTGAATTCAATAAGTTGCCCATGATGGTATCTTAAGTGAAAGGCAGGACAGCAAGGCTGTAGATGTCCTTCTTCTTGGGCACTGAGAAAGTCATTTCCTGGTTCTGCATCAGCTGAAACAAAGCAGCAATGGCACTGAGGCCCTCACTGCCACCTGGTATGTATTGCAAGAAAATAATATATATTCATCCATGTTGAGTCGAGGGTGGGAAAAGGGGAAGAATAGTGAGGGGAGGTCAAAATGAAAGGCAAGAATTGGAATGTATTTCATAACGAGTGATCGGTAACATTGCATGGCATCAGCTAGCCACTGTTGTGGGTGATCAGAAGCCTGTCTGTCCTCATTGTTGTTATATCACCGTTGTAATGTTTGAAAGGGCATTTGCTAGGGATGCTTCAAATCCCTGGTGAGGATTGATTGATTATGTGCCATCACGTTGTTTTCGACTCCTAGCGACCGCATAGATTTTTCTCCATCCCCTTGTGAGGGAATGCCCATGAAGATTGGCTGGATTTACACTTCACCACCCTAATGAGAATTGCCTGGCTTTAGTTTCCTCTCTAAAACTAAGAAGGATCTTGTTGGATCAGGTTCTAACCAGCACCTTCTTCCCCAAAGTCTTTTGCAAAGGCATAGAAAAGGAGCCACAAATAGCATGGCAAAAATGAAGAGACAAGAGAAACACAACTGCAACTAATTTCCATCAATTCCATGCCAGATCTCCACATACAGGTAGTCCTCGACATACGACCACAACTGAGTCCAACATTCCATTCTTAAGCAAGGCAGTCCTTAAGTATGTTTTGCCCCCTTTCATGACCTTTTTTGCCACAGTCGTTAAGGGAATCACTGCAGTTGTTAAGTGAGTCGTGTGGTTATGTGGTGAATCTGGCTTCCCCCATTGACTTTGCTTGCCAGAACTGACCAGCAAGGTTACAAAATGGCGATCACATGACCCTCAGGACAGTGCAAATACATGCCAGTTGTCAAGCGCCTCAATTTTGATCACGTGACCATGGGGATTCTGGGATGGTCATACGTGTGAAAACATAAGTCCCTTTTTTCACTGCCATTGTAACTTTGAGCAGTCACTAAATTAATGATGGTAAGTTGAGGACTATCTGTAATTTTAATTTGTGCAAACCATACTTGCTTCCAACATACATGACTGCTTCATACGTTGTCTTTTTTCTTGAAACTTGTTAAGATTTTATCAACCACAACTTGCATATTCTCCTTTTTTCTCCCTAATAGCAATAGCACTTAGACTTATATACCGCTTCACAGTGCTTTTAAAGCCCTCTCTAAGCGGTTTACAGAGTCAGCCTAGGGCTTAGGGCTGTAAAGCTCTGTGAAAAATAAGTCTAAATGCTATTGGTATTGCTATCATAATTCTTATCCTGAGTGGATTTCCTGTTTTTAAGGACCCAGATATTAGATTACAGCACTCATCGTACCTATTCACCATGTCCAATGATCTGTGATGATGGGTAGAAAGGTAAAAATTCCCCTCACACATACGTGTTAGTTGTTTCCGGCTCTAGGGGTCGGTGCTCATCTCCGTTACAAAGCCAAAGAGCCAGCGCTGTCCGAAGACATCTCTGTGGTCATGTGGCTGGCATGACTAAATGCTCGAAGGTGTACAGAAAATTGTTACCATCCCACCAAAGTGGTTCCTATTTTTCTACTCGCATTTTTACATGCTTTCGAACTGCTAGGTTGGCAGAAGCTGGGACAAGTAACAGGAGCTCACTCCATTACGCGGCACTAGGGATTCGAACCACCGAACTGCCGACCTTTCTGATCAACAAGCTCAGCCTCTTAGCCACTGAGCCACCGCATCCCTCCTGATGATGGGAGTGACATGCAACAATAGTTGTGGGGGGAAATGTTTTAGGAAAGTAGAGGCCATTAAGAGGACTTAGGGAAATATCAAGGGATGTTAATGAGTTTCAGCTTAAACAGAAGATGATAGTTCTCATATAAATGATCCACACTTCTATGTCCAGCTATACTTATTTTATTTCAAATGGGTTGAATCCACAATAAATCACACAGGTAGAGCAAATTATTGGACATTGGGCTAATAGGTATGTCACAGGGAAACTAAGCCTTATGGAGTTCAGTTAGTTATTTTAAACAACGACTTGATCAATGGTGGGATTCAAAATTTTTTACTACCAGTTCTTTGGGCGTGGCTTGGTGGGTGTGGCATGGCTTGGTGGGCGTGGCAGGGGAATAATACTGTACAATCTCCATTCCCTCCCCACTTCTGGGGGAAGGTTACTAAAAAATCCCATTCTCTCCCCACTCCACTAACCTGCTTTCCGGCTCCATTCTCCTGTGCAGGGCAATCAAAGAAGACCCAGCCAATCAGCTGGGACTCAGGAGGCGGAGAATAGATGGGGGCGGGGCCAGGCAGAGGTGGTATTTGCCGGTTCTCTGCACTACTCAAAATTTCCGCTACCGGTTCTCCAGAACTGGTCAGAACCTGCTGAATATCACCTCTGGGTCACTTGATCCAGTATTTATAGATTTTCTTTCCACGGAAAAGTACAGGTAGTCCTCAACTTACAACAGTTCATTTAGTGACCATTCAAAGTTACAACAGCACTGAAAAAAGTGACGTATGACCATTTTCACACATAACTGTTGCAGCATCCCCAAAGTCATGTAATAAAAATTCAGACACTTGACAATTGACTCATATTTACTATGGTAAATTGGCAGCCCATGGGCCAAATGTGTCACACGTAGGCCATTTTCCCAGCTTTGTGAAGGGAAAACACATCATGAAATGTCATGTGACGGCAATGTGACTCCACGAGTTTTGCACCCATGTGTTGTATGAACCAGACTCCCCTTCCCTCGCTTCCCCTGGCCTTAACGTGACCATCCTTTGTCACAATATACTTTTTATTGAGTTAAACAATATCTATCCTTTTCCTCCACTTCTCCTCTCTCAGCCCTCATCCTGGTCCCCCCAGTTTATCAATGTCATTCTTAAAATGGGGATATGTGGAAGGGATATTCACTTTTTGAGATAATGGGACATTTTTGTCATCAGGCATCTGATGATCCGACTAGGGAGAATACGGGAGGAAATGGCTGTATTTTCCTGACTGAACTCCTGATTTATTGCCTGGCCTTTAACTGCTCAGCTGTGGGATGGAGATAAGGATGTTTAGAGTTGATACACCTACTGGCATTAGGGATGTTGGATAAAAAGTACAACCCAAAAGAGGGGCTGTAATTCCAGGAAATGCCATTTTCTTTCCACTCCACTCCCATCATTTCAGCCTCTGCTGTGACAGCCTCTGATTTAATACATGCCTCAGTTGAATGGATTGAAAACCAGGTTTGTGTAGTGATTAAACCACCAGGCTAGGAACGAGGAGACTGTGGGTTCTAGTCCCACCTTAGGCATGAAGGAAGCTGAGTAACTTTGGGCCAATCACCAGGAGATTTGGGGTTCTAGTCCCGCCTTAGGCATGAAGGGAGCTGGATGACTTTGGACCAATCACCAGGAGATTTTGGGTTCTAGTCCCGCCTTAGGCATGAAGGGATGACTTTGGACCAATCACCAGGAGATTTTGGGTTCTAGTCCGCCTGGCATGAAGGGAGCTGGATGACTTTGACCAATCACCAGGAGATTTTGTGTTCTAGTCCCACCTTAGGCATGAAGGGGCTGGATGACTTTGGACTAATCACCAGGAGATTTTGGGTTCTAGTCCCTTAGGGATGAAGGGAACTGGATGACTTTTGACCAATCACCAGGAGATTTTGGGTTCTAGTCCTGCCTTAGGCATGAAGGGAACTGGATGACTTTTGACCAATCACCAGGAGATTTTGGGTTCTAGTCCCGCCTTAGGCATGAAGGCAGCTGGGTGACTTTTGACCAATCATCAGGAGATTTTGGGTTCTAGTCCCGCCTTAGGCATGAAGGCAGCTGGATGACTTTGGACCAATCACCAGGAGATTTTGGGTTCTAGTCCCACCTTAGGCATGAAGGGAACTAGATCAGGGGTCCCCAACCACCGGTCCGCGGACCGGTACCGTCCGTGGAACAAGTCCTACCAGGCGCTGGCTTGCTGGGCGCGCCATCTTTTTGATGAAAAGTGCTTCCGTGAGCTTTTCGGTGAAAGCTCACCGGAAGCACTTTTCATCAAAAAGATGGCGGCGCCAGCTATGCCTACCGGGCCGCACCATAAAAAGGTTGGGGATACCGGGCGCGGCATAAAAAGGTTGGGGATCACTGAACTAGATGACTTTTGACCAATCACCAGGAAATTGTGGGTTCTAGTCCCGCCTTAGGCATGAAGGGAACTGGATGACTTTGGACCAATCACCAGGAGATTTTGGGTTCTAGTCCCGCCTTAGGCATGAAGGGAGCTGGATGACTTTGGACCAATCACCAGGAGATTTTGTGTTCTAGTCCCGCCTTAGGCATGAAGGGAGCTGGATGACTTTGGACTAATCACCAGGAGATTTTGGGTTCTAGTCCCGCCTTAGGGATGAAGGGAACTGGATGACTTTTGACCAATCACCAGGAGATTTTGGGTTCTAGTCCCACCTTAGGCATGAAGGGAACTGGATGACTTTTGACCAATCACCAGGAGATTTTGTATTCTAGTCCCACCTTAGGCATGAAGGGAGCTGGATGACTTTTGACCAATCACCAGGAGATTTTGTATTCTAGTCCCACCTTAGGCATGAAGGGAACTGGATGACTTTTGACCAATCACCAGGAGATTTTGTATTCTAGTCCCACCTTAGGCATGAAGGGAGCTGGATGACTTTGGACTAATCACCAGGAGATTGTGGGTTCTAGTCCCACCTTAGGCATGAAGGGAACTGGATGACTTTTGACCAATCACCAGGAGATTTTGTATTCTAGTCCCACCTTAGGCATGAAGGGAGCTGGATGACTTTTGACCAATCACCAGGAGATTTTGTATTCTAGTCCCACCTTAGGCATGAAGGGAACTGGATGACTTTTGACCAATCACCAGGAGATTTTGTATTCTAGTCCCACCTTAGGCATGAAGGGAGCTGGATGACTTTGGACTAATCACCAGGAGATTGTGGGTTCTAGTCCTGCCTTAGGCATGAAGGGAACTGGATGACTTTTGACCAATCACCAGGAGATTTTGGGTTCTAGTCCCGCCTTAGGCATGAAGGCAGCTGGGTGACTTTGGGCCAGTCACCAGAAGATGGTGAGTTCTAGTCCCGCCTAAGGCATGAAAGCTGGCAGGGCGATAGTTGTAAGTGCGAAACGGCTTTCCTCAGCGTTGTAAATTTGAATGGTTACTAAACGAGTGGTTGTAAGTCAAGGGCTATCTCTATAAAGGAAACAAGGAGTCAGGAAAATGTTTATAATGTTCTTTGGATATTTGAACTTATGAGTGCTGGCTATCATAGTGCTAAGGGAAAATATTGGAAAGGCGTGTCTAGCAGTGGCATTCAGATATTTTTGAAGACATGGCAACACCAGTCTCAGAAGCTAAATTATTACCTCCTTTCCTAATGCTGAAATCAAGCTATCCAAATAAATCTCAGCCTGTAAATGCCGTCTCCTTTCATGCTTTTAAAAATATGCATTATTACTCCCTATACAAATGCATAAGCAATCAGTGGTGGAAAAATAATAGCCTCACAGAAGGAGAAGGGGAGAGAGAGAGAGATGTGCAGATGCTGGGAGAATGCGAAAGGGATCTAAAAGCAAATGATTTTGTTAAAGCAAATAACAGATGTGAAGTTGGGGAAGAGGTAGTTGGTAGCAGATGTGTTGCTTTTATTGAGAAAAAAAGATTAAAAAACATATGCCTTAGAAAACACTGACAAATTACTCTGCTTATCAGTTCTCTCTTAGAATGATGGCACTATCATTTTGCTTTTATAAGTTTTCTTCATTCCATAATACTGTAGGAAGTTAGCACCCACCCCTCTCCTAGAAAAATGAAATATCCTGGAAATATTAAAAAGGCAGAATATTTCCTCTAAAAAGAGTAGAAACTCAGAAGCAGAAACTCACCTCAGAAGTAGAAGCTCACCCCCACCTTTGTTAAGGGGTGGGCCATTCAGGCCTGGGCCAGAAAATTTACATAACAAAGATCTCCAGGTCAAGCTATAGCAATTGCCAAAAGCCCTCATCATCATCCATCCAGCAAGGCTCAACCAAGCCTGGAACTCAGGACAGCCTACAGAGTTGCCCCTGCATGGCCTCATGGGAGTCTGACAACCAATCAGAATACAAGCTCCAATTCAAATCCCAGGCACTCTCAGCACCTCAGTCCTTTCTTGATCTCTTCCTTCACCTTGAAGCATGTGATCATCCTTCCTTTTCACTCTGGAACTCCAGGCCATGTGGTCCTCCTGTCCACCATTAAACCTTCCAAACAGCCTCCATGTTTCCAGTGTCTTTTTCCCCACTTGGAACTGAACCCAGAAGGATAATTCTTCCAACAATACCATGCACTTAAAAAAAAAAAAGCAAAAAAGGGGAAAACATGGAAGAATTAGGATTTCTCCCCACCCCCAAATTCCCTCCCCCCTATTTTATGATGTGTGTTTCAGGGCCTCATCCCCTCACACCTCTGAGAATAAAATGCTTCTCAACCTTCTACAGTTTTCCACTAGAAGGAAATACACAGTCATGAGAACTGCAGGTCATAGATTAGATGCAAGTAATGAATATTACATATGAATATTACAGGTAGTTCTCAACCTGTCAACTGCCACCTTATGCTTGCTTGTGTTTCGCTGCTAGGTAGTTACAGATTGCCATGAACTGAGGGGAAAGGGAATGAAAGGGGGGATGCTTGGGGAAACAAAAGTAAGTGCTGTGCCTCAAGGTCACCCAGCTGAAAGAAGGGGGGAGCTGCATAATAACCTGTGGTTGGACCAACCTTTATGAAAGCATCTTGCCTGAACTTGATTGGTGATACTGGGTGAGACAGTGGGAGACAGTTAAGGAAAAAGTGCAAAGAAGAGCAACTAAGATGATTAAAGGCCTGGAGACTAAAACATATGAATAACAGTTGCAGGGTTTGGATATGGCTAGTCTAGAGAAAAGAAGGACTAGAGGGGACATGCTAGCAGTATTCCAGTATTTGAGAGGTTGCCACAGAGAAGAGAGGGTCAATTTATTTTCCAAAGCACCCGAAGGCAAAGCAAGAAACAATGGTTGGAAACTAATCAAGGAGAGAAGCAACATGGTGTTGGAAGAATTATCCTTCTGGGTTCAGTTCCAAGTGGGGAAAAAGACACTGGAAACATGGAGGCTGTTTGGAAGGTTTAATGGTGGACAGGACCACATGGCCTGGAGCTCCAGAGTGAAAAGGAAGGATGATCACATGCTTCAAGCTGAAGGAAGAGATTTTTAAAAAAGGACTGAGGTGCTGAGAGTGCCTGGGTTTTATAATCTTTGTCGGGATTTGAATTGGAGCTTGTATTCTGATTGGTTGTCAGACTCCCAGGGGCAACTCTGTAGGCTGTCCTGAGTTCCAGGCTTGGTTGAGCCTTGCTGGATGATGATGCATTGAAAAGGACTTTTGAGCAATTGCTATAGCTTTACCTGGAGATCTTTGTTATGTAAATTATTCTGGCCCAGGCCTTAATGGCCCACCCATTAACACAGGTGGGGGTGAGCTTCCACTTCTGAGGTGAGTTTCTGCTTCTGAGTTTCTACTCTTTTTAGAGGAAATATTCTGCCTTTTTAATATTTCCCAGGCTAACTTCCTACACTGGAATTAAGAAGAAACTTCCTAACAGGGAGGACAATCAACCAGTGGAACAGCTTTGCCTTCAGAAGTTGTGGGTGCTTCATCACTGGGGATTTTTAAGAAGAGACTGAAATTTCACTTGTCTGAAATGGTATAAGATCTGGTTGAGCAGGGGATTGGACTAGAAGACCTCCATGGTTCCTTCCAGCTCTATTCTGATTGATTGATCAAACAAACACTTAACCTTAGGGACCCAAAGACAGCAGTGATAAAATGGCAGGAGCAGGAAATCTTTATTTTTCAATTAGGGACTCTGGGGGTTAGTCTCCCTCTGAAGTCTGATATTCGGAGGCTCCTGTAGTCCTTAAGCCTTCCGCTCCCACAGCAGGAGGTTCGTAATGACAGTGATTCACACTCTAATCACCTCACAGTTAGATTATTAACAGTCTTTATATGTGACTGTCTTTGAAGAGAACTCAGGAGCTACAGTCCAGCCAGAATGTGATAGCTCATCTGTTTAGCCAGCAGGAGTAAATTTAGCAATGGTTACTGGTCTTCTTCGAGGTCCAGTTCCATAAGTGGCTCAGCTCCCAATTGCTCACGGGTCTCTCTCCCCCTCATTATAAGTTTTAATCTGGCCTGAGGGTTCTTCTAGGACAGATGGACAACTATGGCCTCTTTATGACATATGGACTTCAATATTGTAGAAAGTTAGCACCCACCCCTCTCCTAGAAGAATGAAATATTCTAGGAAATATTAAAAAGGCCAAATATTTCCCCTAAAAGAGAAATCGAAATCTTAAGGGGCACAGAAACTCAGCCCCAGCAGATATTTTGGTGCCAGCTTATCTACAATACAAAAGACCTTCAGCTCCAGGATGATAGGATTAGCCCACACTCAGATCCAAACCAGGACAAAGCCATTAAGCCATAATAGGAATTGCCCAAAGCCTCTTCATTACATCACCCAGCAAGATTCAACCAAGCTTGGGACTCAAGACAACCTACAAAGTTACCCCTGCATGGCCCCATATGGGAGTCTGACAACCAATCAGGATACATTTCTTGCCACACGGAACAGGAAGCAAGCCCAACAGAGGCTATAAATCTCTTTGCCTCTCTCACCCATGTGCTCATTTTTGCCGAGGACCTCAAACCATGTGGTCCTGTCCACCATTAAACCATCTTTCCAAACAGCCTTCATGTTTTCAATGTCTCTCTCCCCACTTGGAACCGAACCCAGATGGACATTTCTTCCAACAATACCAGGGCTGGCTTCGGAATTCTGGGAGTTGAAGTCCACAGGTTGTATAGGGGCTATAATTGCCCAGCCTTGTTCTAGGAAGAAGTTGTTCTGAGGGCCACTAGGTAAACCAACTCAACAGGAAGACTAAATCTTGTGTTGAGATTGGCTATAACAACAGAATCTTTCAACTCTAATTGTGCTGGACCTTTTTCTCCTTCTTATATAGGTGGCCTATAGGTGGTGACTTGCAACCATTTGCTTAACAACCGTTCAAAGTTACAACGATACTAAAAAAAAGTGACTTATGACCGTTTCCCACACTTATGACCATTGCAGATTATGTGACCTTGGGGATGCTGCAACAGTTGTAAGCGTGAGGACCAGTCATAAGTCACTTCCTTTCATGCTGTTGTAACTTCAAACGGTCGCTAAACGAATGGTTGCAAGTCGAGGGTTGTTTGTAAAAGAGAACTAAATACAAATTAAGCTGCGCTTCGGATTTATGTTCTGTTTCATGCCTTGTTCCTCAAAGCACAAGATTTTAGCATTGAGCGTTTGAGAAAACTCAACATGCATGAAAACTGTCAGGATGTTAGCCTTGGATCAGGGGTTTCCACAAGGCGGAGTCAAAAAAAAAATTAAGATGGCACCTGCAACGGGTGATTTCCCATCAAAAGCAGGTAGAGTTTCAATTATCCTGTCTGCCATATTGACTTTTTTGACCTGACTCTGTAGCCACTCTCCCTAGGCCTCATATCAACCTACTGTTCAAGAATTCACTTTATTTATGTAGCCATGGTGGTGCAGTGGTTAGAATGCAGTACTGCAGGCAACTTCTGTGACTGCCAGCAGTTCGATTCTCATGGGCTCAAGGTTGACTCTGTCTTCGATCCTTCCGAGGTGGGTAAAATGAGGACCCAGATTGTTGCGGGCAATAGGTTGACTCTAAACCGTTTAGAGAGGGCTGTAAAGCACTGTAAAGTGGTATATAAGTCTAAGCGCTATTGCTATTATGTGTAGGCAATCTGGCTGTGACATCTGTCTCTTTATTTGCTTGTTATATTTATACCCTAATTTTTCTCAGGAACTACAGAACGGCAGATGTTTCTTCTTCACAGACATGCGAGACTGACTTGGTTCACCCATTGCACTAAGTCATGATTCATTTTGCCACTGAGTTACCCACAAGACACGAAGCTGCAGTTTGCAAGTGAAGCCTTTGGCAGGAGGAAACCGTTTCTGGACTTCATGCTTGAAAAAGAATATAACAAAATTTTATTGTTTAGGTTTTGATAATTAACGCTGCTGTTACAGAAATGGTTTGTATTTACTAAATATATGTAAAGCAAAAAAATTAAGGTTTCAGTGCACTGAAGAGTTGGAAGTCATTGCTTATTTCCACGGAGAGGATGCAAAATGTAAGGTAGAATTGAAGCCATGTTCGTTTTTAACATGTGCCATGACACACATGCAAAAGGATGGCACTTCAGTTCATGCTGCTATCTTTTTTTTTTTTTACACATGCTCTCTTCCCCCACCCTGCAGATACCTGTGGAAATAAGCTTTTGTGTCAACATCATCAGTAAATTGCATGTCTTATTGAATATCTGCCATTTAGCCTTCAATACCAAGGTCAGAATGCAAATGTTGTAACTGTGAACATTTTTCTTTTTCAGTTTACAGTGTGAACATATCAAAAGTACATCGCTGCTATGATCAAAGAAGTGAAAGGTCAGGTTAGCTGAGATTCTCTGCATCTGCCTGCCTACCTGCCTGTCTACATATCTATCTGTCTATCCATCTATCTGTCTATCCATCTATCTGTCTGCCTGCCTATCTGCCTGTCTATCTGTCTATCCATCTATCCGCCCATCCATCTTTCTATCTATCTGCCTGTCCATCTATCCATCTATCCATCTATCTGCCTGCCTCCTATCTGCCTGCCTGTCTGTCTATCCACCAATCCATCTACCCATCTATCTGTCTGTCTGCCTATCTCTGTCTGTCTGTCTATCCATCTATCCGTCTGTCTATTTGTCTATCTAAATAGTCACTAAGGACCAGATCTACCACAGTAGACAGGATCCAAGGTGCAGACTATGCAGAGAGGCCCCAGAGACAGTCCAACACAACAGTAGAAGGGTGTAAAATGCAGGCAGGAACAGCGCTCACTAAATAAGCACAACCAAATAGCTGGCCTTGTGTACAGGAGCACTTACAAAGAATGTGGGCTAGACCCTCCTGAATTCAGGTGAGAGTTTCCATAGGAGATCATGGAGAACAAGAAAGCTAAGCTTCTGTGGGATTTCCAGATCCAGACAGACTGGCAGAAACTAGCCCATTAATCAGAAATCATGGTGGTAGACAAGAATCAGAAGATCGCAATGGTGGTAGAAGTAGTAGGGCCAAGTGGCAGCAACATCAGGAAGGAGGAGGAGAAGCTGGAGAAGGACCAGGGCCTGAAGGAAGAACTGGAGAAGATGTAGGAAGTAAAGGCCAACGTGATCCCATTGGTGGAGGTGGCACTTTGGACTGTGACTCCTAAGCAGGGAGAGGAGCTTTAACAGATCTCAGGAACAACACCAGAGTTCTGTGTCTGAAGAACGCAGTGCTAGCAGCAGCTAAGATCCTGCACAGAATCCTCAAACTCCCAAGCTTCTGGTAGAAGACCTGAGATTGTGGAAGACCTGAGATTGCAGACCACCCATCAGGGTGAGAAGGAATGGCCAATGGGACAAACAGCAGTAGAACATCTCCATTACATTTAATCGAAGTATTCAGTAACTGGGAGAAGGATCTTGGAGTTCTAGTGGGCAGTCACTTCAATTTGAACCAGCAGTGTGCAGAAGCTGCCTAAGACAATCCTAGGCTGCAGAGGTATAGAATCAAGCTCATGTGTGTTAGTGCCCCTTTATAAAGCCTTAATGAGACCACACTTGGAATACTGTATCCAGTTTTGGTCAGCATATTATAAAAAAGATGCTGAGACTCTGGAAATTGAGTGCAGAGAAGAGCAACAAAGATGATTAGGGGACCGAAGGTGAAAATGTATGAAGAACGGTTGCAGGAACTTGGTTTGTCTGGTGAAAAGAAGGACGAGGGGGTGTGTGACATGATAGCAGTGTTCCAATATTTGAGGGGTTTCCACAAAGAAGAGGGCGTCAACAAATTATCCAGAGCACCTGAAGACAGAACAAGAAGCGGTGGATGGAAACTAATCAAGGAGAAAACCAACATAGAACTAGAGAGAAATTTCCTAACATTGAAAACAATTAACCACTGGAACAGCTTGCCTTCAGACGTTGTGGGAGCCTCCATCTGTGGAGGCCTTTATGAAGAGGCTGAACAGCCACTTGTCTGGAATGGTATAGGGCCTCCTGCTGGAGCAGGGGGCTGGACTAGAAGATCTCCAAGGTGCCCTCCAACTCTCTTATTCTATTATTCTGCTGCTGTTTAGAAAAGCGAGAAACGTGCAGGACAATGTTGGATTGGCTCGTGGGCAGTCACCCTAATACATTATTTGTTTATTTGTGTGAGTGAAGTGTGCAAAGCCACAAACCAGTCGGCACCTCCACGTTTATTCTGATGCTTTTATTTATTGCCTCCAAAGAACTATACCTCATAGAAGAGTGCAACAGCCTTTGGTGATAAGGGCAATCTAGCTGCCGCCACCCTTGGTATGTGGCAGATGGTTTTAGAGACAATCCTCAAGAGCCAGGATTATAAAGCAATTTCCAGCAACTTTAAAACAGGTCTCCATAATTGCCGTCTGAAGTTAACTCTTGTCCAGACAGGGAAGAGAAAGAATTGATCACATCGTTGGCTGAAGATGTAGGAAGAAAAGGAAGCAGGGGGAATGAGAACCAAACTGAATTTAGAAGTCTTTCCCTTCTTATGCTTCTTATGCTGCTATATTTCAATCATTTTAATAAAGGGGAAAATTTCATCATTGTTTTGAAATGTTGCCCTGGAAGGGAGGGAAACTGGCTCTGTCAGTCCTGATAAATGATTGAAACCAAAGAAGGAAGGGATGGATGGATGGATGGATGGATGGATGGATGGATGAAAGGAAGGAAGGAAGGAAGGAAGGAAGGAAGGAAGGAAGGAAGGAAGGAAGGAAGGAAGGAAGGAAGGAAGGAAGGAAAACAGGCAGGCATAGGAGAAGGGTACAGAAAGAGAGAGAGAAAGGGAGGGAGAGAGGCATAGGAGAAGGGCACAGAGGAAGGAAGGAAAGGAAAGGAGAGAGGGAGAGGGAGGAAAAGAAGGAAGGAAAGGAGAGAGGGAAGGAATGAAGGCATAGGGGAAGGACACAGGAAGGAAGGGAAAGGTGAATGAGAGGGAAGGAAAGAAGGGGGAAGGAAGGAAAGTATAGGGGAAGGGCATGATGGAAGGAAGGAAAGAAAGATGGATATGGGGTAGAGGAAAGAAGAAAGGGTGGCCATAAAGAGAGGGAGGGAGAAAGGAAGGAAGGAAAGAGCTCCATTTACATGCCTTTTTCATCATTCTGAGGCATGTAGCCCATCCTTCAAGAAGAAGAATAGGAAATATCACATCAGTGCAATCAAGTCAGATAACAAATCGATTGGCTATGTTTAAACATAATTGGAAATATAGACTTTGAAAATCCTGCTTTCTTTTCAGTATATACTGTCAGCCTGGAATAACGAGGAATCTGATGTTATCACACATACTACTCAGTGCATCCCAATTGGTTGAGGAAATCAATGTGGCCTGGCTTTGCAAGTGATAACATCTACCTTTTGATCTGATATATAAAGCCTGCTTACCTGCTTACTCGGGAGAAAAATTGCAGGGCTGTTGGCAGAGGTGGTGAAACCGCCTCCAAATTCTTACATTTCTATCAGTAACTTAATTTTCCTTAGGCCAAAGCCACTTCAGAAGTGAAGTGAATCGGACATGTCAGAATATCTTCAACTGCATGCAGACTTTGAACAAATGCCTGGGATTGAGCCATACATTAAGGCTTCATTAATGCAATTCAATACTGGTTACTGATACCAACAGCAATAGCACTTAGACTTACATACCGCTCCTTAATGCTTTCCAGCACTCTCTGAGCGGTTTACAGTGTCCGCACATTGACCCCAACAGTCTGGGTCCTCATTTATCGACCTCAGAAAGGTGGAAGGCTGAGTCAACCTTGAGCTTGTCAGGATCAAAATCTTGGCTGTGGGACTTCCGGTTTGGGTTTCTTCAGCGACAGACCGAAATCCGTGATCGTGCACGGTTTCGATCTGTGCTCGCTGCTGGAGCGCCTCGATCCTTTCGATTTGGGGCTGAAGCCACCCTGTAGAGGTGGTGAAGAGGGGGGAGATTGCTAGCCGAGTGGAGGGGAGCCGCATTTCTCCTCCTTGGCTGGTCTAAATTCCCTTTCCCGAAGGCGGTTGCAGCGGTGGTCAGAAATGGCCACCTCAAAGAAGAACCCGACTGGATAAGATTGTGCAGGAGGAAGACAAAGAAGAAAGCAGGATAGACCGGGCTAAACAACAAAGAACATCCAAGCAAGGTACCCTGAATCTAAAAGTACATAGAGGGATACTTCTGCAAGAAGATTTGTAAGCGGCAGAGAGAGAAAAGGAGGTTAAAACCCCCTTTTTTTAACCTTTATATATTGACAATTACAAATGAAAGAAAGAAATTTATGTTAATCTATTTTGACACTAATAGGCAACTTTAAGCTGAAATCTAAGTGTCAAAAGGAGAATAAAGTTTTTTTTTTTGTCATTTTAAAGCCCTAAAAAGGAGAAGAGTGGAGGCAAAAGGATGGAACTTGGAATAATGAAAAAATGGAGTGCCACCTGGAAAAATAAAGAGGATTAACAGTGAAACTTTGAAAAGACTCCTCAGGATACATTGTAACTGAAATCTTATTAAAAAATACAGTAACCCACGGAAAGGAAAAGTAAAGGAAAGAAACAAGAAGGAACAGTCTGGGATCATTTGGTGATTTTAAAAAAAAGTTTTTGGGAGGGAAACATTTCAATTGTTCTCAAAGATTGATAAATATTAAAAAGAAACGTGAAAGATTTACAAAGCTCATACCAGTACTAGAATGAATTTGAACAACTATTTTGTTTACTAATGTTTATATACACTGCTCAAAAAAATAAAGGGAACACTTAAATAACACAATGTAACTCCAAGTCAATCACACTTCTGTGAAATCAAACTGTCCACTTAGGTAGCAACACTGATTGACAATCAATTTCACATGCTGTTGTCCAAATGGAATAGACAACAGGTGGAAAGCATAGGCAGTTAGCAAGACATCCCCAATAAAGGAGTGGTTCTGCAGGTGGTGACCACAGACCACTTCTCAGTTCCTATGCTTTCTGGCTGATGGTTTGGTCACTTTTGAATGCTGGCAGTGCTTTCACTCTAGTGGTAGCATGAGATGGAGGCTACAACCCACACAAGTGGCTCAGGTAGTGCAGCTCATCCAGGATGGCACATCAATGCAAGCTGTGGCAAGAAGGTTTGCTGTGTCTGTCAGCATAGTGTCCAGAGCATGGAGGCGCTACCTGGAGACATCAGGAGACGTGGAAGAGGCCGTAGGAGGGCAACAACCCAGCATCAGGACCGCTACCTCTGCCTTTGTGCAAGGAGGGACAGGAGGAGCACTGCCAGAGCCCTGCAAAATGACCTCCAGCGGGCCACAAATGTGCATATGGCTGCTCAAATGGTCAGAAACAGACTCCATGAGGGTGGTATGAGGGCCCGATGTCCACAGGTGGGGGTTGTGCTTACAGCCCAACACTGTGCAGGACGTTTGGCATTTGCCAGAGAACACCAAGATTGGCAAATTCTCCACTGGCGCCCTGTGCTCTTTACAGATGAAAGCAGGTTCACACTGAGCACATGTGACAGACGTGACAGGGTCTGGAGATGCTGTGGAGAACATTCTGCTGCCTGCAACATCCTCCAGCACGACCGGTTTGGCAGTGGGTCAGTAATGGTGTGGGGTGGCATTTCTTTGGGGGGCCGCGCAGCCCTCTATGTGCTCGCCAGAGGTAGCCTGACTGCCATTAGGTACCGAGATGAGATCCTCAGACCCCTTGTGAGACCATATGCTGGTGCGGTTGGCCTGGGTTCCTCCTAATGCACAACAATGCTAGACCTCATGTGGCTGGAGTGTGTCAGCAGTTCCTGCAAGACGAAGGCATTGATGCTATGGACTGGCCCGCCCGTTCCCCAGACCTGAATCCAACTGAGCACATCTGGGACATCATGTCTCGCTCCATCCACCAATGCCACGTTGCACCACAGACTGTCCAGGAGTTGGGGGATGCTTTAGTCCAAGTTAGGGAGGAGATCCCTTAGGAGACCATCTGCCACCTCATCAGAAGCATGCCCAGGCGTTGTAGGGAGGTCATACAAGTACGTGGAGGCCACACACACTACTGAGCCTCATTTTGACTTGTTTTAAGGATATTACATCAAAGTTGGATCAGCCTGTTGTGTTTTTTTACACTTTAATTTTGAGTGTAACTCCAAATCCAGATCTCCATGGGTTTCTAAATTTGATTTCCATTGATAATTTTTGTGTGATTTTGTTGTCAGCACATTCAACTATGTAATGAACAGAGTATTTAATAAGAATATTTCATTCATTCAGATCTAGGATGTTTTATTTTTGTGTTCCCTTTATTTTTTAGAGAGTGTATATATATTGTTTTTGCTAAGTTTTTAGAATTTTTCTTTTTACATTTTCAAGGGGAAGTACCAAGCAGAGTCTGAATGGTGAGATTTACATGATATAAAATAGATATTAGAAATTTGAATGTTATAAGTTTAGAATGCACAAATTTAATGTTTAATGAGATTTTATATGATAATAAGACTTAAAGGTGTTGCACTCCGATTGGCAATCATAGGGGGAATTTTGCTTTTTAAGAATGCTGGAAGAGAACATATGAAATTGTAAACAAGACAGATGAAAGTATAAGTATAATGAATAAAAAGATATAGAAATTTAGGTAAAAGAAATACAATTGAATAAGAAGAAAATGAGATAACCATAAAAGAAAATTAAGAGAAGTAAAGGGAGAAATAGTGAGAAGTTGGAAAAAGAGTAATAAGATATGAAGTTGAATACATAAGATGAATATGTATATGAAATTGTATCTCTGTGGAAATGTGATAACCCGGAACCATGCTGTACTCAAATAAGTTGTTTTATTTGTTTTGTTAAAACTCAATAAAACTTTATTAAAAAAAAAAATCTTGGCTGTGGGCAGAGTTAGCCTGTAATACTGCATTCTAACCACTATGCCGCTATGGCTGATATAACAGAAGAAAATATTTGTAACTCAGGGTGAAACTGTGAGTTCCTTGGTATTCTTGGCATTTGGTGGTATTCTTGCAGAGGTTTTATTACTCAACTAGTCAATATCTTCAGTGCTAGAAGGGAGTTGGGTTTGCTGTCCATTTATATACAGTGGTTTGTCCTGTCAGTGTTGGTGAGAGTGTTGTTTTCTTCTTGATTATTATCTAGAGTCACTAAGTCTTCCTAGAATAAAGGCTCAACTGATTACAAAAAACCCAACATCTCGGCAGACGTTAATTGCCACCCACCGCCAAGAAGAAAACATGGGTGTGTCCATGAAGACACCAGAAATTAAGCTCAACTTGAAGAAGATTCTACTTTTTTTTTTCCAAATAGGAAATATTTTGCTTGAAAGAATGAACTTGGGGATAGATTGTCATGGAGAAGATCTATCTATGTGGTCAAAAATGATTCGATGGCACATCAGTCAATCAATTTAGCTTGATACAGGGAAAAACTGCAGAACAGTATATGATGATAAACTGAAAATGAGTTGACTGTAGTATGGCTGCATGAATTGAAATATACTGCAGTTTGAAAATCATGGCACATAATAGAGAGTCAATTTCGTCTAGTGGTTAAGGCATCAGACTAGAAACTAGATGATTGTGAGTTCTAGTTCCTCCTTTGCAATGAAAGCTGGTTGAATGACTTTGGGCCAATCACCAGGAGATTGTGACTTCTAATCCTGGCTTGGTCATGAAAACCAGGTGCGTGGCTTTGGGCCAGTCACCAGGACTTTGTGAATTCTAGTCCCACCTTAGACATGAAAGTCAACTGGGTGACGTTAGGCCAGTCAGCAGGGGACGGTGATTTCTAGTCCCACTTTAGAAATGAAAGATGGCTGGGGGACTTTGGGCCAGTCACTTTCTTTCAGCCCAATGTACTTCACAAAGTTGCTCTGAGAAAACTAGGAGGAAGAAGGTATATTAGTTTGCCACCTTGAGTTTTTATAAAAATAATAAAGGTGGTATAAAAAGTAAACAAAGTAATAGTTCGACTTTATTCTGCCTTGGTCAGATTCCACCAAGTAGGATTCAGCCAAACTGAAACAGATTGAGAGAAAGATCATGAAGACGATCCAGGGACTAGAAATTAAGTTCCTAGGAAAAGTTAAAGGCAGTTTTGTTTTTTCCCCCAAACTTGGCAACTTTAAAATCAGGGGACTTCAATTCCTAGAATTCTCCAGCCAGAAGAGTTGAAAGGCATGGAATTTGAAGAATTACAGGGGAAAAAATTGAGAATTGTTCTCTAACCCCCTGGGAAGCTTAACATCAAGCAATGGATAGGCAGATTCAAGTTGGACCTTTGTTCTAAAGCCAGGAAAATGAGTCTTTTTACCAGTCCTAGCTGGCAGTGTTTTATAACACCACCATCACACCTTTAAATCCCTCAAAACCCAATTCGTTCAAAAGAAGTTGTGTTTTCCCAGGCAATCTGATCTGCAAATTAACCACCTCCTAAAATGTTCTATCGCCACACTCCATAAACTTTGCAAACTGCAGAATTCCCATTGATCTTTCATTGCCTTCCAATTTTATTGCTCCCCGCCCCTCCACTACCCCCCCACCATGGGAATTGCCACTGAGGTAAGAACTCCAGTTAATTGAATGGTACTGCAATGTCAGGTTTTTACACTATTTCTTTCAAATAGTTTCTCTCTCCCTTGAGAGCCATCAATAGTTAGACCAAGAACCATCTTCTTCCATGTGTCTTTTCTGCAAATACAAAAACAAAACAAAAAACCCAAACTTTATGATGTGGAAAGATGATAGATCTATCTATAAAAATGTTTGGATATCACATTTGCAGAGGGGAAAAGTAATGGGGCTTTGCGAAAACTGAGTTCATAGCAAACAGAGTTCCTGATTTGAATCCTCTGAGTGAATGGAGTAATAACTGTCGTTCTTATCAACTGAAAGTTAGGCATCATATTTGCAGATCCATGCGAGAAAGTAAAATACCTTCTTTCCCTTTTCTAATCTCCCCAGCGGAATTTATGTTGACTCATTCAACCCAAACAAAACTCCATGGATTATTTCAACTCAGATAAACATTCACACATTATGCCAATTTTTGAAAGGTTTGCAGAAGAAATTGTAACTGAATTTCTTATACAAAATAACAGAGTTGGAAGGGAACTCGGAGGTCTTCTAGTCCAATCCACTGGTCAGGCAGGAAACACTATACCATTTCAGACAAATGATTGTCCAATCTCTTCCTTAAAATTTCCAGTGTTGGAGCATCCACAACTTCTAAAGGCAAGGCATCCCACTGGTTAATTGTTCTCACTGTTAGGAAAGTTCTCCTTAATTCTAGGTTGCTTCTGCCCTTGATTAGTTTCCATCCATTGCTTCTTTTTCTGCCTTGAGGTGCTTTTGGAGAATAGGTTGACCCACCCCCCTTCTTTGTGACAGCCCCTCAAATATTGGAACATTACTATTATATCACCCCAGTCCTTTTTTTCATTAAACTAGATGTACTCCATTCCAGCAACCATTCGTCATATGTTTTAGCCTCCAGTTTCCCCACCATCTTTGTTGCTCTTCTCTGCACTCTTTCTAAAATCTCAACATCTTTTTTTACATCGTGGTGACCAAAACGGTGTTCTACAGAGAAGCACCGATCCCCATAAAACCTGTTCCTTGAACATCTTCCAAGAAGCAAAAATCATGTTCATGTGGTCATGGAAGCCATGGAGTTCACTGTCCAAATAGGAATGCATAAATGAAGAACAGAAGTTTACCCATCACTCTGCAGACAATCACAATAAATTTCTTTTAAAAATCCTTTGAAATTTTTGAAAAATAAAAGAAGTCCACGCACCAAAGATCAGCTTTTACCTGAAAAGGCATTAAAGGGCCAGTTCCCTTTTCCTTCCATGTATTTTTGTGAAACTACATTTTCAGTGCTCACTTCAACTGGGGCCAAATATCAAAAAGATGAATATTACGTTGATTTCTTTCAACAAATCTCACCAAGGAAATGTGCCATGCAAGCTTATATATCCCATTAATATTTCTAAGTGATGCATGAAATGTTTAGGTTATGATTAAAATCTGGTCTTTCAATATTTATTTTCTTTCTTTTAAAAACAGTCACACGGGTGATACACAGTGAGCTCACTAAAAGCCACAGACTGAACGCCTGCAAAGTTGTACTCGCTGAAAAAAAGAGATCTGGAATGTATGAATAATGGTTGTGCAAGAATACGGTATATCCAAACACAAGATGTTCCAAAATGTTCCAAGCCAAGATATGAATGTATTTTGGAACATACCATTCTTGTACTCCTAGTATCATAGCACAGTCATAATCCCAGAAACCTTGACAACTAACTATATTACAGGTAATCCTTGAAGTTATAACCACAATTGAGCCCAAATTTTTATTACTGGGACATTTATTAAGTGAATTTTGTCCCACTTTACTGCCTTTCTTGCCACAGTTGTTAAGTGAATCACTGCTGTTGTTAAGCTAGTCATGCGATTGTTAAGTGAATCTGGCTTCCCCATATACTCTGCTTGTCAGAAGGTTGCAAAAGGTGATTGCATGACTTGGAGACACTGCAATCGTCATAAATGTGAGTTGGCGTTGTGGTTAGGCGGCAGCAGGTGCGGATGGCTGAGGGGAGCGAGGACTCAGATGAGGGGCCAGACCATTAGGGAGTGGACTGCTGCCTTCAGAGATTGTGGGGCTGGCAGCCGTGATGAGGAGGTTCCCGAGGAGCCTGTGCCAAGTGCGCGTGCACACAGGATTGCTCGGAGGAAAGAGCAGCTACAACAGCATGGGCGACTCGGGAGTAATGCTGCAAGGTAATGGACCCTCCTTCAAGAAGATAAAAGCCAGCCGTGAAACGAACGTACTTTGCAGAAGGCAAAGACATTTTGAAACACCAGCCTCGTGGACATTCCAGTATCCTGAGTTTGTATTTGAAGATTCTTGTATTGCAAATTATTTATTGTCTGTTATCTTTTGGCAAGTCTTGCACAGTTTGGCAAGGCTTGTGCTTATCACAGCTAATTATTTTGCAAAAGCATTACAAGGTTTCTGTTCCCTTTGGATTGTGTTTGACTTGTTGGAAAAGGGTGTGGGTCAGAACAGTTGGTTGCCTAGCACCTGAATTTTGATCACGTGACTGTGGAGATACTGCAATGGTCGTATGTGTGAAAAATGGCCATAAGTCACTTTTTTCAGTGGTGGCGTTGTAAATTCAAATGGTCATTAAATTAACTGTTGTAGGCTGAGGACTACCTGTAGTAATGAGCAATCACTTAAAAACTGATGAACGATGCTAAGGGCACCAACAATTCATTTGAGGCAATCCAGTACTGCTAAAAAAAAAAAAAAAATAACTGGAGGGAAGAGAAGTTTGAAGTTCCATCACTTCAGATATCTCTTTAAATAACAGCTACACACCCTTTTTGCTGCTTCGCTACCGACAAGGAAAAAAAATTAGACTAGACTCTTCCAGCTATATTCTATTCTAAATAAGAAAGTTTCCTTGACACGTATGGACCTAATGGAGTGATTGAGTGAATGGGAATTGCTCAAATAAAGCTCTGAAAAATCTGCTAGTAGTCTGAAATCCAGGCTTACAGAGGAAAAATAAATAGTATGTAAATCAGATAGGGATACGGTATCTCACTCAGATCTTTCCCAACACAGCTCAGCACCCTGGCCAGCTCCCTGCCACTCAGAGAGATGGTATCTCAATGCAGAACTGAGGGTATCTGAAGTTTTAAGCAGACCAAAGCTACATTGTCGTTTACTTCTTATCAATATGTGGAAGAAAGGTAGAAAGACCATATAATCAAGTCCAGAAGACCTGACCCTGGTTCATACATAAGGCCGCTCAAGGAAGGGACTTGTAAAGAGCATAGAAAGAGAGGAGTTGCTTCAGCAGTAATTAGCTTCCTATTTACATATAAGAACACTAGGCCAATCAAGAACCAGAATAACAAGGGGTTGGAATGGGCCTTGGAGATCTTCTAGTCCAACCCCCTGTTCAAGCAGGAAACCCTATACCAGTGATGGTGAATCTTTTTGGCACCGAGTGCCCAAACCAGAAGGTGCGTGCATACATGCATGTGTGTTGGAGCACCAGAAATCCGAAGACTAGCTGGCCGGTGCACGTATGCCTCTTTTTTGCCATCTATGGCTGTTTTTCAGGTTGTTTTCAAGCCATTTCCCGACCAAAAATAGCCTGGAAAAGCCTGGAAAATGGCCTGAAAATGGCCCCAAAATGGCCTGAAAACAGCTCAAAAATGGCCCAGAAAATGGCCCGAAAGACTGCCTGAAAGCGCCCCCCCAAAAGCCCCCCAAATAGCCTGTTTTGGGGGCATTTTTCAGGCTGTTTTGTGGTGCCCCAGAAACCAGAAAAGCAGCTGGCGATGGCGCACCTGCTCACAGAGAGGGCTCTGCATGTCATCTCTGGCATATGTGCCACAGGTTTGCCATCACTGCCCTATACCGCTTCAGACAAATGGTTTGTCCAATCTCTTCTTGAAAACGTCCAGTGTTGGAGCATTCATAACATCTGGAGGCAAGTTGTTCCACTGATTAATTGTTCTAACTGTCCGGAAATTTCTCCTTAGTTCTAGGCTGGTTCTCACTGGAGAGTAACCAGCTCGGCTACAGACCAATCAGAAATCAGGACATTGGCTATAAAAACAGGGCAATCCCTGCTCAGTTGCCTGTAATCTGCATAGCAGTTTGGTCTGGTGGTCAAGGTATGAGTTTAGAAACCAGGAAACTAAGTTCTAGTCCCACCTTAGGCATGAAAGCCAGCTAGCTGACTATGGGCTAGTAGCTTTCTTTCAGCCCCACCCACATTACAGGATTGTTGTTGTGGAGAAAGTAGGAGGAGGAAGTATTGGGTATGTTTGCCACCTTAAGTTATTTCTAAAAATAATAAAGGGGTGGGGGCGGATAAAAATAAATGCCTAATAAATAGCAGGCCATTTTGCCTCTGTAGATGCCAGCCACAGTTGCTGATGTAAGGTCAGGGAAGTTGTTGTTTAGACCATCGTCACTAAATCCTGAAGCCCAACACCGCCCAATTTATGGGAAAAGTTGCTGCTCTGTTCCTAATTAGCATTAGGGCCATAATCCACAGCACATTTTCTTCTCATGAGTATGCTGCATCGATAGTAGATGGGCATTGTGATTTGAATTTTGCATTTACTTTGACCTGATGTTTTAAGCCAGGATAAAGAGCTGTGGTGGCACATGTTTTAAGCCAGGATAAAGAGCTGTGGTGGCACATTGGTTATAATGCAATATTGCAAGCTGACTCTGCCCATAGCCAGGAGTTCAATCCTAACCGGCTCAAGGTTGACTCAGCCTTCCATCCTTCTGAGTTTGGTAAAATGAGGACCCAGATTGTTGGAGGCAATGCTCTGACTCTGTAAAACCCTTAAAGAGGGTTGTAAAGCGGTGTATAAGTCTAAGTTTTATTGCAGGTTAACTCTGCTGACTGTCAGGAGTTCGATCTTGACCAGCTCAAGGTGGACTCAGCTTTCCCTCCTTCCAAGGTCAGTAAAATGAGGAGCCAGGTTGTTGGGGGCAATATGCTTATTCTGCTAACTGCTTAGAGAGGGCTGTAAAGCACTGTGAAGTGGTATATAAGTCTAAGTACTCTTGCTCTTCTTCTCTAGAGCAGCACGATGAGACTAATCACAGAACGCTGGTTCATCCACTGTTGCCACCATCTTGAATGAGCTATTCCTCAAACGGTGGTGTTAGGAGTGCTGTCAGTGCTTTCTAATGTCACTTGATCCCTCCCTCAGCACACAAAGATGCACACAAAGGACAGAATCTTGCTGACTCAGGATATGTATGTCCCCTGCCTAGCAGGAAGCAGGAAGGTCAAGACAAGGACTGCACTTTAGATGACATCGTTTCATAGCAAAGACGCATGTGTGTACAGAAAAAGAAAGGTAATTGATCTGGCTCCCAAAAGATATAAAGAAAGAGAAATCTAAGTCAAGAGTCTCGTGTTTCAGCTTCCTCCTTGGAAATAATGAAAGCACTTTTCCCCAATGGAATAGCAGAGGGAGGGAGGGAGGGAGGGAGGGAGGGAGTGGCACCAAAAACTCAAATTTGGAACAAAACTGTTTTTTCAAGATGACGTACAATATAACGATATTTGTAGATATCTATATACTGTAGAAAACCTTCAGTACTCTTTCAGAATCAGTTTTGTACTGCTTTGATTTTTCTGCATTTGTCCCTCTCTCCATCTTACAATGAGTTAGGAAAACATCATTTCATTGCAGACAATCAAGAACTCTAAGCCTTTCTCCCTGGAGTATCTAGTGAGGTTCTGGCTAATATTTCTTCCCTCGAGATTAAACAAAACCCACCCCATCGTTTAAAAAACCTCCCTGCCTCTCTTGAGAATATTATGAGAGATGCCTGCTTCAATAGCCCATGTTAGAAGAGTTAAAAATGGAATCTTTTGGATTGCAACAGGCTGAATAAAAACCTTGTCCTTCTGCTGGGAAGTCCATCAGAAAATGAGAAGCAAATTTAGTTCTGCCTTTCACATGGCAATTGGTCATCCTCTAAACCCGGGCTGCAAATGTACCATCTGCGCACTAGAAACACACATTCTTCCTATATTTTAATTTTTTACATCAAAAACATTTTTTTCTACTTGTGTCCAATGTGTTTGCTAGGCTTACCTTTATTGAAGGCAAATGCATCTACTCCAGTTGACTGGTACCCCCCTAGCTCCTGGTTTATTTATTTTATTTAGGGGATTTATGTGGCCACCTATTCACGGGGCAGTCACTGCCCTACACACTTTTTTTTTTTAAAGTTCACAGATAGAAAAGTGCAGCTGAGAAATTGTCCTTCCTTCCTTCCTTCCTTCCTTCCTTCCTTCCTTCCTTCCTTCCTTCCTTCCTTCCTTCCTTCCTTCCTTCCTTCCTTCCTTCCTTCCTTCCTTCCTCCTCCCTTTCCTTTCCCCTTTCATATTCACTAATGCGGCAGGAGAGCAGAGAAATAACCCACTTCTTTTTCATTTTATTTTTTTAAACATACAAAATTTATTAGACTTGCCAGTTTGCCTTCTAAATGAAGAATTGAAAAACACTTTTAAGAAATCCAATCCTTAAATTGGGTGCCCATGAAATTGAGACTTGTTTTCCTAACATAGGAGGGAGGGGTAAAAAAAAAGGAGAGGAATCCAGCAGCCAGGGGACCTGTCAAACATAGTCTGAACAGACTGTCAGGTCATCATTATGGAGGATGTAGTACATGAAGGGGTTGAAATCTGGGGAAGAGGATTTTGC
The DNA here is from genome assembly GCF_049901735.1 of Notechis scutatus. Taxonomy (NCBI): domain Eukaryota; kingdom Metazoa; phylum Chordata; class Lepidosauria; order Squamata; family Elapidae; genus Notechis; species Notechis scutatus. Next base: position 12,582,649 of record NC_142009.1, on the reverse strand, counting down.
ATAGGCAAACAGCTAAGCCCGCCAGAGGACTATTGCAAAGGCGTGAGTTGAATTTGATGATGCCCAGCATGACCAAAGCAGAGAGTTTCATCTTTAGTCAACAATAATCAACTACTCAGCTCATTTAAACAATTTTTATTGATTAAATTTCTATACTGTCTATCTCATCTAAGTGACTCTGGGAGGTTTACAACAATGCTAGCTTGGGCTTTGGGTAACCCTTGATCCTTTCTTACTTCAAGGTGAAATATTCAGTTCATAGTCTCTCTGCCTCCAGTTTAGCAATTGCCAGCCAGCCTGAATCAAGCAAAAAAAAGGGGGGAGAAAAAAGCTAGTCAGTGGATCCCCACAGCAAAAACCTAGATGACCATTAGATGGCAATAAAAAGTTAGCATCCTGTATCTCTTCCCTGCCCTCTAGTGGCCATCTGGGGGAGTTGCATCAGAAATATAGAAAACAACTAGCATTCCTCTACTTAAATAATTGCGGGAGAGCAGATCCCCCCCATTCAGAAGAGGCCAATGAAGGTTGTTAAAAATCTCGAGCTATGGGAAAACTTCTGAATTTTTCTCTGCAACATTTGGCTTCCCTACTGTTTGCATCCTGTAATTCTACAAGCGGGGAGGTTTGAAGGCAATTCAGTAGTGCAGAATGGAAGAAAGGAGAGGGGGGGGTGCCTGGGAGAAGCTGGACTGACAAAAAAAGCAGCTACAGCTGCAAGAAACAAGAGCATCCTGCCACAAGGGGTGTCATGCAGTGACGTCCCTTACAGTGTCGATTCAGCCTGGGACTGAATTAGCCAATTGACAGACTTGAGTGTGCGCATTAATTTGATAGATCTGTCCCAGGCATCCCTGCCTGAATATTCTTATCAAGTTCCTGCTTGACTCAGTTCGAGTCTCTTTGCCTCTTTCAAGGAAGAATCACCAGTTCTTTATCTATATGCAAATGCGCTCCCAGCTTTCTGATGAGAGCATCATTATGCAGCCATTTATTCCAGAAGCAGCAGCACAATTAGCAGATTCCACTCCCCTCGCCTGCCCAATTTCTTATCTATTGAGTTTTCCTTAGGAAGTTATGTGGCACTCAGTGAAAAGCTGTTTAAGTCAAGGAGGAGGGAAGTCCTCTCCCTAGAACGTGGCATGCAGGCAGATTATTATGCGTTTGGCATAGAAGTCGGAATAATAAGACTTGGAAGGAACCTTGGAGGTCTTCTAGTCCAGTGGCCCCCAACCTTTTTTGTGCCACAGCCCGGTACTGGCATCACAAAATGATCCGCGGCCCGGTACTGGCATCAGCACGCATGACAAGGCAAGGCGAGCCGAGCGACCGGCCAGCCAGCCATCCCCCGCTTCTCCCCGCCACCTTCAACTCCTCCTTTGCACCTTTTTTGTGCTTTCTTAATCTCCGCCATCGGGACGGCTCTTCGTTCGAAGCCGCCGCCCCCCCTCGATGAAACTAAGGCGCGAGGATTCCTTCAGGACCCAAACGCCGCTTTCCAACCGGAAAAGCTCACCCGGAAGCACTTTCTCGTCGAAACAAGATGGCGGCGCCCAGCAAACCGGCGGCCCGGTAGAAAATGATCCATGGACCGGTACCGGTCCGGGGCCCGGAGGTTGGGGACCCCTGTTCTAGTCCATCCCCCTGCTCAGGCAGGAAACCCTATATCCATGATGGCGAACCTATAGCATGAGTGCCCGAAGTGGCACACGGAGCCATGTCGGCTGACATGCGCAGTGTCAGCCGTTGCTCTTCTGGGTTTCTGGCACAACGATTGCGCACAACGATTACCTGTTTTTTGCATGCGCAGCAGGGCCAGGAACCAGAAGACCTGTTTTTCCACTATCCATTGTGCACATGCGTGCCAGCCAGCTGATCATTGTGCACATATGTGCGCCAGTAACCAGAACACAAACTGTCCAGTGCGCATGCACAAGCCAGAAACCAGAAGCTCATTTCCCAGCATGTGCATGCCTACTTGGCAGCTTCCCTTCTGGGTCACATCCCCAATGAGCATGCGTGCGTGTGTGCACATCCTTTTCGGCACTCAGTGTCAAAAAGTTTCACCATCACTGCCCTATATCATTTCAGACAAATGACTGTCCAATCTCTTCTTTAAAATCTCAAGTATTGGAAAACACCCACAACTTCTGGTGGCAAGCTGTTCCACTGATTAACTGTTCTCACTGTCAGGACATTTCTCCTTAGTCCTAGGTTGCTTCTCTCCTTGATTGTTTCTTTTCCTGCCTTTAGATGCTGTAGAGCAGGGGTCCCCAACCACCGGGCGCGGACCGGTACCGGTCCGTGGAGCACTCTGTACCGGGCCGCAAAGAAAAAAAAATTAAAAAAATGGCGGCTTTCTTCGCCTTTGGTGAATGCTGCTGGGATCAGGGATCAAGGACACAAATGAAAGAAGGGGAGGGAGAAGCAACCAAAGCCTGTCCTGCTCTCCGGCTCAGCGGCTTCAGTTTCCTCCCGCCTCGTTCCTCTCTCAGTCGCTCTCTCGCTCCTCCACCAGCCCAGGAAGAAACTGCTTCAAAGAAGCCGGGGTGGGGTGGGGTGGTGGCTTCCTGTCGCCGCAGCTCCTCCAGCGCTGTTCACCCCCACCCGCCTGCCGCAGCTTTCAATCCAGTGCTCGTTCTGCCTGCCTGCCTGCCTGCCTTCGCTTCTGGTTGATTCGGAGAAGCTTCGGCTGATAAAAAGAGGCGAATAGTTATTATTCTCAGCTGAAGCTGCTCCCAAACAACCAGAAACCAAGGCAGGCAGGCAGGCAGGCAGAACGGAGCACTGGATTGAACCGCGGGCGGGTGGGCGGGTGGGGGTGAACGAGCGCTCGGAGGAGGTGCGGCGACAGGAAAAGCCACCACCCCCGGCTTCTTTGAAGCAGTCTCTTCCTGGGCTAGATGTTAGAGGTCCATCGTAGCTCTGAATGATCCCTAAACAAGGACTACAGGAGCTTCCTAGGGAAAACACACTGACTAAATGCTCCTCATTCAATTCCTGTTTTCACCAAACAGAGATAAGAGAAACATCTGCATGAAATTTTGTAGCTACACAGCTGGGCAAGACCTAGAACTAGAGAGACTGCAGTCAGGTGTCTTTAATGCTAGTTGTAGGGTAAACATAAAGTTTTGGGAATGGAAAATAGAATCTCCCCCCGCCCCCGCCGGTCCTTGAAAAAGTGTTTCTGCTTGAAACTGGTCCCTGGTACAACAAAAGGTTGGGGACCACTGCTGTAGAGAATAGGTTGACCCCTCTCCTTTGTGGCAGCCCCTTAAATACTGGAACACTGCTATCATGTTACCCCTAATCCTTCTTTTCACTAGATTAGACAGACCCAATTCCTGCAACACATTCTTCATATGTTTTAACTTCCAGCCCCCTAATCGTCTCTGTTGCTCTTTTCAAGGCTTTTTTGCCCATTTGTTAAGGCTGATGTTAGAAGTGACAGATCCCACCTCCCAATTATATTCTGCTTCTCCTATTCTTCTCATGGGCCTCTGGAGGAATGTGTGTAATGATTTGTCCCCAGTCCAATAAAAATACAGGAGATGGTTATACCCAACCACTGTAAGCAACTTTTTTAAGCATTGAAAAGTCATACTAGCTCTCCAGTGCACAGAAGGACTATAAGATTCTACTCTGATGTTTCTCAACCTTGCAATGTTTAAATATGTGGATTTCAATTCCCAGAATCCCCCAACCAGTCATGCTGGCTGGGGAATTCTGGGAGTTGAAGTCCACCTGTCTCGACGTTGCCAAGGTTGAGAAATGCTACTTTATTGCATGACTGCAAGGAATTATCACGTTTTTGCTTCTACAGGGAGTAACCACATACTTAATCAAAACTAAGCTTGATAAAACAAATCTATTTCAAAGCACATTGTAATACACCACCTGTCTGTTTCAAGGAACCATTTTTAAGATGAACTATAAGATGTCCCTAATTCCTTCTAAAATCCAGCAGTAACATCAAAAAAATCGGTCAAGATGGATCGTGGTTGGTCAGTTTTCTATTTATATGCTTGACTATCCATCCAAAAAACTCCGAATGACAAACAAATAAAACCAAGGCATTCTATTAAACCAAATAAAACCACTTTGAGACTCAGTAAAATCAAGAAACTATCCGTCCCATACACACATGCTTGAATCCCAGTGGTAGGATTCAAATATTTTTACTACTGGTTTGTGGGTGTGGCTTGGTGGGCGTGGAGGGGAAGGTTAATGCAAAATCTCCATTCCCTCCCCACTCCTGGGAGAAGGTTACTACAAAATCCCATTCCTTCCCCATCCCACTAACCTGCTTTCCAGCTCTGTTCTCCTGCGCAGGGCAACAAAAGAAGATCCAGCCAATCAGCTGGGACTCGGGAGGCAGAGAATAAATGGGGGCGGGGCCAGTCAGAGGTGGGATTTGCCGGTTCTCCGAACTACTCAAAATTTCCGCTACCGGTTCTCCAGAACTGGTCAGAACCTGCTGAATACCCACCTCTACTGAATCTCCATAACTAGAACCAGTTTGATCTAGTGCTGAAGGCAGCAGGCTAGAAAATGAGAGACTGTGAATTCAAGTGCCACCATTAAGCCATGAAACCCAGCTGAGTGACCTTGGGCCAATCATTCTTTCTCGGCCCAACCCATCTAGGGCTGTTGTGGGGAAAACAGGAGGTGGAAAGTGTGTTGGATATATTTTCTACCTTGGGTTGATTGTAAAAATAAAAAAGGTAGAATGTAAACAAACAAATAAATAACAAATGTCCCAGCCCTGGTGCCTGGGGGAAGAGACAGGTCTTCACCGCCTTCTGGAAGGACAACAGGAGTGGAGGTGTCCATATTTTTCAGTATTCCATATCTGGAATACTCTACCTGATTCTGTGGTTTTTTTTCCCCAAACCCCAAAAACTTTAACCTTAGACTGTCTACTATTGACCTCACCCTTTTCCTAAGAGGTCTGTAGGGGGCGTGCATAAGCGCACCAACGTGCCTACCGTCCCTGTCCTATTGTTTCTTTTTATTTTTTTTATTTTTTTATTTTTCTTATATGTATCCATGTATTCATAACTATGTTTATACTTATACCTATTATCTTGTGAGCAATTGACAAATACACACACACACACACACACACACACACACGTGTGTGTATATGGCATTCAGCTTTGTTCGGGTATTTTCCCACGTCATTGTAGTTGTGCTTTTAAAGTTGTAGCAACGTTTTGGCAGAATCTCATCTGCCATCATCAGGCTTCTGTATTGTGTCCGTCTATATATATTTATTTTGGAGGGAGGCTGTTCCACAAGACAAGAACCATGGTAGAAAAAGCATACTGTCTGGTACCCACCAGGTGGCATCGCTCACCAACCACTCCCTCTTGGCTGGATCTGGTGGGATGGCTGGACATTAGCAGAAAAAGGCAGTTTTGCAAGTAAGCTGGTCCAGTACTCCGTAAGGCTTAAAGGGCTCTTGAACCCCAGCATTCTTCTCCCTCCTTTCCTTCCTTCCTTCCTTCCTTCCTTCCTTCCTTCCTTCCTTCCTTCCTTCCTTCCTTCCTTCCTTTTGTTGGAAGTTAAAACCCACCCCTCTCCTAGAAAAATGAAATATTTTAGGATATACTAAAAAGGCAGAATATTTTCCCTAAAAGAGAAGTAGAAACTCAGAGAGGCAGAAACTCAGCCCTCCCACCTTTGTTAATGGGCCATTAAGGCCTGGGGCAGTCTATTCTACATAACAAAGATCTACCTCCTTCAGGCAGATCCTTTTAATTGTCCTTCATTGTATCACCCACCAAGTTTCAACCGAACTTAACACACAGACAACCTACAAAGCTGGCTATGACCTCTGACAGCAACCAATCGGGATACTCTTCCTGTGCCCCAGGAAGCTCAAATCCAGAGAGGGCATAAAACCCAGGGACTCTCAGCATCTCTTCCCATTTTTCTTTGCCCAGGATCTCCAAGGCATGTGATCCTGTTCATCAATAAACCTTCTTTACAAGCAACTTCCATGAATCCAGTGTCTTTTTCCCCACTTGGAACTGAACCCAGAAGGATATTTCTTCCAATCCATCCTTCCTTCCTTCCTTCCTTCCTTCCTTCCTTCCTTTCTTTCTTTCTTTCTTTCTTTCTTTCTTTCTTTCTTTCTTTCTTTCTTTCTTTCTTTCTTTCTTTCTTTCTTTCTTTCTCTCTTTCTTTCTCTCTCTCTCTCTCTCTCTCTCTCTCTCTCTCCTTCCTTCCTTCCTTCCTTCCTTCCTTCCTTCCTTCCTTCCTTCCTTCCTTCCTTCCTTTCTTCCCATTTCTGAAATCCAACCTCAGCTTCCGCAAGCACAAGAACTCCAAAAGAATGTCTGGGATTTCCATGCGGGTTTTTTTTTTAATGCTTAAAAGGGAAAATTACTTCTCTTTATTCACCAAAGCCAGCGTGGTTCAGGTTTGTTGCTCATTAACCCACCAGGTTTGTATTAACTGCAGCAGCAGGTTCTCCATTAACCGCACAGCAGCTCCGGCTGTACCCAAATAGGTTTTGCTAGCTAGAGGATAAACTGAGTGTGGCAAGACACAAAACATTCTGCTTAAATATAGAGGGAGAAAGGAGGGCTGTTCAGCTACAAAGGACAAGCGTTCCTTTGGCATTCAGTCCCTGGCCTTCAGAAGCAAGCGGCAGGACACAGAAGGCGGCAACTAAAGTGTTCGTATTTTTTTTCCTATAGGCAATCCTCGACTTACAACTGGCCTGTTAGCGACTGTTTAAAGTTATGCCAGATCCCAGATTTTAAGGTAGTTATGACCCAGATTTGATGTTCCCATTGTACGTGTTGCAAGAAATATCCTTCTGGGTTCAGTTCCATGTGGGGAAAAAGACACTGGAAACACGGAGGCTGCTTGGAAAGATGGTTTAATGGTGGACAGGATCACATGGCTTGGAACTCCAAAGTGAAAGGGACGATCACATGTTTCAAGATGTTGGGTGAAGGAAAAGAAGGGCCGAGATGCTGAAAGTCCTTTAGTTATACACCCTCTGTTAGGCCCCACCTTAGTGTTTCCTGTTCCTGTGTAAGAAATGTATCCCATTGGCTGCCAGACTCCCAGGGGCAGGGCTCTGAGCTGGACCACATGGCTTCACCTGAGTGCTGCCTGATGCAATTTTCCCAGGCCATGTGGTGAGATGGATGGAGGCCTTTGTTATGTAGAATGCTCTGGTCTTAATGGCCCACCCATTAACAAAGTTGGGATGGGTAAGCTTCTGCCTCTCTGAGTTGAGTTTTGCTTCTGAGTTTCTACTTCTCTTTTTAAGGGAAATATTCTGCCTTTTTAATATTTCTTAGGATATTTCATTTTTCTAGAAGAGGGGTGGGTGCTAACTTCCTATATAGGAAGCCCCCAACTTCCCTACATTAAAATATTTTTTATTCTTAATATTAAAAAGAGGCAGGATAGAATATTTCCCCCAAAGGAGAAATGGAGAAAAATCTTAACAAAAGTAGAAAACAGCCTCAGTCTTCCTGCCATAGGTAAACAGCCTCAAGCAGCTTGAAGAGGCTGGTCTCTTGGAATGGTGATTTTATACCCATTCAGAAAGACTGGGCCAATCTATTCATAAGCAAACAGACTCCAAATAAGCAACACCATTAGGCAAGCCAAAACTGACAAGATTAGCTCAGAAAACCACCGAGGATTTGCATTTCTCCTTTTGCCTGTAGAGCCAGACATGACCCCTACATGACCCTGCAGGAATCTGGCAACACCAGCCATTAAAATATTAAAGGACACATCCTTACACAGGAACAGACATCTCAATCACAAAGCCCCTAGAATGTATAAAAGACCACCTATCCCAACCCCATTTTGTCAGCTACCCAGAAACATGCTGTTGTCATGAAGTTTCTGGCATCCAAATAAACTGAGACCTTTTTTCCTTCAGCCAGCCTCCATTTTATTTCCAGCATCTTTTTCCTGGCTTGGAACCGGTCCAGATTTTTCTTCCAACACCATGTCCCTCAGTCATGTGATTGCATTTTGGGAGATGAGCAAGCAGTTCACATTTTCAGCCATTTGCAGCTTCCCACAGCCATATGACCATGATTTACAACATTTTTTTTTGCCAGAAACCATTGTTTATTTCTGGTTTCCTGCAAAAAATGGCCATTGTGGACAATGAGTTCACTTAACGACTGCCAGGTTTCTTTAATGACCATCGAAAAAAACCACAAAATCAGGCATAGTCTATTGATGACCGGAATGACTTTCGACCATAATTCTGGGCTCAGTTATGGTTGAAATTTGAGGGTTACCTGTAATTTTATAATAAATAAATATTATTAAGATGACGATGATGAAAAAGGAGAAAAAGAAACAGTAGCGGCAAACAAACCACAGCCACATTCTTTTAAGGCTGATAGATAGGATAGGATGGAATGGGATGGGACAGGATAGCAATAGCACTTAGACTTATATACCCCTTCACAGTGCTTTACTTTACAGAATCAGCCTATTGCTCCCAACAATCTGGGTCCTCATTTTACCCACCTCAGAAGGATGGAAGGCTGAGTCAATCTGGTGAGATTTGAACTGCCGAATTGCAGTCAGTCAGCAGAAGTAGCCTGCAGTACTGCATTCTAACCACTGCGCCACCGTGGCTCATTAGGTCTTCCCTAGTGCTGCCCAATTGCAAGGAGATTAGAGCTGTCTTTAGTGAAGATATGACCAAGCCATGAAGGGCAGGCATAGGCAGGAGAGTGAAGACTGAAAGAAACTCAAAACAGCCCTGCCTTGATTTTATTCCATATCAGATAGTCAAAGAGAAACTAGGACAGGTTTCGAGATTCTCTAATTGTACCCTTCATCAATCAAGTAGCATTCCTAGAATGGAGTCCATGTAATGTTTCTTGATCTGACCAACCTCAAAGGCATGATGATAGTATAATCTCCCAGCAGCCCTTGACTTCATGGAAGACTAATCTTTCCTGATCTCATCTGATCTGAATTTCTTTGCCGATGAGTAGGACTGGCAGAGTTCCCAGGAATTGGAGTCCACACCTCTTAGAGTTGCTAAGATTAAAAAATACCACCCTGTGCTGCTTCTTCCTCATTTTTTGAATCTTTCTTCTTTTTTTTTTTCTCAGCTCTCTTCATATTTTTTTTTTCAGGTTTATCTTTTATTCCGGTAAAAATCTTTAATAAATATTATAAATAAGAGTGCTTATAAACAAGTGCCACTGGCTTTTCTCTCAACAATAAATCATCATGACCAGTGGTAGGATTCAAATTGTTTTACTACCGAACCGGTAGGCACAGCTTGGGCGCAGCTTGGTGGACGTGACCCCGAAACAATGCAACCATCATAATTATGAGCCAGTTGCCAAGCATCTGAATTTTGATTGTGTGACCTTGGAGATGCTGCAATTACTATAAGTGTGAAAAACAGTGGTGGGATTCAAATTTTTTTTTACTATTGGTTCTGTGGGTGTGGCTTGGTGGGCGTGGCAGGGGGAAGGTTACTACAAAATCCCCATTCCCTCCCCACCCCACTAACCTGCTTTCCAGCTCTGTTCTCCTGTGCAGGGCAACAAAAGAAGATCCAGCCAATCAGCTGGGACTCGGGGGCAGAGAATAAATGGGGGCGGGGCCAGTCAGAGGTAATATTTGCCGGTTCTTCAAACTACTCAAAATTTCTGCTACCGGTTCTCCAGAACTGGTCAGAACCTGCTGAATTCACCACCTCTGATCATGACCTGCCTTTAGTACTGCAAATATAGGTAGTCCTTGACTTACAACAGTTCATTTAATGACCGTTCAGTTACAGTGGCACTGAACAAAGTGACTTTCAATCGTTTTTGCACACTTACGAGTGTTGCGCCATCTCCCTGGTCACACGATGAAAATTCAGATGCTTGGCAATTGATTCATGTTTATGACACTTTGAGTCTCCTGGGCTCATGTGATCATCTTTTGTGACCTTCTGACAAGCAAAGTCAATGAGGAAGACAGATTTACTTAACAACCGTGTTACTAACTTAACAATTGCAATGATTGCAGTTGAGAGATAAAGAAGCTTCTTGCATGAGAAGCAAAACATCTTCAAAGAGAAACCAGAAAGTCCAGTTGCCTCTGTTGGAAGAAATATCCTTCTGGGTTCAGTTCCAAGTGGGGAAGAAAGACACTGGAAATATGGTGGCTGCTTGGAAAGATGGTTTAATGGTGGACAGGAACACATGCCTTGGGTGAAGAAAAAAAGGGCAGAGATGCTGAGAGTCCGCTGGTTTTACACTCTCTGTTGGGATTTGAATTTGAGCTTGTATTCTGATTGGTTGTCAGACTCCCATGGGACCATGCAGGGGCAACTCTGTAGGCTGTCCTGAGTCCCAGGCTTGGTTGCTGGATGATGATGTAATGAAAGGGCTTTGGGCAATTCCTATTATAGCACTACCTGGAGTAGATCTTTGTTATGTAAAATAGACTGGCCCAGACCAGAGTAATGGTCCATTAGCAAAGGTGGAGCTGAGTTTCCGCCTCTGAGTTTCTACTTTTCTTTTTAGGGGAAATATTCTTGTATTTTTGTATATCCTAAAATATTTCATTTTCATAGGAGAGGGAAGGGTTTTAACTTCCAACACCTCTTCAAAAAGTACCTTTGGGACAACCATGACCTGGATGACTGAGAATCTCCATAGACAACTGCAGTGATTCACTTAACAACTGTGGCCAGGAAGGTCGTAAAATGGGGCAAAATTAATTAAACAAATGTCTCACTTGGCAACAAAAACTTGAGGCTCAATTGTGGTCGTAAGTCGAGGATTCATTCTGTATGGAAGATGAACTTCACTTTAATCCACTAGAGGGCGCACTGTCGCTGCCTTACTTACATCTTACTTACATCTTCGCTGGTTGCTGGCAATATAGAGATAGAAAAAGACAATTTTCGGTTATAATAACTTTATTTGATTCCCCCGAAAAGACAAAGAAATTACACAGCAGATAAAAAATTGAATGTGAGAATTTTGCTTTTAATCTGACTGAGCAACAGGTTTAATATTGTTAACTATTCTTGTCCTCTTTTTCTTTCCAATTAATGTTTCCCAACCTCAGGCATTTAAAGATTTGTGGATTTTAATGGAGTATTCTGGGAATTGAAATCCACATAATGGCTAAAATTGGAAAACATTGGGTTAGACTCTGAGGATTGGGACAACTAAAAAAAAACCCTGACGCTTCTTCCCCTTCTCTTTTTAAAATGATAATATGAACCTCTAAAATAGAGCAATCTTACTCAATCTTGACACTTTTAAGACGTGTGGACTTCAACTCCCAGAATTCCCCAGATAGCATGGAATATGATGGTAAGAGGGGGTTCCTCTAATTTATTCCTATCTCTATATTATTCTTATGTCTATGTTGTCCAAAGACGACTTTGTGGAGACCGACTGGAAAGCCAGTACTGCGCATGCGTCCTGAGGAGGCTGGGTAAGAGAATTTACAAAGGTTGCATCTTGTAAACGAGGAGCTGCAATACGCGGGGGGCGTTTGGGGAGCGGGCGTAGGCCCGTAGGGCATAAATTGGGAGGGTTGCAGAAAGATGCATGCTGGATGAAAACAAAACATTAAATTGTCACACCAAATGCCCAGGAGACTGCTCTGCACTCCGGCCTTGCAAAAAGAGGCGGGTTATAAGCTGAGGGCGAATTCTGATTTAGTAAATTTCTATTGCTCAAGTTAGGGGGTTGTTTTTTTTTGTAAATTTAGTTTTAAACTGGCTGAAATTTTGTAGCTTCACTTCACTCCTTCACATGCCATGAAATCTTGCCAAGAACTCATGAAGATTCGGGGTGGGGGGGGGGGAGGAGAAATGCCAAAGTCATAAGATTGGGGCCAAGAGGTTTTTTTGTTTTTTTTAACAGTCTGCAAACCTATAATACTTTTCTCTACCTTAAAGCATAGATTGAAGTGTGGCACAGAGCAGATTTCCAAGAAGCTGAAGAATCGCTACTTGTTTCAAAATTCAGAACTCCACTTTAAGTAAAAAAGTTCGTCTTGGAAGGATAATTTGATGTAAAAGTTCCCACGTTAATATAAGAAGACAAGTGTAGATAAGAAAGTATGCATGTGGAAATGCATGGGTGCAAATCTAGTCCTCCCTCCAAATACTGTCCTTGACTTACAACCATTTGTTTAGTGTCCGAAGTTACAACGGCACTAACAAAATTTTCACCAGAGGTGGTATTCAGCAGGTTCTGACCAGTTCTGGAGAACCAGTAGCAGAAATTTTGAGTAGTTTGGAGAACGGACAAATCCCACTGGCCCCGTCCCCATCTATTCTCTGCCTCCCGAGTCCCAGCTGATTGGCTGGGTCTCCTTTGGTTGCCCTGCACAGGAGAACGGAGCTGGAAAGCAGGTTAGTGGGATGGGGAGGGAATGAGGATTTTACAGTAGCCTTCCCCTGACATGGCCACCAAGCCACGCCCATAGAACCAGTAGTAAAAAAAATTGAATCCCGCCACTGTTTTTCACATTTATAATAATTGCAGCATCCCTAAGGTCACACAATCAAAATTCAGATGCTTGGCAACTGGCTCATAATTATGATGGTTGCATTGTTTCGGGGTCATGTGATCCCCTTTTGCGACCTTCTGACAAGCAAATCAATGGGGAAGCCAGGTTCACTTAACAACTATATTATTAACTTAGCAACTGCAGTGATCCATTTAGCAACTGTGGCAAGAAACATAATAAAATGGGGCAAACCTCACTTAATAGTTATCCTGTTTAGCAACAGAAATTTTGGGCTCAGTTGTGGTCCTAAGTCAGAGATTTCCAAACTTGGCAACTTTAAGACTTGTGGACTTCAACTCCCAGAATTGAATGGGAGTTGAAGTCCACAAGTCTTAAAAGTTGCCAAATTTTGAGACCTCTGTCCTAATTTGAGGACTACCTGTAAAGCTAATAGGAGCAAACAGGCTATTCTGGGAACTGCATTTTCAGTCCTTGGTCTTTCTTCTCAAAACCTTCCAAAAAAAGTTCACTCTATTTTAAATAATTCCCCCGGGCACAGTAATTGTCTCTGTCTTTATATAAGGTTGCTTCCTACTCCACCATTTTACCTCAGTATAATGAGTCACGTAGAAAAAAAAAGGGGAGGCAGCCCACAGATTTGAGCTATGATTCCAAAGTGAGAAAATGTGACATTTGCATGGCAAAATCTAGTTTTTTGTGTGTGGGATACACAATTAGGTAGTTAATCCTGTGGAACTGGGACTTTCAGCCAATCAGATGAAGAGCGGGGACCAAAAAAAGATATTCCAAGGTGGGTGTCGGTTCAGAGTTCCTTTAGAAAAATGGGTGGCTTTATAAGTTTGCTTAATAAATAAAGTGACAAGTAAGGGCGATATCGCCCACCCACAAAACACACCCATACCTCTACCATTGTACTCTAGATGTATTTGCTGCATGATTTTTAATACAATTACAATTTTGTAACAGGCTGGAACAAATGAGTAGTAAATCAGAGCTGGTTTTAGATAATAGTCCCTCCAAATTGTGCTTGGCCTTGTCTTACTAATTCTTTTTTTATTATATTTTTTACTGCCATATTTCCCAAGAACACTTGGATGAGCCTTGTTAAAGTATTACAGTAACATTAGAAAAATGTATTTAAAGTATACTGCATCCAGTTTTGGCCTCCACAATATCAAAAACATGTTGAGACTCTAGAAAGAGTGCAGAGAAGAACAACAGAAATGATTAGGGGACTGGAAGCTAAAATATATGAAGAACATTTGCAGCAATTGGGTATGTCATGAATGAAAAGAAGGACTAGGGGTGACATAATAGCAGTGTTCCAGTATTTGAGGGGCTGCCAGAAAGAAGAGGGGGTCAAGCTATTCTCCAAAGCACCTGAAGGCAGGACAAGAAGCGATGAGAGGAGAGAAATCAAGGAGAGATCCAACCTAGAACTAAGGAGGAATTTCCTGACAGTGAGAACAATTAATCAGTGGAATGGCTTGCTTCCAGAAGTTGTGGGTCCTGCAACGCTGGGGGGGTTTCAGAAGAGATTGGACAGCCATTTGTCCGGAATGGTCTTCTGCTTGGGCAGGGGGTTGGACTAGAAGACCTCCAAGGTCCCTTCCGACTTAGTTGTTCTGTTATTCTGTTAAAAATAGCTCAGCAGTAGAATGAAAACTGATATGAATGGGTGTCCAGCAGCAGGATGCCAAGACCCAGATACTACCTTCTGAATACTACCCCTTCTGACCGGGGGCGCCTGTGGCGGCCCGAGTGCTCTGCCAGTGAAAATGGGCTCCTGAGCTCCGTTTTCAGCCGCGATTGCCTCCTGCAGGCCAGATTATAAGCACCACACAGGCCGGATCCGGCCCCCGGGCCTTGTGTTTGACACCCCTGATCTACACCTTCTCTGTTGCAGGCATTGGAGTTCCTTGGTCAGTCTAGAACAAGAGTCTTCAAAGTTGGCAAGTTTAAGACTTGTGGACTTCAACTCCCAGAATTCCTGAGCTAACAACTGGAGGAGGAATTCTGGGAGTTGAAGTCCACAAGTCTTAAAGCTGTCAAGTTTGAAGACCCCTGGTCTAGAAAGTGATTGAGCGTCATCATGTTGTTGTCTTCTTTCTTTCCATAGTTGATGGATGGAGGATGGCTCCTCTCCCAGGAGCAGAATTGGTGAAGACCCCTTTACAGTTATATCGCTACCTGCTCCGTTGTTGCAGGGTCCTTCCGGAAAAAAACCTCCAGGAACATTACAAGCACACAATCCAACAGGTATGGAGAGTGGCGTCCCTGTGGTTTTCCTTGGCCTTTTCTGAAGTTGATCTGGACCAATATTTCTCGATTTTAGCCATTTTAAGACCTTTGGACTTCAATTCCTACAATTACCCAGCTAGCATTCTGGGAGTTAAGGTCCACTGGTTTTAAATTTCCTGAGTAGCACCTGTCTACACCTTCCAATCGTAGAGAGATGGATCTGGGAAACATGCAGTGAGCTTTATGGCTGCATAGAGCTGACCCAGATTCTGGGGTAGCCCACTTTAATTGGTGGTGGTGGAGGTCATGTCCTAGCAACGGAGCCCTCTGTCTCGTATGCAACCTGTGGTTGGGCAAGGCCAATGTGAGATCAAACCAGAGGTGCTATTCAGCCGGTTCACACCTACTCAGGCGAACCGGTAGCAAGAATTTGGCATGGGTCACTGAACTGGTAGCAACGCCACGCCTCCAACCCGGTTGCCCAGTTTCTGCTCACTCGCTTGCCCCGCCCACCCGATGCTGGCTGCCCCAGTTTAAAGGAGGACTGCTCCCCCACCCTAGCCATGCATTTTCAAGCAGCCACTTGAAAACACATGACTGTGGGCAGAGCAGCGGTCCGTTAATCTGCAAAACTGTTCCAAGGCTGGATTCTTCATGGACACTAGAAGTATCTCTTCCCCTTGTGAGTAAAGTGCCTGGAACGAGAGGGAAAGAACGCTGAGGGAGGGGAGGGGGGGAAATCCAGCCATGGGGAAGTTTGCAGGAGCTTCAAATGCAAGTCCGTTTACCTGCAGAACTTCTCTAATGTTGGATTCACTTCTCCTTGTGAGTAAGGTGCCTGGAGTGAGAGGGAATGAAGGCTGACAGGGGTGTGTGTGTGTGAGAGAGAGAGAGAGAGAGAGAGAGAAAGAAAGAAAGAAAAGAAAGAAAAAGAAAGAAAGAAGAAAGAAAGAAAGAAGAAAGAAAGAAAGAAAGAAGAAAGAAAGAAAGAAAGAAAGAAAGAAAGAAAGAAAGAAAGAAAGAAAGAAAGAAAGAAAGAAAGAAAGAAAGAAAGAAGAAAGAAAGAAAAGAAAAAAAGAAAGAAAGAGAGAGAGAGGAAGGGAGAGAAAGAAAGAGGAAGAGAAAGAAAGAAAGAAAGAAAAAGAAATAGGGAGAGAGAGTGTGTGTGGTGTGTGTGAGAGAGAGAGAAAAAGAAAGGAAGGGAGAGAGAGAGACAGAGAAAACTCTGTGCTATTATTTTTAATTGTTCCATTATTTATCATGTGTTAATATTTTACACTGTCCCTACACCTAGAGTGATTCTACTGCCTTTCTTTTGCCCAGGGCTACCACATATTTTTCAGGGTTTACATGCATTCAATGTCTATAGTCCAGAGCATAAATACATGTGTGTTTAACAGAGTTGAAAGGGAGTTTGGAGGTCTTCTAGTCCAAGCCCCTGCTCAGGCAGGAAAACTGAGGATGCCAAACTCTGAGTAGAGGTCCTGGGAAAGGTGTCAGAATAACACTTAGAAGGGACTTTGGGGGGAACCCTATACCATTTCAGAGAAATGGCTGTCCAGTCTTTTAAAAATTTCCAGTGATTGATCACCCAGAACTTCTGGGGACAAGCAGGTCCACTGGTTAATTGTTCTCACTGTCAGAAAGTTTCTCCTTAGTTTTAGGTTGCTTCTCTCTTTGTTCAGTTTCCATCCATTGCTTCTTGTTTGCCTCCTGGTGCTTTGGAAAATACATCCCCCCCCCCACTTTCTTTGTGGCAGTCCCTTAAAAGCCTGTTGCCTATATCACACTCTTGAGTAAAGCATGTGAGCCATTTCCTCCTTTCAGTGGTCCATGAAAGTACATCTATAGTATGCAGATAATAAAGTCAAAAAAGGTGAACAACATTTTTACAGAACTATAGATAAGTTGAGGCTGGGTGACAAGGAATGGCTGGGAGGGGAGGGGCCAGGTGAGGCACCCCTTGATGTGAGTGACATTGAGTTGGCCACGCCTACCCAGTCACATGACCACTAAGCCACACCCACCCAGTCACATGACCACCAAGCCACGCCCACCAAATAAGCCACGCCCACAGAACTGGTAGTAAAAAAATTTGAATTCCACCGCTGGATCAAACTGTCCTGTCATGAAAGTGGGGCATGCTTTCAAAAAACCCAGAAGAAACGGAGTCTACAGATGAATCAGAGTTGGAAGGGACCTTGTAGGTCATCTAGTGATAGTCCAACCCTCTGCCCAAGCAGGAGACCCTACACCATTTCTGACAAATAGCCGTCCAGTCTCTTCTTGAAAGTCTCAAGTGCATCATTCCATTCTGATGCTACTTTACATGGAGAAGTCATCTTTGGAGGGTCAACCTTCTCCAGTTGGATCTTGTGCTTCATTTCCTCCCCCCGCCCCGCCCTTTATTCTTTACATAAGGTTAAGATTAGGGAGGGGGGGAAAAAACCTCCCAGTTGCTATTTTGGTTATCAAAAATAATTTCTGTTGTCAAATGTCTTCCTTCCTTCCGCTTTCACTTGATTACTCATGGTGTGGTCTCTGCTGCCTTAGTGTGGTTGTGCAGATTTTCACACAGCTGAATGAAAGGCACCAGCAGCTGATCTCTCTCTCTCTCTCCCTCTCCCTCCCTTTCCCTCTTTCTCCCCCTTTCCCTCCCTCTTCCTTTCCCCTTCTCCCTCTCTCTCCCTCCCCCCCTCACACACACACTTTCTCAAAAGGTCTGCTGGTTTAGTGTAGTTGTGTAGATTTTGTGCAGATTTTCACACAGCTGCATGAAAAGCACCAGCAGCTGGTCTCTCTCTCTCTCTCTCTCTCTCTCTCTCTGTCTCTCTCTCCTCTCTCTGTCTCTCTCCCTCTCCTCCTCCCTCCCTTCCTCTCCTCTCCCTTTCCCTCCCTCTCCCTTTCCCTCTCCCTTTCCTCCCTTCCTCTCTCTCCCCCCCCTCTCTCCCTCCCTCTCCCCCCTCTCAGACACACAGTTTTTCAAAAGGTCTGTTGGCTTAGTGTAGTTGTGTAGATTTTACGTAGATTTTCACACAGCTGGATGAAAGGCACCAGCAGCTGATCTCTCCTCCTCCCTCTCTCTCTCTCTCCCTCCCCTCCCTCTCCGTCTCTCTCTCTCTCTCTCTCTCTCTGTCTCTGTCTCTGTCTCTCTCTCTCTCTCTCTCTCACACACACACACACACACACACTACACTTTCTCAGAAGGATCTGTACATGCCTCTGTCACCTCAACGTCTTCGCTTCTCTAACAGCATCCAAGAGCTACCTATTGTTCCTCAGGATGATTCTTCTTGACCTTGTTTCTGATGTTTAGAAGAACAACGCAGTGGGACCAATGGTTTTTAAAATGTATTGATTGTTTGGTGACATGAGTAGGCTCAGTGTGGCTTACAAAAATCAGAAATATAATATGGGTGGCTTAAAAAAGAGAAAAAGTATGGAAAAAGCACCACACGGACCAAACATTTCTTAAGGGGGCCATTACTGCTCTTGCCCAAGGCCCACCTTGGCAACTTTTAAGATTTGTGGGCTGCAATTCCTTGAATTCCTCAGCCAGCATGGCTGACTGTGGCATTCTGGGAATTGAAGTCCACTGGTCTAAAAGTTGCCCCTGACCTAGAGGAAGAGCCAGACATGACTAGGGTGGGAGCTAAACAAATCTCATCTTGGTCCAGAGGACAGGTGCTACAATTGAGAAGGCCCGTTTTTGGAGAAACCTATTGGTAACCACAGCAGCTTGCAAAGGAGAGGTGTTACATCTGTGCATTGTATCCTGTCCATAACTGCCCATGCTTCTGCCTTCTGGACCAAAAGCAGCTTCCAAGCAGTCTCCAAGGTCAGCTCCATCTTGAATAACATGTCTACCTCCCACCTTATGGACAGGAGGAAAGGAGAAAAAAAAGGGATGTGTGCATAAACTCTTAAGTTAGAGAATGGGGGTTTCCATGGGGGCTTCCTCCTCTTGCTGGTTTTGCAATCTGCTGTCTATTCACCAAAGGCCCTATCATCTTTAGGACTAAAAACTTTTTTCATCTCCCTCACCAACTAATTGAAAATAAAATGAGGTGTGGTTATAAATCGTTCTGGTTATTCCATAATCTGTGGCAAAGTAGTGGTCACTAGGACTCTGGCCCTTTAAAGGAAGGTTTTTATATGCTGTCCATCTCACCAAGCAGTGTGGTGGCCTAGAGGTGGAGCTCTCACCTCACAATCAGGAAGCTGTGAGTTCAATCCTAAGTAGCGACATGTTTTTCTCGCGCAAAGAGAAAATACCTGCTGTGAGCTCCATGTAGGTGCCAGGAAGGGCATCCAGCCTGTCAACGCTCCATTCAGTCAACCCGACTCCATCCCAATGCAAGGGATTAGAGCAGGGATCCCAACCTTTCCGACGCCGCGGCCCGGTTCGGGCGTCAGCTGGGCCGCGCCCGGTTCCGGCGTCAGCTGGGCGCCGCCATCTTTTTTGGCGAAAAATCACTTCCGGTGGCGTCACGGAAGTGATTTTTCGTCAAAAATCAGCGGCGCTCAGCGCTCGGTGAGTTTTTCGGGTAGAAATGGCTTTCTACCGGAAAAGCTCACCGAGCGCTAAGCGCCGCCATCTTTTTGCGAAAAATTGCTTTTTACCAAAAAAGATGGCGGCGCCCAGCAACCAGCGGCCCGGTAAGGCTTGTTCCAGCCGGTACCGGTCCGCGGACGGCGATTGGGGACCCCTGGATTAGAGGGTCATTAAAAGAATATATGCCATCCATGTCACCAATAGGCTTGCCCTCACTGTTGTCAGCAATCCAATGAAACTCCCCATTTCATTTATCACTCAGAAACAAAGTTCATCCAAGTAAAAAAGTTTATTAAAGAAATATTGGCACATCTGGGAAAACCCAAATCTGGGAGTTCCGGGTTTTCCCTTCCCAATTGAAAATCAAAAGCCCATCCCCTGCACCCACCAGTCCATCACATGGTCCAATCAACCATTGTCCCAACGGGAGATATTCCTTCAGACCAGGGGTCGCCAAACTTTTGGACCTCAGGGACCACCAAACTCATAATTTTAAATCCCGCGGACCAGAGACCCTGGGAAAATCCCAAAAAAAAGTCTGCAGGAATATTCCCTACCCCGTTTTCCTACCGATCGATCATTCTTTATTTGGGATCGCAGGATCCTGTCTCCAGCTCCGTTCTCGGAGAGAGAGAGAGAGAGAGAGAGACTTTTGGCTTCATGCAAGGAAAGCAGCAGAAGCATTTCTTTCTCTTCCCCCAAACTCTGCCAGAAATGAGTCTTTGTGAGACTTGTCACGCCAGCGCAGCCTCTTGGAGCAGGAGGCCTTGCAGGGTCCCAAAGACTCATTTCTAGCGGAGTTTAGGGGAGAGAAAGAAAGACTTTTGCTGCTTTCCTTGCGTGCAGCCAAAAGGAGAAGAAGAAAGAAGCAGAAAGAAGCAGCCGGGTGGCCAGGCAAGGTGCGTGGGGCACGTTCCCCCCCTCCGCCTTTCCCCCCCTCCCCTCACTACCTCATGTTGTTTGCAATGCTAGCCTTTTGTTCCCGCAGACCATGTGGGCAGGACAGCCTTGTATTCCCATGCAGCTTTGTGGGGGGGTGCTTTGGGGGTGACATTTCTCTGCGGACCACCAAAATTTTCTTGCGGACCGCCACTGGTCCCCAGCCCACTGGTTGGCGACCACTGCTTCAGATACTCCTCTCCAGGTGCAGGGGAGCTTGTCCTTGACTTTCTAAGAAAGAATGTTGATGAGTCTAATCTTCCCCCTCTCTATGAAATCCCCCCCTCTCCCAAATTCCCAGGCACTAAATGTGGCAGCCTCGAAGCTTCTAAATAAAATGTGGCTTCCAAGGCTGACAGCTCTCTGAATTGCCTGAGTAAATATTCTTAACTGCTCCCATCACCAATTGTATGAGCCACTTTACTAACCCTGTGACAAGGATGATTGATTCATATAATTGTTTATTTGCAGAGTTTCAAAGTTCACGCTGATGAAGATAGTTCTGAGAGGATTCAGCAGATTATTAAAAGGGCCATCCAAGACGCTGACTGGGTGATGGACAAAGTAAGTGATCTGCATCCCACCATCTTTGCCAAATGTTCAAGGGGGGCTGCTTTCCAGCAGTAATCTGGATTCACCTGGCTGTGCAACCGCATTTGAATATCTGTCTCCAAACACTTTAAATCTGGGTCAGGGTGACACCTGTGTTTAGGTAAATAAGAAACACTGCTGTGGATGGTCAGCCATAAGGATCAGGGATTCAAGTATTTTTTATTTATTTATATATTTATATATTTATATATTTATATATTTATTTATTTATTTATTTATATATATTTATATATATATATTAAAAGAACTACAATGACGTGGGAAAATACCCGAACCAAGCCGAACACCATACATGTAAGTACCCGCGAAAACTTAAGAAAACATATATATATATATATATATATATATATATATGCAAAATACTACTCACACGTCATCACAAAATCTCCAGAACCGTAAAGCCTACAAACTTGAAATTTGGCCCGTATGTTCTTCTTGGCTTCTAGGTGCTCACTAAGAAAGGATTTTTTGAAATGACCATCAGAGCATTAGTATTTTGTGTATTATTATTAACACGCTCTGATGCTAAGGAGTTCTACTCCCCCTCCCCACCTAAAAAGAAATCTGTTCCAAATGCAAAACACAAGCAGAGGAGAGGAGTTTCAGTTTCAGTTTTAGTTTCACAGCACCAAGCAGCTTTGGTATAAAACAGTTGAGCTAAGGCTCCTTGCTGTCTCCTTGCTCACACAGCAAATACTGTTTCAGTTTCCAAACACCCCTCAACTCTCTCACACACTGACAGGATGCTAGCCAGATGAATACTGATGGATGCTGGTAGGCAAAGGCAGGATTTTCTTTTCCTAATTTTCCTCCCAAAAACTAATCCCGACCGCATAGTTTTGTAGCAAAGCATGGGTATCGAGCTAATCAAACTATAAAATACAAAAATATAAAGAAAAATCAAACCAATTGAAAAATAGAGAAAGAGGGGGAAGAAGGCGGAGCCGCCTTGCTGACGGACCGTAGATCGTGACTCTCTGCAGCTATGGTCCGTGCTCTTTTGTTGGAGAGCCCCGATCATTACGATTAGGGGCTGAAGCTGCCTTGGAGGGGCGGCAGAGTAAGGGGAAGCCGCAAGCCAAGTTGAGGGGAGCCGCATCTCCCCCCCTGGGCTTGGTCTTTTTCCCCCCGAAGACGACTGCAGCGGTGGTTTAAAATGGCCACCCCAAAGAGGAGGACTCAGCTGGATTAAGATTTGTGCAGGAGGGAAGAAAGAGGTGGATAACATCTGAACTGGGACAACTGGGCAATACAACTAAACAAAAGTACCCTGGGATTAAGGTAACATGGAATTTTTAAGAAAAGAAAAGTGAGCAGTGAAATTACAAAGGGACATGAAAAAAAAAGAAAATATTTTTGACAGCTAAGCGGGGCTTCGAACCAGGAAAGGAAGAAGCTGGAACTAAAGATTTAACTAAATTGGACTAAAATATTTTGGGAATAAACAGGCATAAAATAAAGCTGTACTTAAGATTGTCAAAAGATAATAATAATAAAGTTTACAAATTGGAGAATGGACTGTGCTGGAATATTGAGGTTCAAAAAACCCTAAATAAAAAAATTGGGGAAAAAGGTGAAGACTTTGTATAATGGAGAGTGCCACCTTTTGACAAAAACTTGAGCTCAAACAAAAGGGAAAGCATCCTGTTTCTGAAAGAACTTGTGTGGATATAACATTAAAGAAATATTGAAACAAAGTAAGAATCTTAGAAAGTAAAAGCAGAGCCAGAATAAAGAAAAAAGCAAGGAAAGACTGACTGTGGGATTGATTGATGTTTTTGGTATAGACCCTCGGCTGGAATAACTGAGAACTTTAGAAAATTGAAAGAAGAAAGAAGGAAAGTAAAAGTGGTTTTTTTGTGTGGACTTTAACAGTCATAAAATATAAGAGTTTGTAATGATGATATCTCTTTGGGAATTAGAAATGGAACTTAAAAATATGAGAGAATTACTACAGGAAAGAGGCGAAATGGCGATTGAAGAACAAGAAGAAATAGCTTCAAAGGAGGAGGAGTTGATTCAAGGAGAAGACATTTTAAATAGACAATTAACACAAAGAACACTACAAAGAAGTGGGGAAAGAAGGAAGGTTAAAAAGTTGAGATTTAAGAAGGCAATCAAAAGGGGGAATACCTGTGAAGTCAGGAAAGGCAGAAAGACCAGCAGAAAAGAGGAAAGGAAGATATTAAGAAAGAGAGGGATATAAACTAGAATGAGAAAAGATATGGGGAAAAGGGGGAGGAGAAGCAGTAAGAAACGGGTGCATGAAATAAAGAAATATGGAAATAGTAAAATGTTGAAAAGAAATTATTTTTTCAGAGATAATGGTTGATGAATTAAAAAGGAGATTCTGCAGGGTAACAAGGGGTAATAAGAATATTTCTGCAATTAAAAATATTTAGAAAATAGGGTAATATAGATACTGATAACTCTTATTAAAAATCAAGGGGGGGAAATGTGCTGCGGAATCCAAATGAAAAGATGTAATGATTATTATTGTAACTTCTTAAAAATAATGGTTTATTGGGAATCAAGATGAGAGAATAAAGGTATATTTTAATCATTGAGGTGTCACACTCAAAACAGTAAAAGGGGGGAAACCTATACTTGTTGTTTTTTTTAGTGTTAAAATTTGTATTAATCTAGAATTTATAAAAAGAATGTGTAATGGAAAGGGAATATGACAGACTAAAGAACCAACTAAATAAGTTAATATAGACTATTAAAAGCAAGGAGAGACATTGGTAACTTTTTATGATGATGATGATGATTATAATTATTATTATTAGGCAAACACATATTGTTTATCTTTATTTTTAAAATAAATATTAAAGGATTATATTTGAAATAATTGAAATGAAACAAAAAGATGTTTCGATTGAGATTAATGAAAGAGGCTAATGTGTTTCTCTCCTTACTGAAAATTTGGAATGGAAAAGGTAATAATAGAATTAAGTATGCATATATGAATGTATAATTGCTGTCATATTTGTATGTAAAGGTGATGACCCGGAAATATGTTGTCCACTAAAAAGAGATTTTTGTTTTTAATGTGAAAAAGTGAATAAAATTTGTTATTAAAAAAAAAAATAGAGAAAGAAAAGGGAGAGGGGAAAAAGTGTGAGATAAAAGGAAGAAAAAAAGAAAAAGCATTGACTTCTAACTCCTTATGGCACAATAGAATAAGGTAATAACATACCTCAACTTTTTTATTTTTATATAGTGATATACCCTAGCCATTTTTTTTAACAATTAACCTACCTAAACAGCTAAACCCAAAATCAAAGGTTCATTTTTTTTCCATCTCAAGCACAAAGTCCAGAAGTGGTTTCCAAAAAGAAACGAAATTAATTGTACTGTTTTCTTTAACCAAAGCAGCCAGTTTAACTGTCTCTGCTAACTCCATAAACTTTTGCAGCCATTCGCCCATTGTGGAAATCAAAGTGTCCGTCCATTTCTTTGTGCATGAAGTAATCTTGCTGCTGTCAGCATAATATAATAAACCTTTGGAGCATACAAACCACAGGTTAATGGGATAACAGAAATAACTATAACAGAACCAAACCAAGGCCGAGCAACGCATATTTCATTCAAGGCTCTTACAGTCTGTACAGCAGCGTTTCTCAAGCTCAGCAACCTTGAGATATGTAGACTTCAACTCCCAGAATTCCTCAGCCAGCAAAGCTTGAAGTCCATTCATCTTAAAGTTGTTGAGGTGGAAAAACATGGCTAGGTAGACTCATCCCACTATCTGACCCAAGGGGAAGAAGAACCAGGTTTTTAGAGCCTTATGGAAGGACAGAAAGGCCTGGGCTATCGGGGGAATGATATTTCATAGGGCAGGTGCTGCAACAGAGAAATAAATATCGTAGGCCATTTGAAGTCACAACAGCACTGAGAAAAGTGACTACGACCATTTTTCAAACAACTGTGACAGCATCTCTGTGGTCACATGATCAAAATTCGGACACTTGGCAACTGGCATGTATTTGTGATCTGGGGTCATGTGATCATCTTTTGATGAGCAAAGTCAATGGGGAAGCCACATTTACTTAACCACCATGTTACTAACTTAACGGTTGTGACTCACTGTACAACTGATGCAAGAAAAGTCATAAAATGGGACAAAGTTCACTGAACAACTGTCTTGCTTAGCAGCAGAAATTTTGGCCTCAGTTGTGCATAAGTCTGCCTGTATACTCCACCCCATCTTTCCCACTTCAAATTCAAATTGTTGCATTATACTGTTGAGCCGTTTATGAATATAATAAGCTTTGTAACTAAACTGTGGGATTAGTCTGGTTGGCTTTGTTTCAGTAACATGCTGGTACAATATGCCAGTTTGGCATTAACGTTGTTTTCATTTTTGTGTGTGTGCCTAGCTCAGAGGTCTACAAACTTGGCAACTTTAAGGCTTGTGGACTTCAACTCCCAAATTCCTGGGAGTTGAAGTCCACAAGTCTTAAAGTTGCCAAGTTTGGGGACCCCTGGCCTAGCTTGTTGTATGAATGTAACCAAACCATCCAGGTTTCATGACTAACTCCAGTACTTGGTCTGAAGACCACATGCTAGTTTGACAGGTCTCATAGAAACTTTGTACTTGAAAGATTTTTATATAAACTTAATAAAATATTACACAGATAGATAGATGATAGATAAGGTAGCAAGTTAGCTAGGTAATAGGTGTGAGAGAGAGAGTGGGGAGAGAGAAGCTGTTGGGATTGGTCTATTAATACTTAACTGATTATAAGATTGTAAAGATTAACTATGAGTATTGTTAATACACAATACTAATTTCCTTTATTAATATCCATCTTTGGGCTTTTCTTCCCTCTCTTCCTTCCACCCTTTCCCCTTTTAGTATAAGAAACCAAAGTAAAGGAGAAACAATTGGTGGAGACATGAAGATCGTTTCTTAAAGCAATTAGACTGAAGAAACCAGTTTGTGACAGTAGTTGGTTCACTGGAAGAGGAGAGAGCGTAGTTGGTTCACTGGAAGAGCAAGCTACTGGCATTTAAGAACTTCTTTGCCATTGAAGGTCAACTTTTAATAAATAAGGGGTAAGCTGTCTAGAGCAGCTGATCTTTAGTAACTGAATTTTCTGGGTTGAAATAACATGGCCTTTACAGGGCTGGGAGCAGGAGTCATCATGATGTTGCATTTCCAGAAGACACATTCAATTTTTCCACAGGCTTTAGATCCATGGTCTGGTTTTAGTCATAGTTTACATTGGTAGCATGTTGGTAGCATGCAGGAAAATGGATTAATTTTGGACCAAGGGCTGCTCTTTCGCTGGAAGCTGTATTAAAATCAAATTTTGATTTGCCTCAACTGCTGATTTCATTGCCTTGATACTCTGTGCCATACATTCATCCTTTCCATTCACTTCTCTAGAATATCCACTTTTTTAAAAAAAATAATAGCATTTTTCTTATTTTTTGGATAAATGGTATCTTGATACTGAGAAGTGAAGTGAAGTTCTGGGTGTTCCAACATTGGAAGCTTTTAAGAACAGATTGGACAATGATTTGTCTGAAATGGTACGGAGTTTCCTGCCTGAGCAGGGTGTTGGACTAGAAGACCTCAAAGGTCCCTTCCAACTCTGTTATTCTGTTATCAAGGGGATACCTTAAGCCACCTTGGCTTCCTGAAGAAAAAGGTGGGTGTATATCTAAAAAAAATAAAAGAAATAGCTGAAGGACCAAGTATATTTTGCAAAAGTACCAGGAAACATTGTGCAACTGAGCTGCAGAGCGAAAACAATAAAGCAAGAGCCTGAGAAAAGGCGGCCTCAGAGATGCACCATGTTGAATTGAGGACCAGAGAGGTGGGGGGCGCTCCTTTTCCTCGGCTGTGCAGAGGGTGCTCCGTTTCCAGCAGATGTTGCCATTTAATTATATTTTGCAAGTCAACGACACACAAAATTACAGGAAGCCAGAGAGGTTGAACATATCTTGGATTTTCTGGAAGGGGAATAAAGAGAATGTTGTTGATGAGTGAAGTCCAAGGGAGATAAGGTTCCAAATTGGCCCATCTAGCGTGGCATTCTTTGTACGAGAAGCAGCTAAGTTCTTTTTTTTTTTAGGCGTCTGCTAAGAGAACGGGGGCACAGATCTTCTCCTCGCTTTGTTTTCTGTCCACATTCCTTTAGAACTCAAACCCTGAAGTCCTTTTTCCCCCCCAGGATGTCTGTTTCTCAAACAACACTCAGGTGTCTCTGGTGTAGGACAAAGATTAAGTGCAGGTAGTCCTCGACTTACGACCACAATTTTTTTTGGAATACATTTTTTATTTCTATAAATACATTATTGTGTGAACAGTGTGGTTCCAGGTCATTTGACATTTTAAAACAAACATGACCATACTTTCAGATTCATACTATTAACTTTCTTATCTAATTTATTAGTACTGTGTATTATCTATTTTTATCATTCAATATTCTCATATCCTACTTTATATCAATCTCTATAGTCTTAATATTTCTTTTGTTCTGCATATTCTCTTAATAGTCATATTTGCAGAATTTAACAAGTTATATAATTCAATCATTCAAAAATTCATATTGATTTATATTGTTCAGTATTCATCCCCCTCTTTAATGTTAATTATGCCACTATTATATTTTTAAAGCAAAGTCCCTTTCTAATCTCATTGTAATACACAGATCGTAATTTCCATCTTATTTTCATTTAACAAATTATACATTCTAATAATAATATGATCATTTCTATTACCATATACTATATTGTTTTTTTTCTATCATATTCCACATCTTTCCCTACAATATCATGTTAATTTGACTTACGACCACAAACGAACCTCAGATTTTTGTTAAGTGAGACATTTGTTAAGTGAGTTTTGCCTCATTTTAAAACCTTTCTTGCCTCAGCTGTTAAGTGAATCACCACAGTGGTTCAGTTAGTAACCCAGTTGTTAAGTGAATCCGGCTTCCCCTTTGACTTTGCTAGTCAGAAGATCGCAAAAGGGGATCACATGACACAGCAACCATCGTAAGTATGAACCAGATGCCAAGCATCTGAATTTGGTTCACATGCTCATGAGGATACTGCAAAGGTTGTAACTGAAAAACGGTCAGCGGTCACTTTTTTTCAGCGCTGTTGTAACTTTGGACCAGTAGTGGGATTCAAATTCTTTTACTACTGGTTCTGTGGGTGTGGCTTAATGGGCATGGTAGGGGGAGGATGCTGCAAAATCCCCATTCCCTCCCCACCCCACTAACCTGCTTTCCAGCTCCGTTCTCCTGTGCAGGGCAACCAAAGAAGACCCAGCCAATCAGCTGGGACTCGGGAGACAGAGGAGAGATGGAGGCGGGGCCAGTTAAAGGTGGTATTTGCCAGTTCTCCGAACTACTCAAAATTTCCGCTACCGTTTCTCCAGAACTGGTCAGAACCTGCTGAATACCACCTCTGCTTTGAACGGTCACTAAATGAACTTGTAAATCGAGGACGACCTGTATAGTTCCTCCTGCTGTAGATCGGCTGGCCATAACAGTGTCACCATACATGATGTCCTTTTGCATCCTGAGGATTAGCATAGGTTGTTGTAGATTATCTTCCCAGCTCAGGTCATTATTGTGGGTCTCATGTTGAGCAGTAATTCTAAATGTTAACTGTTGTAAGTCCAGGACTACCTGACATCAGTAGTTTCTCAAACTGAAAAACCATAAACCATGGTTTACTAATAACAGTAAACAGTAACGAAGCTGTTTCCTATTCTGTGCTTAAGCCATAACCCATCAAAGCAGAGAGGGGAGGAGGGAGAAAAATCTGTGTAATTGCTAGAAGTTAAAAACAACTTCATGGCACATGATCCATCAATGCTTAGTGCGAGGCGAGACCCATCCATGACTGTTGTAAGTCGAGGACTGCCTGCGGAGGAAGGAAGAGTGATCCCCAAATTTCTAAAGAGCTTTTGTGACCGAGTGGGAATTTGACCACCAAACCTAACAGTCCAAGTGCAGTTCATCCTGCATTATACTAACTCTTAGGAAAAGATAGGGGTGGTTTGAAGATGATGTCAGGTTTTCCTGTCCTCCAGAAATTGGGGATGAGGAGGGGAGACCCCACATCCCAGGGGCAAGGATGTGTAGATAAGCCCTGCGTGTCTAATCATATCTGACTCATGCACTTCCCTCCTGACCTTATGCTGCTAACGTCTGGCTATAAATATAAATTATAAGGTTATCAGCATAATGATGTAATTGTGGTGGGCAGACATGTGGTGGGGATGTTTGTAGTGATTACCCTGGTAACTCAACAATTAGGCTTGTGCTGTTTTTTTTTAATACCAGGCTACCGAATAAAGTATTGGCAGTGTCTTTCTCACCGTAAGTGGGTGAGACATCTTTACAGTAGCGTCTTTTCCAACTGGAGATGGCAAGATTGAATGAATTTAGGGAGTAAGGATAACAACAATAGCAAAAACAATAACCCGCCCTGTTTTTCCTTATTTGCTTTTAACAGGTGGCCTTGTTCTGGGCTTAGTAGCTAAGCAGGAATAGGCCTGTTTACTAGTTGGATGGAAGTCTACAAAGAAATCCCAGGGCTATAATGGAAAGGGAAAAGATTGAAATGGTTAATTATGTCCATCTTGTGATTAATGATGGCTGCCAAGTCCTATGTCAGGGGTGTCAAACCCAATGTCATTGAGGGCTGCATCAGGGTTGTGTTTGACCTTGGGGGACCAGGGTGAGCGTGGCCAGCTCAAAGTCGTGTCGGGGGCACCTGTGGTGGCCCAAGTACTCTGCCAGCAAAAACAGGCTCCCGAGCTCCATTTCCGGCTGCGACAGCCTCCTGCAACCCTTTGCCAGCAAAAACAGAGCTCGGGAGGGCTGTGCGCGGCCCTCATGAGCTCCGTTTCTGACTGCAATGGCCTCCTGCAACCCTCTGCCAGCGAAAATAGAGCCCAAGAGGGCTGCAGAAGGCCCTCCCAAGCTCCATTTTCGCGGGCCTTGAGTTTGACACCCCTGCTAATAGGTAGTTCTTGACTTACAATCACAATTGGGAATAGAACATCATTGTTAAAAACATTGTGGTTGTTAAGTGAGTCATGCCTGATGTTACAACCTTTTTTGCCATGGTTGTTAAGTGAATCACATGAGTCATTAAGCATATTTGGCTCAAAAAAACCCAAAAACCCTGGAGAAAGCATAAATGGCGATCACATGACTCTGGGATGCTGCAACATGATGGCTGCCAAGTCCTGAATTTTGGTCATGTAACCATGGGAATACTGCAACAGTCGTAAGTGTGAGGACTGGTCATAAGTTACTTTTTTTTCAGCACTGTCGTAAGTTGAAAAGGTGGTCCAGTGAATGGACCTGTATGCCATCCACTGTATGATGGCTTTCACTCTTTTTATTGAGAAATGGAGATTTTTTTTATAGAGAATAATTTAATATAGAAAATAACAATTACATAAGGGAGGCAATATAGATAAGCTCTAGAATTCAAATTATGATTAAATAATAGTTTACCATTTATAAGATTGCAAAACCACAAGAAGATCCTATGAAAGGAGTGGAATAAGGCAAGAACCATGTGTGAATTGAAGAAATATACAGTGTTCTAACCCAAACCTTGTTCCAAGGAAACAAACACGAAACAGAGGTAACAGCACAACCTTTTAATGATTCTTTATGAATTCGGTTCCTTCATTGCCAAGGTTGTGCAAGGCTGCCCAGAGTACTAGATAAAGTTACTAAGAAATATTTCAAACACAAAGAATCTCCAAACACCAACCAAGATACTCTGAACGTCCACAAGTGCAAAACTTGAGTGCAAAAACTTATTTGCTTCCTGCAAAGAACTCCGGTTTCTCAGTTGGCTTTTATCTCTTAAGGGAGGGGACATTACCTTGCAGCCTTACTCCCGAGTTGCCTGTGCTGCTGCAGCTGATCTTTCCGTTCAGCACAGGCTCCTCGGGGACCTCTTCATCACTGCTGCCAGCCTGTACAATCTCCAAAGGCAGCATTCCACTCCCTGATGGTCCTGGCCCCATCCCTTTATCACATGCAGACCCCTCATCTGAGTCCTCGGTCTCCAAGACCTCAGCCGTCCACACCAGCTGAGATATAGAAGCATAGCCAGCCAAATGAATAGGCTGAAAAATAGCTCTTATCCGTGGACTGTCAGACTTCTGAACTCAACATAACACCACAATTAGGTTTAATATGATAGACTTGCCGGGCCAGCGCCATATGCAATATGTTCATACCGGTGTAATATAATATGTCACATACATATAGGTATATGGGGATGTGTGTTAGGGATTCTATTTCTTTCATTTATTGAGTTATTGAGGTGTATTTTGTGTTTTGTGGGGGGGGGCTGCACCAAGGGAGGCTCATTTCAATTTCATTGTACACATGTTGTGCATTGACGATAAAGTTTTGATTTGATTTGATAAGATGGATAGGCTGGGATAGGCTAGAGATTTTAATGGGTGCTCACAGTAAAAAAAATGACAACAAAGGTTATTCTAGCGGCTAGAATAACCTTTGTTGTCATTTTTTTTACTGTGAGCACCCATTAAAAATGAAAATCTGTTGCCTGCTTTCAAAAGAAAGTATATATCAATCCATACACATCCATAACACACATTAGACAAGAAGGCCTCCAAGGATCCTTCCAATTCTATTATTCTGAAGGAATTGGGAGTATTTTTTCTCTACAACAAAGCATGGGTTTTGTAGTTCAGGGAGTCTGTAGGCCCTATCCAGTTCTATCATTCCTATTCTTCTGGCCCTCAGAGCCTCCAGAGAGGGTGCTTCTGAAATTAGGGATTAAAGAACCATGTCTGTGGGTGAGGGCTGTTGTGAGGAAATGAATATCAAGAGAAAACTGAGGGTAACCTTGAGGTATTAATAAGACTGAAGCACATAATAAAGAAAACAAACCCATGTTGGCTTACAGCACGAAGAAGAAGAAGAATGAACAAATCGGCAGCAGATGGCACAGAGAGATAGTTTTGTTCTAGCTGTTCCTAACTCCTGAGGGCTTTTGATGGTGCAGGTGCATCATCTTTTCACAGCATCTCATTAAAAACCTGTGCGATACTTAGATGAGGTGAACATTTAACCCAATAAGAGGAAAGCTGAAAGGCCGGCTGATAAAACCAAGCAGGCTGTGGGAAGCCCTTGGGATTATGGTGTTTGTTAGAAATGTGAAGATTCAAGCCTCCCACCTCCAGCCCAGGTGTAATTTCCTTTCGAAGGTCTTGTGACCGAATGCCTTTTGTCTCCAATGAGCTTGCTGTGAAACAATGGTGCCGTTTTGCATTGCTTAAGCACTTCAGCAAAAAGTAGATTGGCAGGTTGCTGGGTGAGGAGAGGGGTGGGC
This sequence comes from Notechis scutatus, assembly GCF_049901735.1. Lineage (NCBI taxonomy): Eukaryota > Metazoa > Chordata > Lepidosauria > Squamata > Elapidae > Notechis > Notechis scutatus. The sequence goes on along the minus strand of NC_142009.1, from coordinate 12,550,437 downwards.
TAATAAAGAGGCATCAAAACAATTCAACATTGTGGCTGAGACAACACAATCAAAACCCTGCTCCATTTTCATTACCATTGGGCAGGCCACAGTTGGGCTCCCACATCTGGACTCAGAAAACAAGCAAAACCATGTCCTGCTAATCCTTGGATTGGATGATTAATAATGATGATGATGTCAGAGATTGCCAATTCTCAGCAGCCATGTAGATAGCAATGGCAGTAGCACTTGCACACAATTGAGCCCAACTTTTCTGCTGTCAAGTGAGACGTTTGTTAAGCGAGTTTTGCCTCATCTTACGACCTTCCATGCCACAACTGTTAAGTGAATCGCTGCAGTTGATAAGATAGTAACCCGGCTGATAAGTGAATCTGGCTTCCCCATTGCTTGTTGAATAGCTTGCAAAAGGTGATCACATGGGACACAGCAAAGGTTATAAGTATGAACCAGTTGCCAAGCATCTGAATTTTGATTACGTGACCATGGGGATGCTGGAAAGGTAACTGTGAAAAATGGTCATAAGTCACTTTTTTCAGTGCCGTTGTAATTTCAAATGGTAATTAAATAAACTGTTGTATGTTGAGGACTACCTGTATTAAAACTTTCTCCAGAGAGCTGGATCTTTGCACAATGTGTCTGAAATAGGATAATTTGAGCTTGGTCTTTTGTATCTTGAGGGAGAGCTCTAGACTGAGTGATTCAAAAATCCGTCAGTGGTGGTATGTTACCAGTTTGCACCGGTTCAACTGAACCGGTAGTAAACAAAGCCTCCTACGATCAGCTGAGAGGGAAAAAAATCAGCTAAGAAGAGAAAGAAGAGAAAAGTGCAGGATGGCCCCTCCCACCCGCCTCTGCACTTTTCTCTTTATCCTCTTAGCTGATTGGCGCTGGAGGCCTCATGTGGTGTGGGAAAAGCTGTCCGCGCGCTTTAGGTGCGCGCGCGTTAGCGATCACCGAACCAGTAGTGGAACAGGTAGGATCCCACTGCTGAGATCCATGGGTTTGTTTTCTTGTTGTCCATGGTATATTTTCAGGATTTTTGATGAAGAAAGATTATTGTTATGTGTGAATTAAATATAAATATGGTTTATAATTAAGAACATGCCAGTATAACCAACAGAATCACAAATAAGCTAAGCTAAAGATAAATCTAGTTAAATCTAGTTAAAACTGTGCTGTATTATTATTATTGTTGTTATTATAAGGAGCCTCTGTGGCGCAGTGGTTAGAGTGCAGTACTGCAAGCTACCTCTGCAGCCAGCTGCCTACAATTTGGCAGTTCAAATCCCACCAGGCTCAAGGTTGGCTCAGCCTTCCATCCTTCCGAGGTGGGTAAAATGAGGAGCCAGATTGTTGGGGGCAATATGCTGACTCTGTAAACTGTTGAGAGAGGGCTGTAAAGTACTATAAAGTGGTATATAAGTCTAAGTGCTATTGCTATTAGTATACATATTAATATTCTTTTTTTGTTTTTCTTTAATATTTTTGTTTTTCTGTAAATGATATGCCGACAATACACTGTATTCAAAACATTTATAACACACACACACACACACACACACACGCACACATGCATGCACACACATACATACACTAGGAGTCTTTTCCAACACCAAAGTTCAAAAGAAATCTCAGATCCGTTAGCTGGGCCTGGAAATTGAAAAAAAAAATCCAGTGAGAAAATAACATTCGCATGTCCCTTGCAGGGAGAAGTTTTTGAAAGCACCAGGAGTCAACCTTGACAGTGACTTTACCGTACATGAAACAATACAAACCCATTATTATCAAGCCTCTACCTTCCAGGATGTATGTAGCAGAACCTCTGGCTCAGAACAGGTGGTCCTCGACTTACGACCACAACTGAGCTCCAAGTTCCTGCTCTTAAGTGGAACATTGTGAATTTTGTCCCATTTTACGATCTTTT